>NC_092343.1:200735000-201335000 GCF_046630445.1 Rutidosis leptorrhynchoides | reverse complement strand
TTGGTTTTTCTGATTTGCGCGGTGCGCAGGTGCACGCGCGGCGCGCATAACCTGGGGAAGTGCTGATTGCAGAAAAAAAATAACTTAAGTAACGAACCAAAACTCATTTTAACATATTTCATGCACCGAAAACACTTAAAACGCATATCATATAACATGAGAAAGGTAATTTGACAAGGAGAATAACTAAACGCATTTACTCAATCAAAACCAAACAACTTATATCAAAATCACCATTAATGCTCATCATTTATTACTCCAAGTTCATAAATGCCATATTATGATTCGGTAAATTAATGCACATGTGTAATGCGCCGTTTTGAAGATAATCAAGCATACAACACAACTAGACACTTACAATTAACATTGCTAAGCATTTAATGCATCAAATATTCAATTTACTTTTATCAAACCCTAACCCAAAATCATAAAATCAACAATCTTGCTTATGAAACTAATCCATGTCAAACTACATACCAATTTGAAGCTAGTGATGTTAGGAACACAATTAAAACATGAATTTTCATCATCAAATAACATATGTACACCTAAAACTCAAGATTAAACAAGCATTCTTTCAATATGAGCTAGTTACACCAAAATAGCAAGAACAAGCATACAAAACACATAATCATACTAGACTTGAGCCATAGACACTAATTAACAACCTTTTAACTCAAAAACTCAAGAACACATAAAATTAGTGATTTTAGAAAGTTACCCAAATTTGATGAAATCGGTATGGAATCGAAGAGGAGATCACGAGGAGTTCAAATATGTAATTTGTTTGGCCCGAAGCTTGATCGATTGAATATGGATGATGAATTGCTTTTTGATGGAATTAAAGAAATGGTGGAAGTATTAGATGAAAAGGAAAATTAAATGGAGAAATGAGGTGGAAGAGGTTGACTAGTCAAGTGGCTAGTCACCACTTTGGTGTCTTGGCGAAACTAGTCCCTCAAGTTGCAATCGGGTGCGTTAAATTACCTAAAACAAGATAATTGAAACGCGTATTAACGGGAGATGTTATAAACATATAACGGAGTTTAAAATAGTTAAACGGAAAAGTTGACGGAAAAAGGCGGGATGTTACATTACCGACACCTTAAAAGAAATTTCGTCCCGAAATTTAGGTAGGCGTAGTAGTCGTTGTTTCTTCCTCGGAATCTGACGTTTCCGGAACCAGGAATAGATGAGGGTGTTTCTTTCGCATTTGATCTTCTCTTTCCCAAGTAAACTCGGGTCCCCTTTTGGCGTTCCAACGGACCTTGACAATCGGGATCCGGCTTTGTTTCAATTCCTTCTCGACGTAGTCCACAATTTCAACCGGTTCCTCCACAAAATGAAGTTTGTCATTAATAGTAAGTTCCTCGAGAGGAACGACGATATCGGGCTCGGCAAGACATTTCTTCAAGTTAGATACATGAAAAGTAGGATGGATGGAGCTTAGTTGAGGCGGAAGATCCAAACGATACGCAACGGTTCCAACACGTTCTAAGATTTCGAAAGGACCAACGTACCGCGGATTTAGTTTCCCACGTTTCCCAAAACGGATGACACCTTTCCAAGGTGCGACTTTTAACATGACGCGGTCACCGACTTGAAATTCGAGGTCTTTGCGTCTTTTGTCGGTATAGCATTTTTGACGACTCCGGGCCGTCCGAAGCCTATCTCGGATTTGAAGAATCTTCTCGGTGGTTTCGTGAATGAGGTCGGGCCCGGAAATTTGCACGTCACCCACTTCGGCCCAACAAAGAGGAGAGCGACATTTTCGGCCATATAATGCTTCAAAAGGTGCGGCCTTAATACTCGCGTGATAACTATTGTTATATGAGAACTCGGCGAGGGGTAAGTGCTTGTCCCAAGCTTTTCCAAAATCAACAACGCAAGCCCGTAACATATCCTCCAATGTTTGTATGGTACGTTCACTTTGTCCATCGGTTTGGGGATGATATGCGGTACTCATGTCTAAACGCGTCCCCAACGCTTCTTGTAACGTACGCCAAAATCTAGAGACGAAACGACCATCTCGGTCGGAGATAATAGATAAAGGTACACCGTGTCGGGCTACAATCTCCTTAACGTAAAGTCGTGCAAGTTTCTCCATTTTGTCGGTTTCTTTCATGGCAAGAAAGTGCGCGGATTTAGTGAGGCGGTCAACAATGACCCAAATAGTATCATAACCGCCCGACGTTTTCGGTAGTTTGGTGATAAAATCCATCGTGATCCTTTCCCACTTCCATTGTGGGATCTCGGGTTGTTGAAGTAACCCGGACGGTCTTTGGTATTCGGCTTTAACTTTAGCGCAAGTCAAACATTTGGCAACGTATCTAGCAACTTCCTTTTTGATATTCGGCCACCAATATTGTTCTTTAAGGTCATGGTACATCTTATTGGCGCCGGGATGAATCGAGTATCGCGATTTGTGGGCTTCGTCTAGGATGAGGTTTCGTAAGTCGCCATATCTAGGCACCCAAATTCTTCCGGCGTAATATCGAAGTCCGTTCTCCTTAACTTCGAATCGAGAGACGAGGATGTTTAAAAGTTCACGTCCGATGTGGTTGTCTTTAAGAGCCTCCTCTTAGGCTACACGAATTTGGCTATTAAGGTTGGAGTGAATGGTGATGTTTAAAGCTCGGACACGAAGAGGCACCGCTCTTTCTTTTCGACTTAAGGCATCGGCCACTACATTTGCCTTCCCGGGGTGGTAACGAAGCTCGCAATTATAATCGTTCAAGGTCTCAATCCACCTTCGTTGTCTCATGTTTAGTTGCTTTTGATCGAAGATATGTTGGAGACTTTTGTGATCGGTAAAGATGGTACTTTTGGTACCAAGAAGATGGTGTCTCCATAAATTAAGTGCAAAGATGACGGCACCGAGTTCAAGATCATGTGTCGTGTAGTTTCGTTCGTGAACCTTGAGTTGTCGAGAGGCATAAGCAATGACTTTCTTTCGTTGCATTAGTACACACCCATAACCGTTTTTCGAGGCATCACAATATACAACAAAATCATCATTGCCTTCGGGAAGTGACAAGATAGGAGCGGTGGTTAGTTTAGTTTTCAAGATTTGGAAAGCGGTTTCTTGTTCGGATGTCCAAACGAATTTTCGTTCCTTGTGAGTTAACGCGGTTAAAGGATGAGCGATTAGGGAGAAATCCTTGATGAATTTACGATAGTATCCGGCGAGACCCAAGAATTGACGAATTTGAGTAGGAGTAGTAGGAGTCTCCCATTTACTAATGGCTTCGATTTTTGCGGGATCGACTTTAATGCCTTGATCACTTACAACATGACCAAGAAATTGAACTTCCTTTAACCAAAATTCACACTTGGAGAACTTGGCATATAGTTGCTCTTTTCTCAAGAGCTCGAGCACGAGTCGGAGATGTTCTTTGTGTTCCTCTTCGCTTTTAGAATAGACCAAAATATCGTCAATGAACACGATAACGAATTTGTCGAGGTAAGGTTTGCACACGCGGTTCATGAGATCCATGAACACCGCCGGTGCGTTAGTGAGACCGAAAGGCATGACAAGGAATTCATAACTACCATAACGAGTCCGGAAAGCGGTTTTGGAGACATCTTCCCCCTTAACCCTTAGTTGATGATAACCCGAACGAAGATCGATTTTTGAATATACACAAGACCCTTGTAGTTGATCAAAGAGGTCATCGATGCGAGGAAGAGGATATCGGTTTTTAACCGTCAATTTGTTTAGTTCACGATAATCAATGCACATTCGTAGGGATCCATCTTTCTTCTTAACGAACAAAATCGGAGCGCCCCATGGTGAATGGCTAGGTTAAATGAAACCACGGTCAAGTAACACTTGGATTTGACTTTGCAATTCTTGCAATTCGGATGGAGCGAGTCTATACGGTGCACGCGCTACGGGTTCGGCTCCTGGAATAAGATCGATTTGAAATTCAACCTGTCGATGAGGTGGAAGACCCGGTAATTCGTCGGGAAATACATCGGAAAAGTCACTAACAATTGGCACATCTTCGATGCGCTTTTCGTCGGCCTCGACTTTCTTAACGTGAGCAAGAATCGCGAAACAACCCTTGCGATGTAGCTTTCGAACTTTAAGGCACGAAACGAGGTTGAGTCCGGTGCAATTTTTGTCGCCATAGACAATCAATGGTTCACCATTCTCGATAGGAATTCGGATTGCGTGAAGATCGCAAAGAATGTGAGATTTATTTTTGACCATCCAATTCATACCGATTATTACATCAAAACTCCCTAATTCCATGGGTATCAAGTCAATTTCAAATTCCTTACCCAAAATGTTCAAAGTACACCCCCGGTAATATGTGTCGGCACTTAAGAGTTTTCCGTCGGCCACTTCGATGGAATAAGTAGTATCTAAAGGGTGTGGTGGAGTGCAAAGGGTAGGAGCCAAAGTCTTAGACACAAAACATTTATCGGCACCCGAATCGAATAAGCAAGTAACATAAGAGTTGTTGAGAAGAAACGTACCCGTGACTAGTTCATTGTCATCTCGGGCTTCCTCGGTGTTGATGTTAAAGGCTCGGCCTCGGTTGTTGGGGTTGGCTTTCTTTTTCGGGCATTCGTTCTTATAATGGCCCGTTTGGCCACATTCGTAACAAGTGACCGTTTTTGGAGGATTGGGCCCCTTTCGAGCAACGGGGGCGGCGCTTGTGCAATTGTTGGCCCTATGACCAACTCCTTGGCAACGGTGACAAACTACCTTGTTACATTCGCCGTAATGATGTTTGTGGCATTTGTTGCAAAGAGGTAAGTTTCCGACATAACCCTTCTTGCTATCGTTGTTGAAAGGCTTTTTGGTGAAGGTGTTGTTGTTGTAGTTAGTTGATGGAGTGGCTTCCCATTTCCTTTTGTTGCCACCCGACTTGTCCTCGGCCTTAGGAGCCGGTACTACGATTTCGTCAACCATTTCAATTAATTGGCGAGCCATGTTCATAGCGGCTTGATGAGTAGTGGGTTTGGATGACATCACCCCTTGTTTGATGCTTTTTGGAAGACCGAGCATGTAGAGCTCAATCCTTTGAGATTCGGGGTTAACAAGATTAGGACACATCAAGGATAGTTCGGCGAAGCGTTGATTATAAGCTTTAAGATCGTTTCCGACCGCTTTCAAAGCTCTTAGTTCTTCCTCAAGCTTGCGGGTTTCTTCACGCGGAAAATATTCAACAATCATCTTTTCCCTTAGATCGGCCCAAGAGAGGGCATGAGCTTCATCTGTACCCACCGATTGAACATAGGTGTTCCACCATGTTAGAGCAATCCCGGAGAAAGTGTGGGTGGAGTATTTGACCTTGTCTTGATCCCGACAACCGCTTATGCTAAAGACGGCCTCGGTTTGTTCAAACCAACGAGTAAGCACAACCGGTCCCCCGGTTCCATCATAAGTGTGAGGTTTGCACCCCATGAAAGCTTTGTAGGAGCACGCTTCGCTAGAGTTACCAGCTCCTTGGTTATTGTTGTTGTGGTTGGTGTTATTATTGTTGTTAGACGAGTGACCGGCCATGGCCGCATCCACAGCGGTGGCTATCATGCGTTGTAAGGCTTGTTCGGGAGTTTCATTGCGTCGTACACGGCGAGGAGCCATTGTTCCTTCAAAACAAAAGAATACCGTTGGTTAGTATTCTAAATAATACTAACCGTGATATGTGATAAAGATAGAGAGAAAATTATCCTTGACCCGCCTTAAATTCTTTATGTCATAATGTCGGTATGTTCATATGAGTCACCGTAATATAATTTCCGGGAATTATATTACCCTAATTCATATGTGCATTCGACATTACATCATATAGTCAAGGTGGCGTGTCAATTAAATTATACAACGCAAGGTTTAGATAGAATAAGAGTAGATATGAGTGAGAGAGTTCGAGTATAAATGCACAAGTAGTCAAGTAATTCCTATGTCAAGTCTATATGCCGGTTGTAGTCTAGACTCACCAATGTACCCTATGACTTGGGTTTGACACCAATGAACTCTAAATCCCTACAACCAAGGCTCTGATACCACTTGTAGCGACCCCGACAAATCGTCAAATGACGGCGTCATCTACGTATGGTCCCATTACATGGTCGTAAGTCTTTATAACAAAGTTTGACCGAAAAGTATGTCGCATTCATTTCATAAATAAGGGTGTTTCAAAGTTTACAAAAGTAGTTTCCATAACAAGTACATAACAATGTTTAAAGTTTGTATGAAACACGTGCGACACGATTAAAAGTAGTCAAAAAGACGCTCCACGTATGCAAGTATACTCGACATCCAATGCAAGTATCAAAAAGTATGAGCGGAAGCATATATCACCTAAGTTCAAGGACCTGAGAAAAACATAGAGAATCTGTCAACGAAAACGTTGGTGAAATCATAGGTTTAAATAAGTAAGTGAGTAAAAGTAAGTTGAACCACAAGATTTGCAACATCGATAAAGTCATAGTACATTCTAAAAGTTAATATTCACGAGCACTCAATTATCAAAGCTTAACATTCCGTCCGTTGAACCCCGTAATAATAGTGTTAGAACATACACTATTTCCCGAAAATATATTTCACCCGTAGACGGTAGCGAACCGTCCGAAGTGAGGGTTTGTCAAACCCATATGGCCATATAACATAAGTTCTCGCTTACACCATCTGATGTAACTAATGATAATCGAATTGAGGATTTGTGTTCAAACTCGTATGTAGAATGTTTGTTTTTCCTGTACTTGTGTTCACGTAGTTTAAAAGAACGTTTATGTTTTCTCATCCCAAAAGTAAGTTCAAAAAGAGTAAAAGTGGGACTATGATCTCACCTTGTATGCACGAACCAAAAAGTACTTCGACAAGTAACGTGTGCAAAGAACAATGCTAGTCTTGACCTAAACAAATAGGTTGTATCAATAACGATAGTCACGAAGGGTCAAAGATGTTCAATTAGTCCTATGGCTCAATACGACTCGATTAATAAAGCATGTGAATCAAATTGTCAAGTTTCATGCAAGATACAAGTAGTTGAGCAGGTTAGAACGATTGTATAATCGTTTGGTTAAGGTTGACTAAAAGTCAAACTTGGTCAAAGTCAAAGTCAACGAGGTCGGGTCGGGTGTCCGACAATTTTTCTCATGATGAGAAGTCATATACGAGCATAATAGTCAAGTTTCATGTTAATCGGAGTTACGGTTAAGCGGGAAACATTTTGGGAGCGTTTAAAGACAAGGAAGTTGGCCTGGGCCATTTGCGCGGTGCGCAATGGGTTGCGCGGCGCGCACCCATGTGCAATACCAGGTCAGAACTCGACCAAGGGAACCATTTATTTGGTTTTTCTGATTTGCGCGGTGCGCAGGTGCACGCGCGGCGCGCATAACCTGGGGAAGTGCTGATTGCAGAAAAAAAATAACTTAAGTAACGAACCAAAACTCATTTTAACATATTTCATGCACCGAAAACACTTAAAACGCATATCATATAACATGAGAAAGGTAATTTGACAAGGAGAATAACTAAACGCATTTACTCAATCAAAACCAAACAACTTATATCAAAATCACCATTAATGCTCATCATTTATTACTCCAAGTTCATAAATGCCATATTATGATTCGGTAAATTAATGCACATGTGTAATACGCCGTTTTGAAGATAATCAAGCATACAACACAACTAGACACTTACAATTAACATTGCTAAGCATTTAATGCATCAAATATTCAATTTACTTTTATCAAACCCTAACCCAAAATCATAAAATCAACAATCTTGCTTATGAAACTAATCCATGTCAAACTACATACCAATTTGAAGCTAGTGATGTTAGGAACACAATTAAAACATGAATTTTCATCATCAAATAACATATGTACACCTAAAACTCAAGATTAAACAAGCATTCTTTCAATATGAGCTAGTTACACCAAAATAGCAAGAACAAGCATACAAAACACATAATCATACTAGACTTGAGCCATAGACACTAATTAACAACCTTTTAACTCAAAAACTCAAGAACACATAAAATTAGTGATTTTAGAAAGTTACCCAAATTTGATGAAATCGGTATGGAATCGAAGAGGAGATCACGAGGAGTTCAAATATGTAATTTGTTTGGCCCGAAGCTTGATCGATTGAATATGGATGATGAATTGCTTTTTGATGGAATTAAAGAAATGGTGGAAGTATTAGATGAAAAGGAAAATTAAATGGAGAAATGAGGTGGAAGAGGTTGACTAGTCAAGTGGCTAGTCACCACTTTGGTGTCTTGGCGAAACTAGTCCCTCAAGTTGCAATCGGGTGCGTTAAATTACCTAAAACAAGATAATTGAAACGCGTATTAACGGGAGATGTTATAAACATATAACGGAGTTTAAAATAGTTAAACGGAAAAGTTGACGGAAAAAGGCGGGATGTTACAGTTATCCACCCAAAAACGTGAAAAAAAAAATTTCTGGGGCAGTAAATCAGGACGGCGTCCAGTCGTGAAGACCAGGACGGCGTCCAGTTGTACTAAAAAGTTCTGATCAGTTTTTCAAACACACGCGAGCGGAAAACCCACTTCCCGACACTTTTAAACCAAAACACTTTCACAATATGTTATAATAATTAAAACTAAGAGTTTTCCATAACAAAACCGAGTTTTACAACCCCGAGCCCACATCGACCCAAATTACAACAAGTGACCATTTCGACCCATTTAGTTAAATTCAAAACATAGGCCGAGCATGGGATTGGGGATACGCTACCCAATCCTAATCAAATCCAAAAGCAAGTCTTCTAAAGCAAACTACGCAAGTCCACTAGTTCCCACGCTTACCCGAGCCACCGCATCCAAGCAATCTATAAAAATGTAAACAACGAGAGGGTAAGCTAACGCTTAGTGAGTGAGAATATATTACATACATATATATGTATAGGATGGACACGCCACACAAATAATCAAATAACGTATACCGGAGCATCCAAGCATAAAGGCAAGCTAAGCTAAGCATACCGTACGATAACTAAGCAACAAGCTAAACATCAACAATAAAGTAAGTTCACCAACGACGATGTGAACAACGCCAAAAGAGCTACACCCGAAGGGTTAGCTACATCACAACAATACGACAATATACAACAAGGCGTAAACCGCCCAAGGTTAACCCCTTAACCCGAATACCGAAACCAAAAGATTACCAATATGAAGATTGGCCGAACTACACGAGCCTTAATAAATCCGCATACACACGAGACTACTATCTTCAACAACACAACATCGAGGTTGGCCGAACTACACGAGCCTTAGTAATCCGAAACCACACGAGATTACTACCTCAATAAGATGACCAAACTACACTCGTCATCGTGAATCCGAACTACACGAGATTCATTTCCGATAAGATGACCGAACTACACGCGTCATCGTGAATCCGAACTACACGAGATTCACTTCTCCAACTCAAAACCCACGGTCACGGGATTATAAAATCCACCACATCGGGGTTATCCACATCACAACAATATCAACCCTTCGCCATTGGGGTTATATACTCCACATCACAAACACGTGTGATAACGTACACACAAAACATGTACCTTGCCAAAGGTGGTCAACCAAAATGCACAACCGTGCCAATTGGACCTATACACAAGTCCATCAAATCCACCTATATGTGAAGTGAGCTTTATAACCGAGAACCTCTTCACCCGGCCCGCACCCATCCTACACATACATATGCACATAGGATATTAATACTCACCTCGAAGTCTTGATGAATGCAACCGAATAATCCACAACCCGTCAATGGAAAGTACCTATTCCATTATCACAAAACACACAACACAATTAGGGTTGACATACAAACCAACCCATTTGACACTTAATTCAAATTCGACCCAAATGCACTTCCAAGCACAAAACGCGCCCAAACTAACCAATAATCACTAACAATAGTGACAATGGTCCTAATACGCCAATTAAACCCGAACACAAGTGTTAAACACGTGTCTTACCCATTTTAACACCAAAACCCTAATTCGAACCATTTCAAAATTAGGTAACCAAACACACCCAAAAGTGTTCCAACACTTCCATAATCACTAAACCTAGTGATTAAAACTCAAGATCAAAGCCTAATCAAGGCCAAATCGTCAACCAACCCAAAACCTGCTAAGTGACAAGAATAACTAGTCACCATGAACCTACTTCATCATCTAAAAGGGTTTTACAACAAACTAGCTCAAAACCCTAACTTGAATATCAAATCTAACAAATGAAATTCGGAGTTTGAGCTTAACAATACTACCACAACGTAGCTAGGAGCGAGATGAACAACTTTAGAACCCGAGCTTTAGCGAGAATCCGACTCCTTCTTCTCCAAATCAAGTTCTCTCTCTCTAAACTCTTTCTCTCTCACTAGAACAAGATGAGATGGTTTGTGTTGGTGAAGATAAGGTTGAATGAGCTCAACCTTTGCCCATTT
Source organism: Rutidosis leptorrhynchoides (assembly GCF_046630445.1). Lineage (NCBI taxonomy): Eukaryota > Viridiplantae > Streptophyta > Magnoliopsida > Asterales > Asteraceae > Rutidosis > Rutidosis leptorrhynchoides. Next base: position 201,324,554 of record NC_092343.1, on the reverse strand, counting down.
GTGGCTTAAAACCAGCCACCAAGTGAAAAGACCAACATACCCCTTATTAAAAAACTAAAATATCACAGCTGGCCCGACAGACTAACTGGACGGCGTCCCAAATATTGGACGGCGTCCAGCTCTTCTTTGCTGGACGGCGTCCCAAATCCTGGACGGCGTCCTGATTAACTGAAATGGAAACAGGGTCTTACAACTCTCCCCCACTTAAACATGATCGCGTCCTCGCGATCTGCGCCACTTAACCGCACGGACCACACTTAACGGTCCTCAAACATAAGTCCCGATCCGACTTTCCTAGACAATTCTTCTCAATGAATCACCTTTCACAACTAAATCGTCACTCGCGACTTATCAAATCACAATCCGAGCACTAAAATCTTACTCTTTCCCTCACGTCGGAAAAACTCAACCAATCTCAAACCGAGATATCAACCCTTTAGCGTACCCTTACTAAGTACAATGCTAAAGTAACCACATACCAACATAAGGTCAACCATCTAAACCGACGAAGACCGAACAAAAGCGAACCCTTACGGATAACACTTAAAACTTAACATCCCCTGTAGTACGCAATACGACCCATACGCAACTACCGTAACATCATAATCAACGGTTAAAACCGATAGCGCCCAAAACGATCATGGCAACGCTAAATCCCAAGGTGTACAAAATTGACTATTGTCACACCCGTAACAACATGTGAGCGAAACACGGCTATCGCACCACTAAACACACAACATGGTCCTCACGACCCCACCATCAGTGTATAAAACAACCGATAGATCACACAACACGGTTGATCACACAACACGGTTGATCACACAACATGGTCCTTACGACCCCACCATTGGTGTATAAAACAACCGATAGATCACACAACATGAAGGCTGGCCGAAAACTACACGCGCCTCAGTGAATCCGCAACCATACGCAACCCACTACCTCCACCGAACAACAATCGAGATTGGCCGAACTACACGCGCCTTAGTGAATCCGAACTACACGAGAGTCACTATCCCAATAGAATGACCGCAACCACACGTGTCACTTGTAAATTTGAACTACATGAGACTCACTCCTCAATACAATGACCGAAACCACACGAGTCATTTGTGAATCCGAACTACACGCGACTCACTTCCACAATACAATGACCGAAACCACACGAGTCATTTGTGAATCCGAACTACACGCGACTCACTTCCACAACAAGATGACCGAAACCACACGCGTCATCGTCAATCCGCAAACACACACGATCCACTTCCCAATCTCAACACCGGATGAAGTCAGCGGACCCCGACAACGGTCATGCTTCACCGATATAACACCACTCCCATGATGAAGTCAGCGGACCCCGAAGGTCATGCTTCACCAATATAACACTACTCCCATGATGAAGTCAGCGGACCCCGAAGGTCATGCTTCACCAATATAACACTACTCCCATGATGAAGTCAGCGGACCCCGAAGGTCATGCTTCACAAATCACATACGCACTTTTGGCCTCAAACAACAAGTAGTGCAACATCGCGCTGTACTACACTATAGTGAACCCTAACGGATACCACTAACCATCCACACAATCGAGCAAGAACCACCTATATCAAACATAGGCACAAAACAATAATTCTCTAGAAGAGAATCTGATACGCACATCCCTTAATCGAGCAAGAACCACCTTGCTCGCCAAACACGTCCATTATCTCTCGACGAGGTTTACCACATTACCACCTCGGTGATAATTTAAATCCAAACCATAAGTACAATTTAACTGAAATTGTACTCCATCACAAATCGACCAAAACTAGGTCCCAACACAAGTTTCGGATCTACCATAAGCATTATCCGAATCCTCACCCTAAGATCTCCTCGTGCGGGAGTGTAACTCCCCCACTTGGAACTACGTCCTATTACCGCATCTTGTATAACTGTACATGCTACCAATGATAGACTTTACCAACAATTGGGTACACACACGACCCATCACCATATCTTGCCCCAACCTTGAGCACACGAAGGATTTCAATCAATCCTTAAACACTTTGAACGAAAAGTGTACCACGATTACACAAACCATACCCTCGCAATCATCTAATTGCTTTAGTTTGTCAAATTTCACCGGATCCCTCATGTACCTAAGGGTTTCACTTCGGTACCCTAAGTACAATGTAACCGCAATACAATCGGAGTCGAACACCATGCTAGTAGGTATGAAAGAGGCACCTAATGTCGCGTCACGTAAACTCCTTTACCAACATACATCAAGATCAACACTCAATTTCTCGGGCTTCATCCCACCCGTCGAACCTCATGGTTCATCAACTTCAACATAAAAGCGAACAAGCGCTTAACGACCGAACACCAAAACCCATTTCCATGGTTTGGTAGAAACATTTCCCAAATACTAAGGAATGCTTGGTTGCACCATGTCTTACACCCTTCGCCCGACAATCAAATGTCACCATAGGGTACTTCCATTAGGAACGTCACCCATAACAACAATATGCACAACACAAGGCATTTTACAACTCAAACACAAACGACACTTAATAAATAATCAAAGGACATATTTATTAAAACGAAACGTACCTTAACGTCTCCTTGCCGCACCCGTCCCCACTAACTTGGGACATTCCGACTTACGATGTCCTTCTTCTTGGCAATTGAAGCACACCATACCATCACCCTTTGGTACCGGACATTCCTAAGACTTGTGACCCCTCATGCCATAATTGTAACATCTAGACGCACTAGAACCAGATATACCCGTCCGTGTACCACCCGTGCTCACACTTGGACCCTTAGTCCTCTTACTCGGAGCACCATACGAAACAACCCTTCTCTCACTTGAAGGTTCACCCTCCTTCGATCGTGAATACGAATCGAAACCTCTAGCCAAGTCGAATAATTCCGCAAACGATTTCGCTTGACCTCGGCTAATTTTACTCTTCAAGTCATCTTTCAAGGTCCGATAGAAATCCTCCATCAACAAACGATCATTCCCTAAATACTCCGGGCAAAAACGAGCCTTCGCCATAAAGGTCGTCTTGAGAGTATTCAAATCCATAGAACCCTGTTGCAAATTTCGCAACTCATTACGCAATTCCAACAAGTCGGCCGAAGTCCGGAACTCCTCGAAGAATTCCTTCTTAAACTCGTCACATGATAACGCCATAAACGGTTCACCACCGACAAGATCAATCTTACCATCCAACCAATCGTTCGCCCTACCCCTCAACAAACTAGTAGCGAGTCTTGTCTTTTTCTCAGGAGGTCATTCAATAGTACGAAAACACCCTTCGACATCCGAGATCCAAGTTGTGCTTATCAAAGGATCCGGTTTTTCGTCGTACATCGGGGGTTTAGTCCTTATGAAGCTTTTAAGACAATGCTCCATTTCACCACTACTCCGAGATTCGGAATACTTCCTATCCATTTCTTCTCGAAACGCACTCATTTGCTCCGCAACGGTGTCCGCAACTCTAGCGTTAAACTCCAAATCGTCCCTCTCGATCCCGTTTCCCGTCGCCATTCTAAGGAATGCAAAGCGATTAGATCACGAATGTATAAAGCCCACACACAATACCGATCCATCTTGCTAAACACTCGTCGTACATCACTTGCTAGACACGATTTGCACCCGTAATAAGGTTTGCAAGTCCTTATTACGCACACACGCCGTCTCAACTCGTTAGTACAACGACCGCCTCGCTCGATGATATAAACAAACACAAACAAAATTCTACGCGATATAAACACACGCGAGAATTATTATCACACCACAATAATATATTAATAATATCCGCATTACTAATATAAACATTAGACCACCTACAAACAAGGCACTAACTATAACCTATTCCGACCCGTACTCCTACAAGTCCCGCACAAAATTAAGTACACACAAAAGTCTAAGTCTAGGTACCTATCTCAAGTCGCCTAAATCCCTTAGACCATGCTCTGATACCACTTGTAACGACCCAACCCGTTATCCATCCAAAAACGTGAAAAAATATATTTCTGGGACAGTTAATCTGGACGGCGTCCAGTTATCTGGACGGCGTCCAGTCGTGAAGACCAGGACGGCGTCCAGCCATCTGGGACGGCGTCCAGTTGTACTAAAAAGTTCTGATCAGTTTTTCAAACACACGCGAGCGGAAAACCCGCTTCCCGACACTTTTAAACGAAAACACTTTCACAATATGTTATAATAATTAAAACTAAGAGTTTTCCATAATAAAACCGAGTTTTACAACCCCGAGCCCACATCGACCCAAATTACAACAAGTGACCATTTCGACCCATTTAGTTAAATTCAAAACATAGGCCGAGCATAGGATTGGGGATACGCTACCCAATCCTAATCAAATCCAAAAGCAAGTCTTCTAAAGCAAACTACGCAAGTCCACTAGTTCCCACGCTTACCCGAGCCACCGCATCCAAGCAATCTATAAAAATGTAAACAACGAGAGGGTAAGCTAACGCTTAGTGAGTGAGAATATACTACATACATATATATGTATAGAATGGACACGCCACACAAATAATCAAATAACGTATATCGGAGCATCCAAGCATAAAGGCAAGCTAAGCTAAGCATACCGTACGATTACTAAGCAACAAGCTAAACATCAACAATAAAGTAAGTTCACCAACGACGATGTGAACAACGCCAAAAGAGCTACACCCGGAGGGTTAGCTACATCACAACAATACGACAATATAAAACAAGGAGTAAACCGCCCAAAGTTAACCCCTTAACTCGAATACCGAAACCAACAGATTACTACGATGAAGATTGGTCGAACTACACGAGCCTTAGTAAATCCGCATACACACGAGACTACTATCTTCAACAACACAATATCGAGGTTGGCCAAACTACACGAGCCTTAGTAATCCGAAACCACACGAGATTACTACCTCAATAAGATGACCGAACTACACGCGTCATCGTGAATCCGAACTACACGAGATTCACTTCCGATAAGATGACCGAACTACACGCGTCATCGTGAATCCGAACTACACGAGATTCACTTCTCCAACTCAAAACCCAAGGTCACCGGATTATAAAATCCACAACATCGGGGTTATCCACATCACAACAATATCAACCCTTCGCCATTGGGGTTATATACTCCACATCACAAACACGTATGATAACGTACACACAAAACGTGTACCTCACCAAAGGTGGTCAACCAAAATGCACAACCGTGCTAATTGGACCTATACACAAGTCCATCAAATCCACCTATATGTGAAGTGAGCTCTATAACCGAGAACCACTTCACCCGGCCCGCACCCATCCTACACATACATATGCACATAGAATATTAACACTCACCTCGAGGTCTTGATGAATGCAACCGAATAATCCGCAACCCGTCAATGGAAAGTACCTATTCCATTATCACAAAACACACAACACAATTAGGGTTGACATACAAACCAACCCATTTGACACTTAATTCAAATTCGACCCAAATGCACTTCCAAGCACAAAACGCGCCCAAACTAACCAATAATCACTAACAATAGTGACAATGGTCCTAATACGCCAATTAAACCCGAACACAAGTGTTAAACACGTGTCTTACCCATTTTAACACCAAAACCCTAATTCGAACCATTTCAAAATTAGGTAACCAAACACACCCAAAAGTGTTCCAACACTTCCATAATCACTAAACCTAGTGATTAAAACTCAAGATCAAATCCTAATCAAGGCCAAATCGTCAACCAACCCAAAACCCGCCAAGTGACAAGAATAACTAGTCACCATGAACCTACTTCATCATCTAAAAGGGTTTTACCACAAACTAGCTCAAAACCCTAACTTGAATATCAAATCTAACTAATGAAATTCGGAGTTTGAGCTTACTAATACTACCACAACGTAGCTAGGAGCGAGATGAACAACTTTAGAACCTAGCTTTAGCGAGAATCCGACTCCTTCTTCTCCAAATCAAGTTCTCTCTCTCTCTCTCTAAACTCTTTCTCTCTCACTAGAACAAGATGAGAGGGTTTGTGTTGGTGAAGATAAGGTTGAATGAGCTCAACCTTTGCCCATTTGTGGCTTAAAACAGGCCACCAAGTAAAAAGACCAACATACCCCTTATTAAAAACTAAAATATTGCAGCTCGCCCGACATACCAACTGGACGGCGTCCCAAATATTGGACGGCGTCTAGCTCTTCTTTGCTCGACGGCGCCCCGAATCAGGTAGTTTAATTGGGTAATGAAATCAGGTAGTTTAATTGTTTAAAGATAATTAAGTTCTATATAATTTAGAAAGGTAGAAATGGCAGAGTGGTTAAAGGTGTTGTCCGGGGAGCCAAGAGTCCTGAGTTCGAATCTAGACTAATACAATTATTTTTTATATATATATAAGATGCTGTGAAATGTTGGGCCGAGACTTAATGAAATGTCCCATTCATATTGATTATAAACGTTCCATATTAATTGATTTCGTTGCGAAGTTTTGACCTCTATATGAGACGTTTTTCAAAGACTGCATTCATTTTTAAAACAACCATAACCTTTATTTTGTCAATAAAGGTTTTAAAAATATTACGTAGATTATCAAATAATGATAATCTAAAATATACTATTTACACACGACCATTACATAATGGTTTACAATAGAAATATATTACATCGACATATGTTTCTTGAATGCAGTTTTTACACAATATCATACAAACATGGACTCCAAATCTTGTCCTTATTTTAGTATGCAACAGCGGAAGCTCTTAATATTCACCTGAGAATAAACATGCTTTAAACGTCAACAAAAATGTTGGTGAGTTATAGGTTTAACCTATATATATCAAATCGTAACAATAGACCACAAGATTTCATATTTCAATATACATCCCATACATAGAGATAAAAATCATTCATATGGTGAACACCTGGTAACCGACATTAATAAGATGCATATATAAGAATATCCCCATCATTCCGGGACACCCTTCGGATATGATATAAATTTCGAAGTACTAAAGCATCCGGTACTTTGGAAGGGGTTTGTTAGGCCCAATAGATCTATCTTTAGGATTCCCGTCAATTAGGGTGTCTATTTTCTAATTCTTAGATTACCAGACTTAATAAAAAGGGGCGTATTCGATTTCGATAATTTAACCATAGAATGTAGTTTCACGTACTTGTGTCTATTTTGTAAGTCATTTATAAAACCAGCATGTATTCTCATCCCAAAAATATTAGATTTTAAAAGTGGGACTATAACTCATTTTCACAGACTTGGCACGGATCGATTCACGAACCTATACAAATATGTACATATATATCAAAGTATGATCAAAATATAATTTGAACAATTTTTATTATGTTTTAAAGATTTGAGTGTATTAAGTCAGCTGTCCTCGTTAGTAACCTACAACTAGTTGTCCACAGTTAGATGTACAGAAATAAATCGGTATATATTATCTTGAATCAATCCACGACCTAGTGTATACACGTATCAGGCTAGATTACAACTCAAAGTATATATATATTTGGAATCAACCTCAACCCTGTATAGCTAATTCCAACATTACTGCATATAGAGTGTCTATGGTTATTCCAAATAATATATATACATGGGTCGATATGATATGTCAAAACATTTGCATACGTGTCTATGGTATCCCAAGATTACATAATATATTAGAATACATGTATAAAACAATATAAGTTAGCTAGGATATGATTTGTATAGATTTGTTAAACATTTCCCGTAGCTAAAAAGATCAAAAATATCCAATCTTGTTTTACCCATAACTTCTTCATTTTAAATCCATTTTGAGTGAATCAAATTGCTATGGTTTCATATTAAACTCTAATTTAAGAATCTAAACAGAAAAAGTATAGGTTTATAGTCAGAAATTTAAGTTACATGTCAATTACTAAAGAGGTAGTCATTTCCGTCAAAAGAACGACATCTTGATGACCATTTTGAAAAACATACTTTCACTTTGAGTTTAACCAAGATTTTTGGATATAGTTTCATGTTCATATGAAAAATAATTTTCCCAGAAGAACAAGTTTTAAATCAAAGTTTATCATAGTTTTTAATTATCCAAACCAAAACAGCTCCCGGTTTCACTACGACGGCGTATATCCGATTTTATGGTGTTCATCGTGTTTCCAGGTTTTAAATTATTAAGTTAGCATATAATATAGATATAGAACATGTGTTTAGATGATTTTAAAAGTCAAGTTAGAAGGATTAAATTTTGTTTGCGAACAAGTTTAGAATTAACTAAACTATGTTCTAGTGATTACAAGTTTAAACCTTCGAATAAGATAGCTTTATATGTATGAATCGAATGCTGTTATGAACATCATTACTAACTCAAGTTTTCTGGATAAAACTACTGGAAATGAGAAAAATGGATCTAGCTTCAAAGGATCCTTGGATGGCTTGAAAGTTCTTGAAGCAGAATCATGACACGAAAACAGTTCAAGTAAGATTTTCACTCGAAATAAGATTGTTATAGTTGTAGAAATTGAATCAAAGTTTAAATATGAATATTACCTTGAATTAGAAAGATAACTTACTATAAATAACAAAGGTTCCTTGATCTTAGATGATTACTTGGAATGGATTAGAAAGCTTGGAAGTAAACTTGCAAACTTGGTAGTATTCTTGATTTTTATGAAACTATACTTATGGAATTGATGAAGAACACTTAGAACTTGAAGATGGAACTTGAGAGAGATCAATTAGATGAAGAAAATTGAAGAATGAAAGTGTTTGTAGGTGTTTTTGGTCATTGGTATATTGATGATGTAGCGTGAGGGTACGAAATAGTATTATTTTTAATACAAAATACTACAAAATATGACACAAGTTTTATTAATTTACGGATGGGATATACCTAAACCTTGCTACAACACTATAGGCAGTGTACCTAATCGTAGAGTAGTGTAGTTTTTAGTAAGTCCGGTTCGTTCCACAGGGAGCTAGTGATTACGTACTATATTTTTATAAAACTATATTTATATAATATATATATATATATATATATATATATATATATATATATATATATATATATATATATATATATATATATATATATATATATATATATATATAAGTAGTAATATTATTATAAAAGGGGGGTTTTTACCGTTTAATGACCGGTTTGTCGATTTTATATTTTTAAGCGTAAAGATAAATGACAATAATTAAAGTGCGTAAAATAAATAAATGACGATAAATAAAATAACAATAAATAAAATTGCGATAGAATATGAAATAAAAGGATTATGCTTATTTAAACTTCCGTAATCATGATGTTTGACGTTTTGATTTTAATTAATTGTTACTCGGGTTAATTGTCCTTTGTCATGGTTTATTTGATACCTATCTGGTTTTTATCCATAATAGTCCATCGGTCATAAATATAAAGTGCGAGTGTCCTCGTCAAATTACCCTTATACCCGAAGTCAAATATTCCAACTAATTAAGGATTTAAACTGTGACGCAGTTATCACTTCTGTCAACAATGACACCAGTTATCACTGTATGTAATCTACCCCTGTTTTGATTAGATATGAATATTAATTTACCCACTTGATCAGTTTGAATAATCAATTACCCAACCCGAATAATTAATTAAATGATTATAATAGATTCCATATGAACGTCACTAAATAGGACAACCATAATCATTATTAATTATTAGGATAATTAATTTGAAGATAGGTTCGACAGACTCCAATGAGTTGTCACTCAATTAGACAATACCCCCCATCTATTAATAGTCAATAGTCCAATTTCCACAAGTGTCGGTCTTTTGCCCAAACCTTAATTATGGTACAAAGCCCAATTACCCAATTTTAGTAATTAGCCCAACATCATGATTACTTCGTTTTAAATAAGCATAATAATAACTTAGCTACGAGACATTAATATAAAAAGGTTGAACATAACTTACAATGATTAAAAATAGCGTAGCGTTACACGGACAGAATTTCGACTTACACACTCAAACGATCTCTATCATAAATCTTATTATTATCATAATTTAAAATTAAAATTAAGATTATTGTTATATCTTATTAAGTTAACATTATGATAGAGATATAGAATATAGATATTGATAATAGATAGATGGATCGATATATAGATTTAGGATAGAAAAATGTATATTTCAATTGATCGTTACATAGCCTTTTATAGGCGAAATTAGAAATTGAATTTTCATTTACGACCCCTGAACTATGCTCAATTAACAACTTTTTATTATTTAATATTATTCTTATTATGAATTATTTAAATATTATATTTTATTCTTGTGCATAGTTGACTCGTAATTTTTACACCGTTGCGTCGAGCGTTGAGAGTTGGTTCATGTCCTGGTTCCGGATTTTCGAACGTCCTTTCGTACAATTTTATATCGTGTACTTTGCGTTTTGTAACTTGTACTCTTGTCATTTTTAGACGTTCTTCGTCAATAATTTGAACCTTTTTGATTGTATCTTGTACTTTTGAGCTTTTTGGACATTTGCGTCTTCAAATCTTCGTTTTCGCCTTTTGTCTTCGCACTTATTTAAAATAAACGAATATTACTCGAAAATGGAACAATTGCAACTAAAATCTTGTCTTTCTTGGGGGATTTTGCTATGAAATATATGTTCCTTTTTAGCCTTATCAATATCCCCACACTTGAGCGTTGCTTGTCCTCAAGCAATACAGTCTTGAAATAATATAATACATCACACGAATCACTTCTTTATTCTTCACACTTTGTACATCAGTGATTTTGATAGAGCGGTATAAACAATGATATTAACAATAGAACCATGGTTAAAGGTGGGTGTGTCATCCACAGTTGCCTCGGGTTTAGGTCAACGACACTTGCAATCAAATAGCCGATTTACTTTCGGTTTCCAAAGCAAAGTGCACATTTGAAAGGCGGTTTACAGTCCCACATGACTATAAAAATTTAGATCCTTTAGGAAATAGGATCTTTATGAAAACATTTGATCTTTTGAAAATTCAATCTAGCTTTTACCCTAGATAAGTTTTCTGATTTGATCCACCATTGGTGTTGCAAAATATATTTGTGGATCAATATTTTGGCTAAAAACATTTAGGTTCGTGTAATCCACTGCTATCCCGGTATCGGAAAGCACACATCCAGTTTACTTGTTCCGTATATTACCTTTCGGCAAACTACCGTCAGGTTGTAAAGGAAAGCGATGAACAAGAAACTGTTAAGGCAATGTCTAATGACATGCTTTTGGTTATGGTCTTTTAACGTGTCGGATGCTAGAACTATCCTTGGTAGGAGCGATAGTAAAGATCATCCTATGATTTTTCGGTCTGGCACAAGGTCCTGTCTCCGACCATGCTATGCAACCACCGTTCTTACGGTTGACACCCGATTTGGTTCAGGTGACCTAATGAATTCCAGGTGAATTTCTTAGGATTTTACGTTCAATGGTAATGAACGCATTGAAAATGGTTTTTCAGAAAACAAATCGGTTTGTATTTTTGATCAAAATATTTTCTCGTTCATGCTCGAGTTTAGATATCATCGAATTCCATGAGTTTGAATTCTCAATCTTTAAGGTCAATCTCTAGGATTGAGTATTATCAGTCTTAAAAGCTGATTTTTAATCTTTAAGGAGATTATCCTTTTCTGGGGATCTGATTCATTAGTCTTATCAAGCTAATTTGCACGGTGCCTCCCCATTGTACGAGATAAATCCTTCTTATGGTTAGGATAAATCTGACCACTTGGCGACCCTGTTTGATGCTGAGGTCCGTGGATTTCCAGCCGATTTTAGTGATGACTTTTCTAGATTTTTCGTCAACCTACAGCTGGTCTGGACGACAACTTCTTGACCTAAATCAAGAAGCGTGTGTCTTTTTCGGAAGACTTTACTTCCTTCAAATGATGGAATTGATTCATCGTGTAGATCCATCTTTCTTTCAAATTTATTACAGTAAACCGGGTAAAACTGATTAGTATCGTCCAAAGCAAAAGTACCTGCAATAATCTTGTACAAAAATATGTGATATATGTTTTAAATTGAATAACTTGGTACATTCTTCCCACACTTAGTTTCTTTCTTTGCCTTTTTATTTTCTTCTATTTCATTTTAAATGAATTCAAGCGTTTTAGGGTGTTTCTCAATTTATGTCCTTTTCGAGGTAACGATAATTTCGGTATTATCACCTAGTTTTCATCGTTCATAAATATGTATAAACATGATTTTGAGTTCATTTAATTGAAAATTTTTCAAATTTTCACAAAATTTGGCAAATAAACTAAGTATAAACCCGAGAGAATTTATAACCCTTCCCCACACTTGAGATCATGCAATGCCCTCATTTGCATGAAATCAGACTACAATTATAAATTCATGAGGGTGATTAGCGTAGAAAAGTGATTAAAAATACCGAGTTTGCAAACATATTGTTATTTCACATTTGATTTTTTGCGTCTTGTCAAAATCAGTAGCTTTTGCTGAACTTCATGACAGTCTTTGAAAGTGCGCTGTTTTACCCTGTTGTGTACATAACATAAAATACAAACATATATATACATATTTTTTAAGTTTGGTACATAACCCCACGTTCAAAAATTTATAATATATAATATTTTTGGCATCCTTTAGATCAATAAAATTAAAAATAATGATAACAAAATTTGTCGCCCCGCCCTCGGGTAAAGTAATTTCGGCTTAATGACCTAGTCTTCAACTCACGACGAATTTTAGAAATCATTTTTTCAACTTAATGAATTAAAATAAATTTTGTTTTTAAAAACTTAAATTAAAATGCATATTAATTTCATAAAAAACCTACAAAACAAAAATTCAGAATGGAGGGAGAAAACTAGTTCTTTAGTGTCTGCTAGCGGAAAAGACCAATCGAATTCCATTCTCGGAACTACACGAGAACAGAACAACTAACTCCAAACAGCATTTTCTTTTTAGAATATTTGAATCTCCTCACACTTAGGTAGATGTGGTGTCGAAATTGTGATTAACTTCATCGTCAATTTCTCTTGGACCATAATCAACTTGCATATCTGTGACTTTTGCTTTAAGCCAGTGACCAGCTTTTTCCGTAATATCCACAAATTCAACTAGCTTCGCCTTTTCTTTAGGCGACAGATTGGATACTAACCGGTTACATAACTTAAAGTTCCCCTTACTTTTAGCATCAATAACCCGTTTAAAAAGTTTCTTCATTGAACTGTTAATAACGGGGTTATTTAATTTCGTATCAACTATGGGGTTCTTTATTATCAAGTCATCATTAGGTGTTACTTCATTTTTCCCACACTTAGGCGTTTCATTATTGCTAAGCACTGCCGTTGGAGTTGGTAAAACAACATGGTTCTTACCAATCGTTTTTATTGGTTCAACGGTTTTGGTTGGTGGAGGTTTAGATTTTCGAATCATAAAGGTGATCGATTTGTCACCACTTTTAAGTGTCATTCTTCCATTTCCTACATCAAATAACGCCCCGATGGACGCAAAGAATGGTCGACCTAAAATTAGAGGAATGTTTGGGTCCTCTTCTATGTCAATGACAATGAATTCGACTAGAAAGGTTAAATTACCTACTTGAATGGGTAGGTTGTCAGCAATTCCAACTGGGTGCTTAATGGTTTGATCAAAGAGTCGAACACTCATATCCGTTGGACTTAACTTACCTACACCTAATCTCTTATATAAGGAAAGAGGCATAACACTTACACTTGCACCTAAATCTGCTAGTGCATCATACATGACACAATCACTAAGTAGACAAGGAACAATAAATTCACCCGGATCACCTACCCTAGGTGGAGGTTTTGGTGGAACTGTATTCACCGGGTTTACTTCTACGGCTTTTGTTTCTTGTACTTTCTTATTCTTTTTCTTCTTCTTCTTTCCAGAAGTATCACAATCTTTATTACTTATTACTTGCTCATACTCAACTCCTTTTCTTGGAAACGAGATGGGTGGTTTGTATGGTGCCACCACTGGCTTTACATACTCTGGTGGTGGTGGTGTAACTTCTTCATTTTTATTCTCATCTAAAACCTTCCCATCTTCCGGAGCTGGTTTTTCAGAATTTGTTGAAACCATGTTAACATTCTCATTCTGAGGATTTGCTTCAGTATTACTCGGTAGCTTTCCTTGTTCCCTCTCACTCATTAAGCTAGCAAGAGTAACTACGTGTTTTTCTATATTCAAAATGGAAGCTTGTTGAGTTCTTAATGACTGATCAAACCTCTCATTTGTTTAGGTTTGAGTTTCAATAAATTGTGTTTGAGATTCAACTAGCTTGAATACCACGTCTTCCATATTTGACTTTTTCTCTTCGGTTTGTTGTGGTGGTTTATACAAGCCAGGTCTTTGTTGATTGAAAGTGTTGTTTTGAGTTGGTTGGTTATTCGGACCTTGTTGGTTATACCAGTTATTTTCGGGTCCTTTTGGATTGTAAAGAATGTTTTGATTTCGATTGAAGTTTAGCTTTGGCGGTTGATAATTATTTTGATAATTATTTCCCGGCCTTTGGTTCATATAGAAAACATTCTCTCGTTGTTCCATGGTTGGTTCAATGTGACAATCTTTCAATAAGTGTGGTCCACCGCATAGCTCACAACTGATTCGTATTGCGTGAATATCTTTATTCATCTTTTCCATTCGTCTTTCGAAAGCATCTATTTTTGCGGAAACGGAATCAAAGTCATGGCTAGAATCGGCTCTAGCCGCTTTAGATGATCGAAAGATATCTTTTTCTTGGTGCCACTCATGAGAGTGGGAGGCTGTATTATCAATAATTTTGTAAGCTTCAGTTGCGGTTTTCTTCATGATGGAACCACCGGCTGTTATGTCGATGTCTTTTCGTGTAGCAACGTTGACACCTTGGTAGAATATTTGTACTATTTGGTAAGTGTCTAAACCGTGTTGAGGACATCCTCTCAACATCCTTCCGAATCTTGTCCACGCCTCATATAATGTTTCATTTGGCTTTTGCGCGAACGTAACAATTTCTCCTTGAAGTCTCACGGCTTTGGATGCCGGAAAGAATCTTTTAAGAAATTTCTCAACTAAAACATCCCATGTGTCAATCGCCCCTTCAGGTAACGATTCTAACCAATCTTTGGCTTCTCCGTTTAAAGTCCAGGGAAACAACATGAGATAGATCTGTTCATCCTCAACTTCTCGAATTTTGAATAGTGTACAGATCCTATTAAACGTACGAAGATGTTCGTTTGGATCTTCCTTCGGCGCACCACTATATTGGCACTGATTAGTTACCATGTGTAGGATTTGTCCTTTGATTTCATAATCTGGCGCATGAATGTCTGGCTTAATAATGGCGTGACCTTGGCCCGTGCGTGTGGCTCTCATTCGGTCTTCCATACTTAGAGGTTCTAGATTTTCCATGATTGAAAGTGTTGTATCCGAATCACTAGAGGTTTCTAATTTAATGGTTTCTTCCTCAACAATCTCTGTTTGAATGATTGGTGGTTCTAGAGGAATAATTAGTGGATCAGGGTCTCGGAATTGTCCCTGAGTATTCTCCGGATTCTCAATTGTGAGGTTTGTTTCAAAAACTGGGTTATCGGAAATTTGAACTGAAGTACTTGGTCGACTGGATGACGATTCTAAAGAAAAATCAACGGCGGTTATATTTGCTAAATGTCTTGATCTAGTTACAGGTGGTGAACGTACAAAAGGTGGTGAACGTCTTGCTCGGTGCATTCACTGAATATCCTATTAGTTTTTAAAAGGAAAGAAAAATGATAATAAGTTATCCAATCAATAGACTTTTCTGATTTTGCCCACGTTTCGAATAGCCAAAAGATGCAGCAGAGGGGCAGGATTCGTTTGGTCTCAATATAATTGAGTACTGTTTGGCTCCAATAACCCGGTCCACGTACAAATCCAACTATTACTACGAACCAGAAAATTTTGATGTCTATCAATTTAACCACTTAAAATAAATTTTCTTAATTTTAAGAAATTTAGAGAAGAAGTAGAAAAAATTCTAAGTCCTAAAAACTAGAATGGCGAGAAATAAGAGAGAAAAAGATTGCGCGTCAAAAAATGTCGAAAAATAAAAGGTCGAAAAATAGGCGTCGAAAAATAAAAATAAGAAAGTAGCGCGAAAAACGGCGTCGCAAAATTCTAAAGCACATAAATCTTAGTCTAAGGAATAAGCACTTAAGGGATTTTACGGCAAACCTAAAAATTCTAGAAATAAAAATAACTATGGCAAAACTAAACTTAATACTAAAAATTGTAACTAGAGTCTAAAAATTTAAATGTAATAAAAAAAAAAAAAAAACTTTTTTTTTAATTTTTAATTTTTTTTTTTTTCGTTTTTTAAGGATTTTAAAATTTTTTTTTTTTAATTTTTTTTTTATATAATTTTTTTTTTAAAACTTTTTTTTTTAAAAATTTTTTTAAAAAAAAAAATGATTTTTTTTACAAATTTTTTTTTAAAACGATTTTTTTTTACACAAATTTTTTTTTTTTTAAAAAAACGAAATTTTTTTTTTCTTAAAAAAAACGATTTTTTTTACACAAAATTTTTTTTTTTTTAATTTTTTTTTTAAAACGAATTTTTTTTTTTAAAACGTTTTTTTTTTTTTTTGAAATTCTTTTTTTTTTTTTTAAAACGAATATTTTTTTTATTATAATATTATTTTTTTTCAAAACTTTTTTTTTTTAATTCATTTACTATTCATGAATAGTAAATGAAAATAAATTAATTAATTTACTATTTACATGAAAGCGACATGATAGAAATTATTAATTATAAGTTACATAATATACCCCTGAAGTATTTAATAAATACGACTTTTTAAAACTTTTAAAACTTTTACCTATCAAATTCTAAAATATTATTATATTATTATATTTTATTTCAATATTATTATATTATTATATTCTATTTCAATATTATTATATTATTATATTTTATTTCAATATTATTATATTATTATATTTTATTTCAATATTATTATAATTAAAAATATAGCGTTTTAGCGATCCCCGGCAGCGGCGCCAAAAACTTGATGATGTAGCGTGAGGGTACGAAATAGTATTATTTTTAATACAAAATACTACAAAATATGACACAAGTTTTATTAATTTACGGATGGGATATACCTAAACCTTGCTACAACACTATAGGCAGTGTACCTAATCGTAGAGTAGTGTAGTTTTTAGTAAGTCCGGTTCGTTCCACAGGGAGCTAGTGATTACGTACTATATTTTTATAAAACTATATTTATATAAATATATATATATATATATATATATATATATATATATATATATATATATATATATATATATATATATATATATATATATATATATATATATATATAAGTAGTAATATTATTATAAAAGGGGGGTTTTTACCGTTTAATGACCGGTTTGTCGATTTTATATTTTTAAGCGTAAAGATAAATGACAATAATTAAAGTGCGTAAAATAAATAAATGACGATAAATAAAATAACAATAAATAAAATTGCGATAGAATATGAAATAAAAGGATTATGCTTATTTAAACTTCCGTAATCATGATGTTTGACGTTTTGATTTTAATTAATTGTTACTCGGGTTAATTGTCCTTTGTCATGGTTTATTTGATACCTATCTGGTTTTTATCCATAATAGTCCATCGGTCATAAATATAAAGTGCGAGTGTCCTCGTCAAATTACCCTTATACCCGAAGTCAAATATTCCAACTAATTAAGGATTTAAACTGTGACGCAGTTATCACTTCTGTCAACAATTACACCAGTTATCACTGTATGTAATCTACCCCTGTTTTGATTAGATATGAATATTAATTTACCCACTTGATCAGTTTGAATAATCAATTACCCAACCCGAATAATTAATTAAATGATTATAATAGATTCCATATGAACGTCACTAAATAGGACAACCATAATCATTATTAATTATTAGGATAATTAATTTGAAGATAGGTTCGACAGACTCCAATGAGTTGTCACTCAATTAGACAATACCCCCCATCTATTAATAGTCAATAGTCCAATTTCCACAAGTGTCGGTCTTTTGCCCAAACCTTAATTATGGTACAAAGCCCAATTACCCAATTTTAGTAATTAGCCCAACATCATGATTACTTCGTTTTAAATAAGCATAATAATAACTTAGCTACGAGACATTAATATAAAAAGGTTGAACATAACTTACAATGATTAAAAATAGCGTAGCGTTACACGGACAGAATTTCGACTTACACACTCAAACGATCTCTATCATAAATCTTATTATTATCATAATTTAAAATTAAAATTAAGATTATTGTTATATCTTATTAAGTTAACATTATGATAGAGATATAGAATATAGATATTGATAATAGATAGATGGATCGATATATAGATTTAGGATAGAAAAATGTATATTTCAATTGATCGTTACATAGCCTTTTATAGGCGAAATTAGAAATTGAATTTTCATTTACGACCCCTGAACTATGCTCAATTAACAACTTTTTATTATTTAATATTATTCTTATTATGAATTATTTAAATATTATATTTTATTCTTGTGCATAGTTGACTCGTAATTTTTACACCGTTGCGTCGAGCGTTGAGAGTTGGTTCATGTCCTGGTTCCGGATTTTCGAACGTCCTTTCGTACAATTTTATATCGTGTACTTTGCGTTTTGTAACTTGTACTCTTGTCATTTTTAGACGTTCTTCATCAATAATTTGAACCTTTTTGATTGTATCTTGTACTTTTGAGCTTTTTGGACCTTTGCGTCTTCAAATCTTCGTTTTCGCCTTTTGTCTTCGCACTTATTTAAAATAAACGAATATTACTCGAAAATGGAACAATTGCAACTAAAATCTTGTCTTTCTTGGGGGATTTTGCTATGAAATATATGTTCCTTTTTAGCCTTATCATATATGGATTAGATATAAAGGATATGTAATTTTGTTTTCATGTAAATAAGTCATGAATGATTACTAATATTTTTGTAATTTTATGAGATATTTCATGCTAGTTGCCAAATGATGGTTCCCATATGTGTTAGATGACTCACATGGGCTACTAAGAGCTGATCATTGGAGTTTATATACCAATAGTACATACATCTAAAAGCTGTGTATTGTACGAGTACGAATTCGGGTGCATACGAGTAGAATTGTTGATGAAACTGAACGAGGATATAATTGTAAGCATTTTTGTTAAGTAGAAGTACTTTGATATGTGTCTTGAAGTCTTTCAAAAGTGTAAGAATACATATCAAAACACAACATGTATATACATTCTAATGGAGTCGTTAAGTCTTCGTTAGTCGTTACATGTAAGTGTTGTTTTGAAACCTTTAAGTTAATGATCTCAATTAATGTTGTTAACCCAATGTTTATTATGTCAAATGAGATGTTAAATTATTATATTATCATGATATTATTATGTATGAATATCTTTTAATATGATATATACATTAAAATATCGTTACAACGATAATAGTTACATATAAGTCTCGTTTCGTAATTCTTGAGTTAGTAGTCTTGTTTTTACATATGTAGTTCATTGTTAACACACTTAATGATATATTTAAATATCATTTTATCATGTTAAATATGGTGTATCAATATCTTAATATGATACATATGTATTTAGTAGACGTTATCATAATGATAATCGTTATATATATCATTTCGAGTTTCTTAACTTAGTAATCTCATTTCTTATGTATATCACACATTGTTAATATACTTAGTGAGATACTTACTCATCATAATCTCATGTCAACCATATTTATATGTCTATATATACCACAACATGTAGTTTTTACAAATTTGTAACGTTCGTGAATCGCCGGTCAACTTGGGTGATCAATTGTCTATATGAAACTTATTTCATTTAATCAAGTCTTAACAAGTTTGATTGCTTAACATGTTGGAAACATTTAGTCATGTAAATATCAATCTCAATTAATATATATAAACATGGAAAAGTTCGGGTCACTACAGTACCTACCAGTTAAATAAATTTCGTCCCGAAATTTTAAGCTGTTTAAGGTGTTGACGAATCTTCTGGAAATAGATGTGGGTATTTCTTCTTCATCTGATCTTCATGCTCCCAGGTGAACTCGGGTCCTCTATGAGAATTCCATCGAACCTTAACAATCGGTATCTTATTTTGCTTAAGTCTCTTAACCTCACGATCTATTATTTCGACGGGTTCTTCAATGAATTGAAGTTTTTCATTGATTTGGATTTCGTCCAATGGAATAGTGAGATCTTCTTTAGAAAAAAATTTCTTCAAATTCGAGACGTGAAAAGTGTTATGTACTGCCGCGAGTTGTTGAGGTAGCTCCAGTTGGTAAGCTACTGGTCCGACACGATCTATAATCTTGAATGGTCCAATGTACCTTGGATTTAGTTTCCCCCGTTTACCAAATCGAACAATGCCTTTCCAAGGTGAAACCTTAAGCATGACCATTTCTTCAATTTTAAACTCTATATCTTTTCTTTTACTATCCGCGTAGCTCTTTTGTCGACTCTGGGCGGTTTTCAATCATTGTTGAATTTGGATGATTTTCTAGGTAGTTTCTTGTATTATCTACGGACCCGTAATCTGTCTATCCCCCATTTCATTCCAACAAATCGGAGACCTGCACTTTCTACCATAAAGTGCCTCAAACTGCGCCATCTCAATACTAGAATGATAACTGTTGTTGAAGGAAAATTCTGCTAATGGTAGGTGTTGATCCCAACTATTTCCGAAATCAATAACACATGCTCGTAGCATGTCTTCAAGCATTTGTATCGTCCTTTCACTCTGCCCATCAGTTTGTGGATGATAGGCAGTACTCATGTCTAGACGAGTCCCCAATGCTTGTTGCAACGTATGCCAGAACCTTGAAACAAATCTACCATCCCTATCAGAGATAATAGAGACGGGTATTCCATGTCTGGAGACAACCTCCTTCAAATACAATCGCACCAACTTCTCCATTTTGTCATCTTCTCTCATTGGAAGGAAGTGTGCGGTCTTGGTGAGACGATCAACTATTACCCAAATAGTATCATAACCACTTGCAGTCCTTGGCAATTTAGTAATGAAATCCATGGTAATGTTTTCACATTTCCATTCCAGGATTTCAAGTTGTTGTAGTAGACCTGATGGTTTCTGATGTTCAGCTTTGACCTTAGAACACGTCAAACATTCTCCTACATATTTAGCAATATCGACTTTCATACCCGGCCACCAAAAGTGTTTCTTAAAATCTTTATACATCTTCCCCGCTCCGGGATGTATTGAATATCTGGTTTTATGTGCTTCTTTAAGTACCATTTCTCTCACATCTCCAAACCTTGGTACCCAAATTCTATCAGCCCTATATCGTGTTCCGTCTTCCCGAATATTAACATGTTTCTCTGATCCTTTGGGTATCTCATTCTTCAACTTTCCTTCTTTTACAACCCACTGTTGCGCCTCTTTTATTTGAGTAGTAAGGTTAGTACGAATAATTATATTCATAGCTTTTACCCGTATAGGTTCTCTGTCCTTTCTACTCAAAGCGTCGGCTACCACATTCGCCTTCCCCGGGTGGTATCGAATCTCAAAATTATAGTCATTCAACAGTTCAATCCACCTGCGTTGTCTCATATTCCGTTGCTTCTGATTAAATATATGTTGGAGACTTTTGTGGTCGGTATATATAATACTTTTGACCCCATATAAATAATTCCTCCAAGTCTTTAATGCAAAAACAACAGCACCCAATTCCAAATCATGAGTTGTATAATTTTGCTCGTGAATCTTCAATTGTCTAGACGCATAAGCAATCACCTTCGTTCATTGCATTAATACACAACCGAGACCTTTCTTTGATGCATCACAATAAATCACAAAATCATCATTCCCTTCAGGCAATGACAATATAGGTGTCGTAGTTAGCTTTTTCTTCAATAACTGAAACGCCTTCTCTTGTTCATCCTTCCATTCAAATTTCTTCCCTTTATGCATTAATACAGTCAAGGGTTTTACTATTTTGGAGAAATCTTGGATGAATCTTCTGTAGTAACCAGCCAATTCTAAAAATTGACGTATATGCTTCAGAGTTTTTTGGGTTTCCCACTTTTCAACGGTTTCGATCTTTGCCGGGTCCACCTGGATACCTTCTTTGTTCACTATGTGACCGAGGAATTGAACTTCTTCCAACCAAAATGCACACTTTGAAAACTTAGCGTACAGTTTTTCTTTCCTCAATACATCTAGCACTTTTCTCAAATGTTCTTCGTGCTCTTGATCATTCTTTGAGTAAATAAGTATGTCATCAATGAAAACAATGACAAACTTGTCAAGATATGGCCCACACACTCGGTTCATAAGGTCCATGAACACAGCTGGTGCGTTAGTCAATACAAACGGCATAACCATAAACTCGTAATGACCGTAACGCGTCCTAAAAGCAGTCTTTGGAATATCATCCTCCTTCACCCGCATTTGATGATATCCAGAACGTAAATCGATCTTCGAATAAACAGACGAGCCTTGTAGTTGATCAAATAAGTCATCGATTCTCGGTAGTGGATAGCGGTTCTTGATGGTAAGTTTGTTCAACTCTCGGTAGTCGATACACAACCTAAATGTACAATCTTTCTTCTTGACAAACAAAACAGGAGCTCCCCATGGTGATGTGCTTGGTCGAATGAAACCACGCTCTAAAAGTTCCTGTAACTGACTTTGTAATTCTTTCATTTCGCTGGGTACGAGTCTGTATGGAGCACGAGCTATTGGTGCAGCTCCTGGTACAAGGTCTATTTGAAATTCAACGGATCGATGTAGGGGTAATCCCGGTAATTCTTTCAGAAATACATCGGGAAATTCTTTTGCGACGGGAACATCACTGATGTTCTTTTCTTCAGGTTTAACTTCCTCAATGTGTGCTAGAATGATGTAACAACATTTTCTTATTAGTTTTTGCTCCTTCAAACTACTAATAAGATGTAGCTTCGTGTTGCCCTTTTCTCCATACACCATTAAGGGTTCTCCTTCTTCTCGTACAATGAGAATTGCATTTTTGTAACATACGATCTCTGCTTTCATCTCCTTCAGCCAGTCCATGCCAACTATTACATCAAAACTCCCTAACTCTACTGGTATCAAATCAATCTTAAATATTTCGCTACCCAGTTTAATTCTCGATTCCGGCATATATAATCTGCTGAAATTAAATTACTGTTTGCTAATTCGAGTAAAAATTTACTATCCAATGGTGTCAATGGACAACTTAATTTAGCACAAAAATCTCTACTCATATAGCTTCTATCCGCACCCGAATCAAATAAAACGTAAGCAGATTTATTGTCAATAAGAAACGTACCTGTAACAAGCTCCGGGTCTTCCTGTGCCTCTGCCGCATTAATATTGAAAACTCTTCCGCGGCCTTGTCCATTCGTGTTCTCCTGGTTCGGGTAATTTCTAATAATGTGGCTCGGTTTTCCACATTTATAACAAACTACATTGGCATAACTTGCTCCCACACTACTTGCTCCGCCATTAGTCATTCCAACACCATTAGTTCCTATCGTTCTGTTAACCCCTGGTCTGTAAACCTCACACTTCGCTGCGCTATGACCATTTCTTTTACACTTGTTGCAAAATTTGGTGCAGAACCCCAAGTGATACTTTTTACACCTTTGGCATAGCTGTTTCTGATTGTTGTTGTTGCGGTTGTTATTGTTGTTGGGATGATTGTTGTAGTTGTTGTTGTTGTGCCATTAGTTGTAGTTGCGATTGTTGGGATAGTTGTTGTTGTTTTGGTGACTCTTATCACTGTTTTCCTCCCACTTTCTTTTGACTAACTTCACGTTGGCCTCTTCAGCCGCATGTTCTTTAATTCTTCCCTCAATCTGGTTCACTAGTTTGTGAGCCATTCTACATGCCATTTGTATGGAGGCAGGCTCATGTGAACTTATATCTTCTTGGATTCTCTCCGGTAACCCTTTCACAAACGCGTCGATCTTCTCTTCCTCATCTTCGAACGCTCTCGGACACAATAGGCACAATTCTGTGAATCGTCTTTCTTACGAAGTAATATCGAATCCCTGTGTTCGTAACCCTCTAAGTTCTGACTTGAGCTTATTGACCTCAGTTCTGGAACGGTAC
Organism: Rutidosis leptorrhynchoides; assembly: GCF_046630445.1. NCBI lineage: Eukaryota > Viridiplantae > Streptophyta > Magnoliopsida > Asterales > Asteraceae > Rutidosis > Rutidosis leptorrhynchoides. Next base: position 201,300,393 of record NC_092343.1, on the reverse strand, counting down.
TTCTAGTTCATCAAGTGCTTGAATGCTGACCACGGTAGCGCGTAAGCAGCATCTTGTCCCACTTGCTCTAGATAGGTATTCCACCATGTTAACGCAATACCTATGAAGGTATTTATAGTGTACTTCACTTTGTCTCCTTCAGCACACTTACTTATGGCAAACACCGATTCAACTTTCTCGGTCCACCGTTTCAATCCGATTGGTCCTTCGGTCCCATCAAATTCTGAAGGTTTGCAGGCAGTGAATTCCTTGTAGGAGCATCCTACACGATTTCTTGCGCCGTTAGCTGTATTGCTAGATTCAGAGTTATTGTTGGTATGTAGCACGGCCTGTACTGCGGCTATGTTTGAAGCAAGAAAGGCACGAAATTCCTCTTCGCTCATATTCAAGGTGTGTCGAGTAGTCGGTGCCATTTCCTTCAAAATAGTCAAATGAAACAAGTTAATCATACAGAATATTAAGAGTAGTCAATAGTATCTCGTAGCATAATATGAACTCATTTATAAAAGCTTTTTCTTCATATTAGCGTTTTATAAGTTTAAATTCGGGTACTACCTACCCGTTAAGTTCATACTTAGTAGCTAATATACAATTCAACTACTACAATTCCATATGAAAAACTGATTATAATAATATATCACATACAAATATTCTTCAAACTTACAACTTCGCTATATTACATATAACATGAAATATAGTACACTATGATACATGACAGTTTTGAAGATAAATCTAGTTAATACGCAAGTTGTTCAGCAAAGGAAATAAAGACACATAATTCATAAGTCCAGAAACAAGTCATGCATTCTGGTTTTATTAAGACGACTTCCCATCCTTGGTCTTGTGAAAAATAACCGTTATGACCATTTCCTAGGCAGCATGTTGTAATGTCGTCAAAAGGACGAGGGTTTCGTAATGTCCAACAGCCTCGTAATAATCTAAAAACCTTGTTTTTCACCCCAACTACTGAATCCGTCACTTGTGGGAAAGTTTTATTTAAAAGCTGCAATCCGATGTTCTTTTTCTCACTTTGGTAAGAAGCAAACATCACTAACCTGTAAGCATAACATGCTTCTTTATGTTACATGTTAGAAGCTCTTTCTAATTCACGAAATCCTATGTTGGGATATGTTGAGTCAAAATAGATTCTTAACCCGTAGCGTAAAATTGCATTTGGGTTCCCCGCATTTAAAGCTTTAAAGAAAACACGGCGTAACTTAAAGTCTCCCCAATGTGATATACCCCACCTATCAAAGGAAAGCATTTTATAAACTAAGGCATTTCTGGAAAGTCTTTCAAATGTTTGACAAGTTAATTTCGCCATAACTAAATGTGCTGATGAATTCTGACCGACTCTAGACAAGATTTCCTCAATCATATCCTCTGGTAGGTCTTCTAAAATATTCGGTTGTCTACCCTTAACGTCTATTTTGTTTTTATACTGTAAAATAGACAAGGATTAGATTCATAATAACAAACAATACAAGCAATTTTTACATAGAACATAAAAGTACAAGCACACTACAATACATTTATTACACAACATGCTCACACCCCTCTAATCTGAATCACTGGTTTCTTCTTCTTCGGACTTTTTTTTCTTCTAATTTTCTAGGGATATATGATGTTCCTCTAATACGAGCCGTCGTTTTCCACATTGGTTTAGAAAAACCTGGTGGTTTAGAGGTTCCCGGGTTATTGTCACGATATTGAAAATACGGGTGTTGACGGTACATATAAAGTTCATCGGGGTCGGAATATGATTTCTCTATTTTGATGTCTTTTCCCTTATTATTTTCTTTTGCCTCATTAAATTGGGTCAGGATAATTTCTATAACATCATCGGAATCCTCATCAGGATCCGATTCATCGGAAAATTGGTAATTTTCCCAATATTTTGCCTCCTTAGCGGAAACACCATTGACCATTATTAACTTTGGTCCATTGGTTGAGGATTTTATTTTATTTGACCGGTTTTCTGTGGTTCCTACTATTCCCCCCTCCGGAACCTCTTCTTCTTCCGATTCCTCTTCTTCTGGTTCCTCTTCTTCCGGTTCCTCTTCTTCCGGTTCCGTTTCCTCTTCTTCCGGTTCTTCGGGAACTTGTGAATCTTGCCAATATATATTCGACTCTTCGTTATTATTAGGTGAGTCAATGGGATTTGTGCTAAAGGTATACATCTATCACACAATATCAAACATGTTAAGAGATTAATATATCACATAATATTTACATGTTAATAATATATAGTTTCTAACAAAAATGTTAAGGAATCATTTTTAAAGAAAACATGGTCGAAGTCCAGACTCACTAATGCATCCTAACAAACTCGATAAGACACACTAATGCAAATTTTCTGGTTCTCTAAGACCAATGCTCGGATACCAACTGAAATGTCCCGTTCATATTAATTATAAACGTTCCATATTAATTGATTTCGTTGCGAGGTTTTGACCTCTATATGAGACATTTTTCAAAGACTGCATTCATTTTTAAAACAACCATAACTTTTATTTTATCAATAAAGGTTTTAAAAACATTACGTAGATTATCAAATAATGATAATCTAAAATATACTGTTTACACACGACCATTACATAATGGTTTACAATAGAAATATATTACATCGACATATGTTTCTTGAATGCAGTTTTTACACAATATCATACAAACATGGACTCCAAATCTTGTCCTTATTTTAGTATGCAACAGCGGAAGCTCTTAATATTCACCTGAGAATAAACATACTTTAAACGTCAACAAAAATGTTGGTGAGTTATAGGTTTAACCTATATATATCAAATCGTAACAATAGACCACAAGATTTCATATTTCAATATACATCCCATATATAGAGATAAAAATCATTCATATGGTGAACACCTGGTAACCGACATTAACAAGATGCATATATAAGAATATCCCCATCATTCCGGGACACCCTTCGGATATGATATAAATTTCGAAGTACTAAAGCATCTGGTACTTTGGATGGGGTTTGTTAGGCCCAATAGATCTATCTTTAGGATTCGCGTCAATTAGGGTGTCTGTTCCCTAATTCTTAGATTTTCAGACTTAATAAAAATGGGCATATTCGATTTCGATAATTCAACCATAGAATGTAGTTTCACGTACTTGTGTCTATTTTGTAAATCATTTATAAAACCTGCATGTATTCTCATCCCAAAAATATTAGATTTTAAAAGTGGGACTATAACTCACTTTCACAGATATTTCCTTCCTCGGAAATAAGACTTGGCCACGGATCGATTCACGAACCTATACAAATATGTACATATATATCAAAGTATGATCAAAATATAATTACAACCATTTTTATTATGTTTTAAAGATTTGAGTGTATTAAGTCAGCTGTCCTCGTTAGTAACCTACAACTAGTTGTCCACAGTTAGATGTACAGAAATAAATCGATATATATATTATCTTGAATCAATTCACGACCCAGTGTATACACGTCTCAGGCTAGATCACAACTCAAAGTATATATATTTTTGGAATCAACCTCAACCCTGTATAGCTAACTCCAACATTACTGCATATAGAGTGTCTATGGTTATTCCAAATAATATATATACATGTGTCGATATGATATGTTAAAACATTTGCATACGTGTCTATGGTATCCCAAGATTACATAATATATTAGAATACATGTATAATACAATATAAGTTAGCTAGGATATGATTTGTATAGATTTGTTAAACATTTCCCGTAGCTAAAAAGATCAAAAATATCCAATCTTGTTTTACCCATAACTTCTTCATTTTAAATCCGTTTTGAGTGAATCAAATTGCTATGGTTTCATATTGAACTCTAATTTAAGAATCAAAATAGAAAAAGTATTGGTTTATAGTCGGAAATTTAAGTTACATGTTAATTACTAAAGAGGTAGTCATTTCCGTCGAAAGAACGACATCCTGATGACCATTTTGAAAAACATACTTTAACTTTGAGTTTAACCAAGATTTTTAGATATAGTTTCATGTTCATATGAAAAATAATTTTCCCAGAAGAACAACTTTTAAATCAAAGTTTATCATAGTTTTTAATTATCCAAACCAAAACAGCCCCCGGTTTCACTACGACGGCGTATATCCGATTTTATGGTGTTCATCGTGTTTCCAGGTTTTAAATCATTAAGTTAGCAAATCATATAGATATAGAACATGTGTTTAGTTGATTTTAAAATTCAAGTTAGAAGGATTAACTTTTGTTTGCGAACAAGTTTAAAATTAACTAAACTATGTTCTAGTGATTACAAGTTTAAACCTTCGAATAAGATAGCTTTATATGTATGAATCGAATGATGTTACGAACATCATTACTACCTCAAGTTTTCTCAATAAAACTACTGGAAATGAGAAAAATGGATCTAGCTTCAAAGGATCCTTGGATGGCTTGAAAGTTCTTGAAGCAGAATCGTGACACGAAAACAGTTCAAGTAAGATTTTCACTCGAAATAAGATTGTTATAGTTGTAGAAATTGAATCAAAGTTTGAATATGAATATTACCTTGAATTAGAAAGATAACTTACTGTAAATAACAAAGGTTCCTTGATCTTAGATGATTACTTGGAATGGATTAGAAAGCTTGGAAGTAAACTTGCAAACTTGGTAGTATTCTTGATTTTTATGAAACTATACTTATGGAATTGATGAAGAACACTTAGAACTTGAAGATGGAACTTGAGAGAGATCAATTAGATGAAGAAAATTGAAGAATGAAAGTGTTTGTAGGTGTTTTTGGTCGTTGGTATATGGATTAGATATAAAGGATATGTAATTTTGTTTTCATGTAAATAAGTCATGAATGATTACTAATATTTTTGTAATTTTATGAGATATTTCATGCTAGTTGCCAAATGATGGTTCCCACATGTGTTAGGTGACTCACATGGGCTACTAAGAGCTGATCATTGGAGTTTATATACCAATAGTACATACATCTAAAAGCTGTGTATTGTACGAGTACGAATTCGGGTGCATACGAGTAGAATTGTTGATGAAACTGAACGAGGATGTAATTGTAAGAATTTTTGTTAAGTAGAAGTACTTTGATATGTGTCTTGAAGTCTTTCAAAAGTGTAAGAATACATATCAAAACACAACATGTATATACATTCTAATGGAGTCGTTAAGTCTTCGTTAGTCGTTACATGTAAGTGTTGTTTTGAAACCTTTAAGTTAACGATCTCAATTAATGTTGTTAAACCAATGTTTATTATGTCAAATGAGATGTTAAATTATTATATTATCATGATATTATGATGTATGAATATCTTTTAATATGATATATACATTAAAATATCGTTACAACGATAATAGTTACATATAAGTCTCGTTTCGTAATTCTTTAGTTAGTAGTCTTGTTTTTATATATGTAGTTCATTGTTAACACACTTAATGATATATTTAAATATCATTTTATCATGTTAAATATGGTGTATCAATATCTTAATATGATACATATGTATTTAGTAGACGTTATCATAATGATAATCGTTATATATATCATTTCGAGTTTCTTAACTTAGTAATCTCATTTCTTATGTATATCACACATTGTTAATATACTTAGTGAGATACTTACTCATCATAATCTCATGTCAACCATATTTATATGTCTATATATACCACAACATGTAGTTTTTACAAATTTGTAACGTTCGTGAATCGCCGGTCAACTTGGGTGATCAATTGTCTATATGAAACTTATTTCATTTAATCAAGTCTTAACAAGTTTGATTGCTTAACACGTTGGAAACATTTAGTCATGTAAATATCAATCTCAATTAATATATATAAACATGGAAAAGTTCGGGTCACTACACTTAAGTTGTCCAGTTGGGCCGAATACATGTTGCAAAGGGGTAAAGATTCTGTTGAGCCGAGCTTGTTTATGGATTGGGTTGTGTAGGTTATTTAGTTGGGCCATATATCCTCTTACATATGTGGGTCGATTTAAACTAAGGAGAAGAAAATGAAACCGACGTTTAACGGGTTAAAAGAATTTAAGGATTAACTAGATCAGGAAAGTAATAGATGGAGCATGGATTTAGGGTGTTGTGTGTTAAGGAGAGGTCTCTGGTTCAAGCTTTGTCTGAGGCATTTTTTTTTTTTTTTGGAAAATCTTCAAAGGTAGTTATTAGTATTATTGATATTATTATTATTATTATTATTATTATTATTATTATTATTATTATTATTATTATTATTATTATTATTATTATTATTATTATTATTATTATTATTATTATTATTATTATTATTATTATTATTATTATTATTATTTATTGTTCTATTTAAGAAATTATTATTATTACTAATATTAGTAATAAGATTATTAGTATAATTATTATTATTATCATTATTACTACCTAATTATAAATATTATTATCATTGTTATTAATATATTTATTATTATTACCTTATTTTAATTATGATATTATTATTTCTACAAATAAAATGACTAATATTATTATCAAAATTATTATTATCAGTATAATTATTCTAGTGTTATTATAACTAGTATTTTGTAAACAAAAGAGTAATTACATAAAAGTATATTTAATATACATAACTTAACTATATTAATATTTTTATATATAAAATGAATACATTTAATTAAATAATGAAATATATATAAGTTATTAATATAAAAATTATATCACTAATAATAATATATATATTTATTCGGTTACGATTATATATATATTAATGAATATACAAATGATATAGGTTCGTGAATCCGAGGCCAACCCTGCATTGTTCAGTTGTTCAATATCGTCATATGTATTTTTACTACAAAATACAGTATTGTGAGTTTCATTTGCTCCCTTTTTAAATGCTTTTGCAATATATATTTTTGGGACTGAGAATACATGCGCTGCTTTTATAACTGTTTTACGAAATAGACACAAGTATGCGAAACTACATTCTATGGTTGGATTATTAAACCGAATTTTGCCCTTCAAGTCTGGTAACCTAAGAATTAGGGAAATGGCCCCTAATTGACGCGAATCCTAAAGATAGATCTATGGGCCTAACACACCCCATTCTGGAATTTGGAATGCTTTAGTACTTCGATTTAAATGGTGATTGCGATTGCCAATATTTATGGCATACTTGCGAGTATGCGGGGGATATTCTATATGCATTATGTTAATGTCAGTTACCAGTTGTTCATCATATGAATGGATTTTATACACTTGCGAGTGTAATGATATTTATGAAAAATGAAATCTTGTGGTCTATTAAAATGATGGAAATGAATGTTTATGATAAACTAATGAACTCACCAACCTTTTGGTTGACACTTGAAAGCATGTTTATTCTCAGGTACGAAAGAAATCTTCCGCTGTGCATTTGCTCATTTTAGAAATATTACTTGGTGTCATTCATGGCATATTTCAAAAGACGTTGCATTCGAGTCGTCGAGTTCAACAAGATTATTATTAAGTCAATTATAGTTGGATATATTATGAAATGGTATGTATGCCGTCAACTTTCGTTGTAAAGAAAGATTGTCTTTTAAAATCGAATGCAATGTTTGTAAAATGTATCATATAGAGGTCAAGTACCTCGCGATGTAACCAAATGTAATGTATTCATCCAGATGGATTAGGACGGGTCATGAAAGCTTTGACATTAGGATCAGAATAAAGTGCTCTTCATCCTTTCCTAGTATAGAAAATCACAAGATAACATATGATACAACATTCAATGGGTCAATGCAGCATGCAAACAAACATCATGCAACAACATCTTTCTCTTTATGACAAAGGGGTTCCAAAAGTAATTATGGAGCCAAACCTTATTTAGAAATAGCTGTTATGTAGTTAGTGTATATATGACCACTTTGTAAATGTAAAGAAAAGCAACTAAGTCAAAATGTAACCCTCAAAACTTATAGTGTTTTATTTCATAATCAATTACACCAATTATCAAATCAATTACTTCCTTTGATTCAATAATTTTGTATATGAATTTTATCATGGTATCAGAGCTTACGGTGTTGATCTTGGATCAAGACACTCATTTTTAGCTTCAATCATCTACCTCAAATCTGGGCCGCCATGTCAATCGACGGTAGCTCAGTAAACAATTTCGAAAACTAAACAAATTCAGGCAGCACATAGAGCAGAAAGGGTTGCTGATCCTAGAATCAAAGCAATCACCTTTCAAGGCTTGCTTCACTTACCTAGAAATCAAGCCGCCATGCCATATATGGTGGTAGCTTAAAGTTTTTGAATGTTCTTGAAAGGACCCGTTCATATACATTATAAACGATTCACAATAGTTGATTACATCGCGAGGTATTTGACCTCTATATGATACATTTTACAAACATTGCATTCGTTTTTAAAAGACAAACTTTCTTTACAATGAAAGTTAACGGCATGCACACCATTTCATAATACATCCAACTATAATTGGCTTAATAATAATCTTGATGAACTCAATGACTCGAATGCAACGTCTTTCAAAATATGACATGAATGACTCCAAGTAATATCCTTAAAATGAGCTAATGCACAGCGGAAGATTTCTTTAATACCTGAGAATAAACATGCTTTAAAGTGTCAACCAAAAGGTTGGTGAGTTCATAGGTTTATCATAACAATCATTTCAATATATTAATAGACCACAAGATTTTCGTTTATAAATATATGTACACTTGCAAGTGTATAAAAGTATTCTATAAGTTGTAGGCACCCGGTAACAAGTCTTAACGTTCATATTTTACCCTGTGAAGTACACCAGATCAGGTGTGTTTAAAATAACCTCGAAGTACTAAAGCATCCCATAGTCAGGATGGAGTTTGTCAGTCCCAATAGATCTATCTTTAGGATTCGCGCCTACCGTACATAGACAAGTAGTTTAATGTTACCAAGCTAAGGGTATATTTCTGGTTTAAACCCACGTAGAATTAGTTTTAGTACTTGTGCCTATTTCGTAAAACATTTATAAAAACAGCGCATGTATTCTCAGTCCCAAAAATATATATAAAATGGAGCAAATGAAACTCACAATACTGTATTTCGTAGTAAAAATACATATAACGTCATTTAACAAGTGCAAGGTTGGCCTCGGATTCACGAACGTATCAATATTGAGATTCAATATTGCAGGAAAGTACGTAGACGCAACGGAGATGATAAACACTAGATTGACCTCACGAGCATACCCATGAACCATACCCATCACCTCAATAGCTATAACCCATAATTTCCTTAGCTTCGACTCATTCAAAAAAACTATTTTGAAATCACTCGGACAGCACTCCGTCGTAATATTTTATGTATACTAATAATATCTTGAAATAATACAGAGTAAATATATATATATATATATATATATATATATATATATATATATATATATATATATATATATATATATATATATATATATATATATATACATATATATATCGATTGAGAGAGTTTTAGAGAAATATATTTTCAAGTTTTTATGAAATAATGAAACCTATAGAATTCTATTTATAATAGATTTTTGAATTATTAAAGTGAATTATTAAAGTATGAATTATTAAAGTGAATTATTAAAGTATGAATTATTAAAGTATGAATTATTAAAGTGAATTATTAAAGTATGAATTATTAAAGTGAATTATTAAAGTGAATTATTAAAGTTAAAGTAAAGTAAAGGTAAAGTTAAAGTATAGTAAAAGTATAAAAACTATGTATGTATAATACGCGTATAAATATATATAATATTAATTTAAATCGTTATATATATTTAATGAAATAAAATATAAATATCGTTATATTTATTATACTGGTTAAGTAATGAGTTGTCAAAAGTGATTCTAGATATTTATAAAAGTTATATACATTTTAATAATAAAGTTCTTTTTAAACTGAAAACGTCTTTGTACGTTTGAAAATAGATTAATAGAATATTATGGAAACCAATTCCCCACTAACTTTTGTCTAACTTTCGTAAATGACACTTTTTGTTTTTATTTATAAATAGCTTTACAAATTATTCTGAATATCGTTAAGAGGAATAGATTTTCTCAAATCATAGTGGACCTCTCAACAGAGACTTGTAATCATAATTGATAATTCAATCATTTAATATATTTTTTTAATTTCATCGAAAATCATATTGAAACAAATACGTTCGTGTAAAGTATTATACGTTTAATACTTTATTAATATTCTCAAGTTATAATATATATATACATATACATATCTATTTATATATAACGGTTCGTGAATCGTCGGAATTTGGTCGAGCTTATAATGAATGTATGAACACAGTTTAAAATTCTTGAGATTTAACTTAACAAACTTTGCTTATCGTGTCGAAATAATATAAAGATTAAAGTTTAAATTTGGTCGGAAATTTTTGGGTCGTCACAGTACCTACCCGTTAAAGAAATTTCATCCCGAAAAATGTTTTCATGACGGATATGTGTTGATAGATAGGATTTTATTACCATAGAGTAATATGGATAAAATGATCCGATTACTCGAAGCGTATGAGTGAAGCTATCACAAAATAGTGGAATGAGGAAAATAAGTTTCGTCATAATTTTTGACGTAGTCATTGATGAATTCCGGAATTCAAAGGATTCAAAAAAAAATCTTGGAAATCTATAAGATCTGTTTCTTCGAGATATAAGGAAATTAGGATCTATTTAATTAAATGCGATGATCTGTCCCGATTACTACGTCTGATATTTCCCTTATATATTTACCTTTTCCATTCCATTAGTTTTTACCACTTCTATACTCAATTCCAATTTCAAAAGATTGCGAAAATGCTTAATCCAGTTCTAATCCTTGTCCTTATCCTTACTATCGCAACAATCATTCTCCTTTTCCAACTTCCATCGGAGGAATCTGTTTCCTTCTACTTCGCCCTTGGAGTTATAGTGTTTTTAATTCTCCCGTGTCTTTATGTTGCGATAAACATTGATATAAATGGTTTGTAATTTATGTGTTATTATTGGACTTTATATTCTCCCTTACATTTCGGAGTTTCATACTTTTGTTATCTCTTCCCAGATTTAAGTCAAGCGAATAATGGTCCAAAATTAGTAGGTATGAAGTTTTAGATTAACATAGTTAATGTTCTAAGAAGGAAATCGTAATGGTACGATCTTGATTTGGAAAATTACCAGAATATCTGGAAAGATAGAACTATCAAGAAGATATGTTCTTAATATGTTTGGAGATTTGGTAGAATGTAAGAGTCGTGTAAATGGCACATGATGACGGTATGTTCTGTGAATCATCACGTTCCATTAGAAACTCAGCATGAATTACTGTAATATAATCACGTTGATCAAGTGTCATTATATTATACTAACTCATGCTTCAGTTCTCAACACTACTTCAAAACATTCATATTTGAATTTTTTTTTCAGAATTTAGAAACCAACACAGTTTCTTTTATGTTGCAGATATTATGGAGAGATAAATGATCTTAGATAAGAATAGTTGTGAAAATATCTCCAGAAATATGGAGAATATGTATAATGAGAGATACGAAGATATCTTATAATATTTAAGATAAGATGATGATGAAGAATAAGGTCCGCAAAGGTTTAGAGTCAGGAGCAATGTATTCGTTAATGACTTCGTCAGAAATAGAATCATCAAGATTCTTTAAATACAGACTTTGGTCCTTGTATTTGTCCTTGGTCTCCTTCATGGTCTGCTCAATCCATTGTTCAGTACCAACTCTTCTCTTTTTCTGGGCTTTACCAACACATTATTCTTTGTCATCAAACTTTTGACTGTTAAAGTCGTTTACAGTTTCTGCTGCTTCATTAGCATTTCGAGAACTAATTCACAGTTTGAGATGTTTTTCAGAAACTTCACATTCGAAGTGTGTAATTTTAGGAGATAGACGTTATATGTATATATAACTATTGAAGTAGAAACGCTGCAAGATTTCAAAATACTGATTGCTGATTTTCAGTAATTGGTATGGCAATTCTTGTTGCAAGATGCGGATGAGTAAGAGATGGAGTTTCAATGAATAAGTATAGTGACTTTTCGGAGAGGTTTAAGTCGAAGGTTAATGAATTTGTTGATAAGTTTACTGCTAATGTGGTGAGATATGAAAGGTTCCCCAGTAACGATGGTGAAAGGGCAACGTATCTATCGAAGTTATAATAAAATTAGTTTTACTGAAAAGTCGAAGTTGACTTGTTGGAGCTGTGACAAAACTGGCTACTTTAGAAAGAATCGTAAGGTTGTTTTTGCTAATAAATGCTAAAGAATTCAACGCGGGTACGTGTTAAACTATGACTTTGGGTTCGAGAGTTTTTCAGGTACAAGACTTTGGGTAATGTGTGATTGGATCATCATCTCGATTGTTCCTTATTTGAAGTGTCTTCCGAAATTTTGAAGCGTTTTAAATGCAGCTTGTCATTGTCAATATCCAAAGGATAAATTCGTCATAAATCTCGATTGATTCTCGTATCCTTTTGAGTGTTACAATTAAAAGTGATGTTCTATCACAGTTTTGAAGTCAAAGTATAGCTTTGAAAAAATGTAAGGATCTAAGAGTGATGGTTTTACTTATATCTCGAGTTGCATTCTGATATTTCAAAAATCAGAATAGGTGATTGAATTTGAATGAGTATGGTTGTTTTGATTTCTTATAAAAGAAGGTATACTGTTGTGAAAATAGGGAGTATAGTTGATGATTTACTAAATTAGAATCGAAGAATGTAATATATTAATTGTGCATTTATATATCTCTCGGGTATTACCTACCCGTTAAAAAAAATGTCACAAATAATATTTTGAACAAGAATTTTTCATTACAGTCTTTATGAAAATTTATGTATGTATATTTTCTTCAGATGTTATACAGATTTAATGAGTTAATATCATATTAAGCTCATTTGATTTTCGGCTTGGATTAGTAAAGAAAAATCTCTAAAACATTAGAGATTACATAATCTTCGCGGAGTATTTTGCTAATGTAATCAATACTTCAATATTTATTCTTATAAATATTTCCTTAGTGAATTATGTTGATGTTCATAGAACTCTTGCTAACTTCACAAGATACGAATGTTGTTTTCCAGTAAGTTTCGAGTACATTGAAGATGAAAGTGTAAAATCAAACATGTTATTGAATGATACACTTGGTTTATTATGAAACCGAATTCATTTAATTGAATCAAAGATTGTAGTTATGATGGTTAGGTTGTTAACGAAGGATGTACATCATAGCATATTAGTAATATGAATTTAACTGAGTAGTATCTAACCTTTTTCAATTCATATTCAATAGCTTAGTACGAAAGATTTTTATAGTTTCAGCATTCATATATAATATATATATATATATATATATATATATATATATATATATATATATATATATATATATATATATATATGTATATATATATATGTATATAATTTCTTCAGAAGAATGAGTTAATACTTCATAACTTGTTGATACAAAATACTCGTTGTTGATCAATGATGACGTCCACGGCGATTCTTGAACTGACGGAACTTGTGATGTTATAGGTGCTGCTAGTGCTGATGATGCTGACAGTACTGACGGTGATGGTGGTACTGACGATATTGTTGATGCTGATGATACTGCCGGTAACTGCTGGTGATGCTGCTGAAGCTTGTGGTATTGAGGCTTGCGATGTGGATGTTACTGGCGGTATTGTTATGCTGCTGATGGTGTTTGTAATCCTTGCATCATGTGTTCCAAAGCCACTACTCGGGCGTGAAGTTCATCAATTTCTGCTAGTACACCGGGATGATTGGCGGTTGGAACGAGCAGATGAATAAGATTCACAATATGGGATAGTATATAATCCTGACGAGATACTCTAGCAATGAGTGAGAAAATGGTGTCTCGAACAGGTTCGCCGGTAAGTGCTTCGGGTTCATCGCCAAGAGGGCAATGTGGTGGATGGAAGGGATCACCTTCTTCTTGTCTCCAATGGTTGAGTTGACTACGGACCCATCCCCAATTCATCCAAAATAGATGATGGGAAATTGGTTGATCCATTCCGGTGATGCTACTTTCGGAGCTCAGGTAGATATCCATATCGGAATAGCTGTCGGAATCTGAGGAATTCGAACTGGTTGAGGGATCCATCTCGTAGGATCAGAGAAAGAATTTTTGGTATGAAATAGATTGTAGAATTTAGATTTGGTATTCTTCAATTACATAATTTGCATATGTATATATAATACCAAAATTCCGTAAATTACGGAGAATCTTTGAAAAGATGTCAGTCAAAGTTCACAGTAATAGATGTGCTAAGATAAGAATCTGTCTATACACTATTATGCAATAAATGCAGGAAAACGCGTCTAGACTTAAGATGATAAGCAGGTAATTTTCTAAGGATGATAAATAGATGATTTCCGACTAGAATTGATAAGCAAACTTTTTGACATGCAGACACGGTCGAAGTCCAGACTCACTAATGCATCTTAACAACTATCAGTTAGACACACTAATGCAAGACCTGGTTCGCTAAGACCACCGCTCTGATACCAACTGTAAGGACTCGTTCATATACATTATAAACGATTCATAATAGTTGATTACATCGCGAGGTATTTGACCTCTATGTGATATATTTTACAAACATTGCATTCGTTTTTAAAAGACAAACTTTCTTTACAACGAAAGTTGACGGCATGCACACCATTTCATAATACATCCAACTATAACTGGCTTAATAATAATCTTGATGAACTCAATGAATCGAATGCAATGTCTTTCAAAATATGCCATGAATGACTCCAAGTAATATCCTTAAAATGAGCTAATGTACAGCGAAAGATTTCTTTAATACCTGAGAATAAACAAGCTTTAAAGTGTCAACCAAAAGGTTGGTGAGTTCATAGGTTTATCATAACAATCATTTCAATATATTAATAGACCACAAGATTTCCGTTTATAAATATATGTACACTCGCAAGTGTATAAAAGTATTCTATAAATTGTAGGCACCCGGTAACAAGCCTTAACGTTCATGTTTTACCCTCTGAAGTACACCAGATCAGGTGTGTTTAAAATAACCTCGAAGTACTAAAGCATCCCATAGTCAGGATGTGGTTTGTCAGGCCCAATAGATCTATCTTTAGGATTCGCACCTACCGTACATAGACAAGTAGTTTAATGTTACCAAGCTAAGGGTATATTTCTGGTTTAAACCCATGTAGAATTAGTTTTAGTACTTGTGCCTATTTCGTAAAACATTTATAAAAACAGCGCATGTATTCTCAGTCCCAAAAATATATATAAAAGGGAGCAAATGAAACTCACAATACTGTATTTCGTAGTAAAAATACATATAACATCATTTAACAAGTGCAAGGTTGGCCTCGGATTCACGAACGTATCAATATTGAGATTCAATATTGCAAGAAAGTAGGTAGACGCAACGGAGATGATAAACACTATATTGACCTCACGAGCATACCCATGAACCATACCCATCACCTCCATAGCTATAACCCATAATTTCCTTAGCTTCGACTCATTCAAAAAAACTATTTTGAAATCACTCGGACAGCACTCCGTCATAATATTTTATGTATACTAATAATATCTTAAAATAATACAGATCAAATATATATATATATATATATATATATATATATATATATATATATATACATACATATATGTATATATATACATATATGTATGTATGTATATATATATATGTATATATATATATATATATGTATATCGATTGAGAGAGTTTTAGAGAAATATATTTTCAAGGTTCTATGAAATAATGAAACCTATTGAATTCTATTTATAATAGATTTTTGAATTATTAAAGTGAATTATTAAAGTATGAATTATTAAAGTGAATTATTAAAGTATGAATTATTAAAGTGAATTATTAAAGTATGAATTATTAAAGTGAATTATTAAAGTATGAATTATTAAAGTGAATTATTAAAGTTAAAGTAAAGTAAAAGTAAAGTAAAGGTAAAGTTAAAGTATAGTAAAAGTATAAAAACTATGTATGTATAATACGCGTATAAATATATATAATATTAATTTAAATCGTTATATATATTTAATGAAATAAAATATAAATATCATTATATTTATTATACTGGTTAAGTAATGAGTTGTCAAAAGTAATTCTAGATATTTACATATACGTTTTAATAATAAAGTTCTTTTTAAACTGAAAATGTCTTTGTACGTTTGAAAATAGATTAATAGAATATTATGGAAACCAATTCTCCACTAACTTTTGTCTAACTTTCGTAAATGACACTTTTTGTTTTTATTTATAAATAGCTTTACAAATTATTCTGAATATCGTTAAGAGGAATAGATTTTCTCAAATCATAGTGGACCTCTCAACAGAGACTTGTAATCATAATTGATAATTCAATCATTTAATATATTTTTTTTAATTTCGTCGAAAATCATATTGAAACAAATACGTTCGTGTAAAGTATTATACGTTTAATACTTTATTAATATTCTCAAGTGATAATATATATACATATACATATCTATTTATATATAACGGTTCGTGAATCGTCAAAATTTGGTCGAGGTTATAATGAATGTATGAACACAGTTTAAAATTCTTGAGATTTAACTTAACAAACTTTGCTTATCGTGTCAGAATAATATAAAGATTAAAGTTTAAATTTGATCGGAAATTTTCGGGTCGTCACAGTTCTCTGCCAATGAACTCTTAAGGCAAGGTCAAATAAATGACTTTTACAAGAGGAGGCAATAGAGAACTGAGAATTATCAAAAATCAAACTACCATGTCAAAATTGACGGTAACTCAAATCAAGCCTCAAAATCACTAACCATTAAACAACAAAGAATAGTTGTGGTTGCCATGGTAATTATATTGAGGCTTTAAAACTGAAAAAAAGAGTGGGGTTTGCAGCCGTGGGTAACGAAGAGGCTACCAACAGCGGTGGCCACCACCAACCTGTTAGAAATATGTTCTCTGGTTGGCTAGCAGTTCTATCGTGGTTTGACCGTGGCACATAAATTCTAAAGGTATGCCCATGACATTAAATAATATAAAGTCCATTTATCCTATTCAGTCACACACACAGGCCAATCGTAAATTGTTTGATTTACCTTCTAATCGGTAATTAATTTATTAATTATTAGTTAATGGTTTAATAAATTAAATATGTTTTGAGATTAGTTAATTTGTTAACTTATTAACTAGTAATTAACTAAATATGTATGTATATTTAGAGAGTGTGTTTGTGTAAATTAGATTTACACTCTCAATTTACACTCTAATTTACCCTCACATGTGAAAGACAAAAGTATGATTACCTTGAATCATGGAGACAGCATAATTGAGTGTGTAGGTCACATGAAAATAGAAAAAGGAAATCACATGCTTATTTTTCCATGTTATAACCGATACATTGAATCTCAATTCAAAAACACGCTGATTATTCCTCTTTTCTTCTTTTGACCAAAAACAAAGTAGAAGTAGAAAGCAAAGTAAGGTTTATTCCTTTCCTTTTCTATTTTGAACTTGATAAGTGTTTTTCAGTGATCAAAACAAAGTAGAAGAAAAGGTTTACTAAATTAGAAGTTTTGGATCAAATAAATGTTGGAACTTTAGGTGCCTACCGTTTAGAGGAACTCTTCTTCGGGTTCTCCGTAACAATCTTCAAAGACTACAAAGGTTATAATCTTATCTTTCTTTGTTAGTTTTTTAATCTTGTTTGCTAAAAGTTTATGTACATGGGTCCTTGGAAGAGTATGATTTTTGTAAGAAAAAAAATGAAATTGCTTCCGCTCGCAATGTTTTGGTATCATACTCCAACAGTGGTATCCGAGCCATCTTATACAAGTTTTAGCAAACTTTTCTTATGATAATAAGTTTTGATGAATGTGTTATGCATGATACTTGGAGATGATTATGCATAACGAACATGCAAAACTATTATCATGATTTGTATTTTTATGTTTCCTAAATAATATTTGAATCTTGAGTTTTGGCAAAATGTTAAATGGTTAATCTCATTTTAAAAAAAATATTTCAGCTTGAACAGTCTGTCTTTCATGGACTGTTTCGAGGCTTTAAACTCCATATTTTCGTATGAGGCCAATTGCATTTGAAAGCTAACTGAAAGAACTTAAGTATAAAAAAAAATCATCGAAAACGGATTAGAAATGAGTAAGATATGACCATTTAAAGTTGATGTATGAATCTGCCAAAAATTAATTCCGAAAATTTAAAAAAATAGCTTGCATGTTGACTATTAAAGATTCAATGTTTAGGAAAATAAAGTACATAAATTATATTCATGTTTTACATGAAATGAGAAAATTAAAATTGTTAATTTTAGATTTATGCCTTCTTAAAAAGTGAATAAATCTCCAAACATGTTTTGATTCACTTAATATGTTTGTTTGAATGTTTTTGACATGAAAACCATACTTACAAAATATGAAGTGGGTTTACATACATAAGTTATGTAAACAAGGATTGATATTTGTTATGTGTCATTAAGTGTTGTTTAAATCAATCCTTATCGAAACATGTTTCATAAAATGGATGTTTGGCACTCCATTTGTAATATATATGATTGTTGTATGAAATCGGTAGTATTTGCCTCTATAAGACCCTTGTGTGAATGTTTGGTTGTGTGATTTAATTTATTATTTATTCGGGATGAATGTAATAATTTATTAAACGACTTGCATGTCATCTTTCTTATTTATTCAGGATGAATGTAAAAATTATTAAATGACTTGCATGTCGTATTTCATTTTCATATTGTATTTGTAGTAGTATAGAAAATAGAATAGTTATTTTGTAAAATATGCAACCAAGATTGGAATCACGAAGATGATGTTCACAAGGTGGCCCATCCGAGCATTTAATGGAGATGGCGTTTTAGTAGTAGCCGATTCTCACACATGGTTTTGTCCCTAGTAGACCCCGTTTTTTCGTGTGTTGGCTTACCGGAAAAACGCATAGGATTTGAGGCATACTACCTATAATTGCGTGTCATGATTATTATTGTGTTCTTATTTGTCTATGCCTTGCTAGCTAGAAAATTAGTATAGAAACAAAAGACAATAATCAGTTAAAATGGTTTGGTTAAAATTAGTTTAACAAACGCAACACGCAATACATAATTAGCAAATGTTTTAAAATGGAATAAACTACTTTTGCTAAAAGAAAACAAAACCTCGTTTTAAATGTAAACTTTACGCTATCCATGAGTAGTACACACATCCGAACCTTCTACCTGTTAGAGTTCGCGATACCCGAGAGTCTTGGGCTGGACTTTAATTGGGTGTTGGGAAGGGTGAGGTGAATTTCGCGATATTCGAGAGTCTTGGGCCGGATTTCACGTGTATCTATCATGGACAGTTTACAATCTGAAATAGTGATTTGGGACAAACCCGCCACGAGGAAGGATTAGCATAGAAGGGATTAAACATGCCAAGTGAAATAATTGATTATCACTAAATCCCGCAGAATCTAAGAATTTCATAATGGATGAGATTGGTAATAAAGTTTACCTACCTAAATAGCTGATGGTTAACGATCCGCGGCAAACTCGTCGTTACCATAAGTGAAATATGGATCTTAGCCTTGTTAATTATAATTGTTTGAAAATTGAACACACTTGGGTAATTATCTTAACAAGGATTAAACATATCAAACTAACTAATACAACTTACTTTAAAAATATGACAGATGTCTGCAACAAACACAAATCCTACTCCGTCATCAATCACTAATTTCTGCCTTAAAGGACTCCTCGAAAAGGACAAGCTTACGGGCTTGAACTACATGGACTGGCTTCGCAACCTAAGAATTGTTCTTAGGATGGAAGGAAATATTAGGGCAATTGAGAAACCCTTACCAGAAGAACCCGGATCGAGAGCTGCTCAAGCGGCTAGGGACGAGTTTGAAAAACGTCGTTCTGAGTCTAATGAGGTAGCATGCTTGATGTTGGCGACCATGTCTCCGGAGCTGCAAAAGGGCATGGAGAGCTTAGGGTCGTACGACATGCTTAACCAACTCAAGGACATGTTCCAACAACAAGCAAAGCAAGAAAGGTTTGACACCGTGAAAGCTCTCGTATCTTGCAAATTGGCAATGGGAAGTAGTGTTAGTATCCATGTACTACAAATGAAAGGGTACATAGACCGGCTGGAGTGCCTTGGTTTTTCCATAAGTCAGGAGCTTGCAACGGATTATATCCTAAACTCGCTGACTAGTTCATATGAAGGATTCATTATGAACTATAATATGAACAATATGGAAAAGACAATCATGGAGCTCCATGACATGTTGAAAACAGCTGAGGCTAACATGGCCAAAGCTAAACCCGCAACTACCGTCCTAGCCATTCGTGAAGGTGGGATCAAGAAGAAGAAAAACAAAACAAAGGGCAAGAACAAGGGCAAGGGTAAGGTTGGCACATCCCACTCCAAACCTAAACCTAAGGGCATTGCTGACTCTTCCTCTTCAAAGATCCCGCAAAATAAGTCTCCTGAAGAGGCAATATGCTTCCATTGTGGGGAGAAAGGACATTGGAGGCGCAATTGTACCAAGTACTTGAAGGAACTTAATGAACTACGAGCTAAGGGAGTCGATGTACCTTCAGGTTTGTTCATGATTGAACTAAACAATACTACTATTTCTAATTCCTGGGTATTGGACACAGGATGTGGTACTCACATTTGTACAAATGTGCAGGGACTCACAAGAAGTAGGAAGCTGAATACCAGGGAGCTTAATCTAATCATGGGGAATAAGAATGTAGTCTCTGTTGACATGATTGGAGAATACAAGCTTTCTTTTGATTCTGTTTTATGTATTGTTTTATCTAATGTTTGCTACAGTGCCGAAATGGCAAGAAACATTATATCTTTTGATGCTTTATTTAATGATGGTTTTAATTTTAGTTTTGATAATGGATCAATACTTGTTCACAAAAATGAGATGTTTTATTTCAAGGCTAGTCCTTGTAAAGGCATCTTAGAAACCAAAACAAAGCTAAATGATAGTTCAATCTACAATGTTGATTCATCCAAAGATGTTTTGGATAAAATGTATCTATGGCATTGTCGTTTAGGTCATATAAACAAGAAACGCATGGCTAAACACCAGTCAGATGGAATTCTAGAATCATTTGATATAATATCATATGATGAATGCGAATCTTGATTGTCAGGAAAAATGACAAAGGTACTTTTTACAGGAAACTGTGAACGGGCTAAGGATCTATTGGGGTTGGTACACACTGATGTGTGTGGTCCGTTCAGATCGTCTACTAGACACAATAAACGATACTTCGTTACATTTACTGATGACTTTAGTAGATATGGTTACGTTTATTTAATTAAACAAAAGTCTGAAACTTTGGGAGTGTTCAAGGCATACCAAAATGAAGTAGAAAATCAACTGAACAAAAGAATTAAGATTCTCCGATCTGATAGAGGTGGTGAATATCTTAATGATGAATTTCGTGATTATCTACCGGGTTGTGGGATAATCTCACAATTAGCTCCTCCTAGAACACCACAACATAATGGTGTGGTTGAAAGGAGGAATCGAACATTACTTGATATGGTTCGATCCATGATGAGCCGCACAAAGCTTCCAATCAGTTTTTGGGGTTATGCCCTACAAACTCCTGCAAGGATCCTTAACCTCATCCCACCCAAGAAAGTTTCTAAAACACCTTATGAGATATGGCATGGTAAAACTGTGTCTCCCTCATATCTACGAATCTGGGTTTGTGATGCTTACGTTCGTCGTGAAGCTCAAGATAAACTTGAACCCAGATCCGAAAAGTGTTTATTTGTTGGTTACCCGACTGGTTCTTTTGGATATTTGTTTTACAACCCTACTGAGAACAAAGTCTTTGTGTCTCGAAGGGGAGTCTTCCTTGAAAAGGATCTCATATCAAAAAGAACCAGTGGGAGCAAAATTGACCTTGAAGAAATTCAAGAATCAACCGACATGGAAACCGATATTGGAACCAATTCACCTCAAGAGGTCGACGAGCCTACAGTTGAGAGAGAAACTGACCTACAGCTTCCACCCATATGTAGATCTGATAGAGTGCGTCAAACACCAAAGAAATATAGTTTACATATATTTGAGGGTGATGATGAAAATATAGATTCTGATGAACCTATCACCTATCAGAAAGTGATGACAGGCCCGAGTCTGCCAAATGGAAGGAGGCTATGGATAACGAGATCCAATCCATGCATGACAATTAAGTCTGGACCTTGATTAATTATATACCAGGTACTAAAACTATTGGGTGTAAGTAGGTGTAGTGACCCGAACTTTTCCATGTTTATATATATATTAAATGAAATTGTTATTTACATGATTAAGTGTTTTCAATAGGTTAAGCAATCAAACTTGTTAAGACTTGATTAATTGAAATAGGTTTCATATAGACAATTGACCACCCAAGTTGACCGATGATTCACAAACGTTAAACTTGTAAAAACTATATGATGACATATATATGGTTATATATATAGTTAACATGATATTATGATAAGTAAACATATCTTTAAGTATATTAACAATGAACTACATATGTAAAAATAAGAGTACTAACTTAATGATTTCGAAACGAGACATATATGTAACGATTATCGTTGTAACGATATTTAACTGTATGTACATCATAATAAGATATATTATATATCATAATATAATGATAATATAATAATTTAACATCTCATTTGTTATAATAAACAATGGGTTAACAAAATTCAACAAGATCGTTAACCTAAAGGTTTCAAAACAACATTTACATGTAACGACTAACGATGACTTAACGACTCAGTTAAAATGTATATACATGTAGTGTTTTAATATGTATTCATACACTTTTGAAAGACTTCAAGACACTTATCAAAATACTTCTACTTAACAAAAATGCTTACAATTACATCCTCGTTCAGTTTCATCAACAATTCTACTCGTATGCACCCGTATTCGTACTCGTACAATACACAGCTTTTAGATGTATGTACTATTGGTATATACACTCCAATGATCAGATCTTAGCAGCCCATGTGAGTCACCTAACACATGTGGGAACCATCATTTGGCAACTAGCATGAAATATCTCATAAAATTATAAAAATATGAGTAATCATTCATGACTTATTTACATGAAAACAAAATTACATATCCTTTATATCTAATCCATACACCAACGACCAAAAACACCTACAAACACTTTCATTCTTCAATTTTCTTCATCTAATTGATCTCTCTCAAGTTCTATCTTCAAGTTCTAAGTGTTCTTCATAAATTCCAAAAGTTCTAGTTTCATAAAATCAAGAATACTTCCAAGATTGCAAGTTTACTTCCAAGTTTTCTAAATCCATTCCAAGTAATCATCCAAGATCAAGAAATCTTTGTTACTTACAGTAGGTTATCTTTCTAATACAAGGTAATAATCATATTCAAACTTTAATTTAATTTCTATAACTATAACAATCTTATTTCGAGTGGAAATCTTACTTGAAATTATTTTCGTGTCATGATTCTGCTTCAAGAACTTTCAAGCCATCCAAGGATCCTTTGAAGCTAGATCTATTTTTCTCATTTCCAGTAGGTTTATCCAAGGAACTTGAGTTAGTAATGATGTTCATAACATCATTCGATTCATACATATAAAGCTATCTTATTCGAAGGTTTAAACTTGTAATCACTAGAACATAGTTTAGTTAATTCTAAACTTGTTCGCAAATAAAAGTTAATCCTTCTAAATTGACTTTTAAAATCAACTAAACACATGTTCTATATCTATATGATATGCTAACTTAATGATTTAAAACCTGGAAACACGAAAAACACCGTAAAACTGGATTTACGCCGTCGTAGTAACACCGCGGGCTGTTTTGGGTTAGTTAATTAAAAACTATGATAAACTTTGATTTAAAAGTTGTTATTATGAGAAAATGATTTTTATTATGAACATGAAACTATATCCAAAAATTATGGTTAAACTCAAAGTGGAAGTATGTTTTCTAAAATGGTCATCTAGACGTCGTTCTTTCGACTGAAATGACTATCTTTACAAAAACGACTTGTAACTTATTTTTCCGACTATAAACCTATACTTTTTCTGTTTAGATTCATAAAATAGAGTTCAATATGAAACCATAGCAATTTGATTCACTCAAAACTGATTTAAAATGAAGAAGTTATGGGTAAAACAAGATTGGATAATTTTTCTCATTTTAGCTACGTGAAAATTGGTAACAAATCTATTCCAACCATAACTTAATCAACTTGTATTGTATATTATGTAATCTTGAGATACCATAGACATGTATACAATGTTTCGACCTATCATGTCGACACATCTATATATATTTCGGAACAACCATAGACACTCTATATGTGAATGTTGGAGTTAGCTATACAGGGTTGAGGTTGATTCCAAAATATATATAGTTTAAGTTGTGATCAATACTGAGATACGTATACACTGGGTCGTGGATTGATTCAAGATAATATTTATCGATTTATTTCTGTACATCTAACTGTGGACAACTAGTTGTAGGTTACTAACGAGGACAGCTGACTTAATAAACTTAAAACATCAAAATATATTAAAAGTGTTGTAAATATATTTTGAACATACTTTGATATATATGTATATATTGTTATAGGTTCGTGAATCAACCAGTGGTCAAGTCTTACTTCCTGACGAAGTAAAAATCTGTGAAAGTGAGTTATAGTCCCACTTTTAAAATCTAATATTTTTGGGATGAGAATACATGCAGGTTTTATAAATGATTTATAAAATAGAAACAAGTACGTGAAACTACATTCTATGGTTGAATTATCGAAATCGAATATGCCCCTTTTTATTAAGTCTGGTAATCTAAGAATTAGGGAACAGACACCCTAATTGACGCGAATCCTAAAGATAGATCTATTGGGCCTAACAAACCCCATCCAAAGTACCGGATGCTTTAGTACTTCAAAATTTATATCATATCCGAAGGGTGTCCCGGAATGATGGGGATATTCTTATATATGCATCTTGTTAATGTCGGTTACCAGGTGTTCACCATATGAATGATTTTTATCTCTATGTATGGGATGTGTATTGAAATATGAAATCTTGTGGTCTATTGTTACGATTTGATATATATAGGTTAAACCTATAACTCACCAATATTTTTGTTGACGTTTAAAGCATGTTTATTCTCAGGTGAATACTAAGAGCTTCCGCTGTTGCATACTAAAATAAGGACAAGATTTGGAGTCCATGTTTGTATGATATTGTGTAAAAACTGCATTTAAGAAACTGATTTCGATGTAACATATTTGTATTGTAAACCATTATTTGATAATCTACGTAAAACTTTTTAAACCTTTATTTATGAAATAAAGGTTATGGTTTGTTTTAAAAATGAATGCAGTCTTTGAAAAACGTCTCATATAGAGGTCAAAACCTCGCAACGAAATCAATTAATATGGAACGTTTTTAATCAATAAGAACGGGACATTTCAGTAGGTCTTCAAGAAGAAGACCGATATGGATTAAAATGTACACACATTCAAAGCCAGACTGGTGGCAAAGGGTTACACGCAATAATATGGTGTAGACTATAATGAAACTTTTTCACCAGTAGCTATGTTGAAATCCATTAGAGGAACCGGAATAATAATGAAGAGTCACCTAATAATAAATCCCATTGACTCACCTAATAATAACGAAGAGTCGAATATATATTGGACTGATTCACAAGTTCCCGAATAGGAACCGGAAGAATAATCAGAACCGGAAGAAGAATCAGAACCGGAAGAAAAGGAACCGGAGGAGGAAATAGAACCGGTGGGGGAAATAATAAAATGGTTAAGTAAAAGAAAATCCTCAACCAACCGACCAAGGTTAATTATGGTCAATGCTCTTTTCGCCAAGGAAGCAAAATATTGGGAGGATTACCAATTCTCCGATGAATCGGATTCCGACGAGAATTCCGATGATGTTATAGAAATTACCCCAACTGAATTTAAAAAAGCAAATGAAAATAATAAGGGAAAGGGCATAAAAATAGAGAAATCTAATTCCAACCCCGATGAACTTTATATGTATCGTCAACCCCCGAAGTCCTTAAGTTGTAACAATGACCCGGGAACCTCTAAACCACCAGGTTTTTCTAAACCGTTGTGGAAAACGACAGCTAGTATTAGGGGAACATCATATATCCCTAGAAACTTGGCAAAACGAACCAAAACCGAAGAAGAAGAAACGCGCGAGTCCGAATAAGATAGTTGTATTCGTGTGGTGTAATATATGTAATATAGTGTGCTTATGCTTTATGATATATGTAAAAATTGCTTGTATTAATAAGTATTTTATTATGAATCTAACTCTTGTCTATTTTACAGTTTAAAAACACAAAATAGATAGACAACCCAATATTTTAAGAGACCTACCCGGAGACATGATTGATGAAATCTTGTCTAGAGTCGGTCAGAATTCCTCGGCACAACTATTTAAGGTGAGATCAGTTTGTAAGACATTCGAAGAACGTTCCAAGAATGTCTTGGTTTATAAGAGACTTTCGTTTGAAAGATGGGGGATATCACATTGGGAAACCCATAAGTTACGATGTGTTTACTTTGACGCATATATTGCGGGAAACCCAAATGCTATTTTACGCAACGGGTTAAGAAATTATTTTGACTCAATGTATCCGAATATAAGACTTCATGATTTAGAAAAAGCGGCTAACATGCAACATAAAGAAGCATGCTATGCTTACGGGTTAGTAATGTTCGCTTCTCACCAAAGTGAGAAAAAGAACATCGGGCTACAGCTATTAAACAAAACGTTCCCACAAGTGACGGAGTTGGTAATTGGGGTAAGAAATGAGGTTTTTAGGTTATTACGAGACTGTTGGTCATTACATAACCCTCGTCCCTTTGACGACGTTACAACACGCTGTCTTATCAACGACCATAACAGTTATGTTTCACAAGACCAACGATGGGAAGTAGTCCTAGTAAAACCAGAATGCATGACTTGTTTCTGGACGTATGAATTACATGTCTTTATTGCCTTTGCTGAACGACTTGTGTACTAGCTAGAATTATCTTCACAACTATCTTGTATCAAAGTTATTGTGTGCTATATTTCATGCTTTATGTAAAATAAGCGGTATTGTAAGTTTGTAAAATATTGTATAAAAGTTTGAACGCGAAATATTATTATAATCAGTTTTTCATATAGAATTGTAGTAGTTGAATTGTATATTAGCTACTAAGTATGAACTTAACGGGTAGGTACTACCCGAATTTAAACTTATAAAACGCTAATATGAAGAAAAAGCTTTTATAAATGAGTTCATATTATGCTACGAAATACTATTAACTACTCTTAATATTCTGTATGATTAACTTGTTCCATTTGACTATTTTGAAGGAAATGGCACCGACTACTCGACACACCGTGAATATGAATGAAGAGGAATTCCGTACTTTTCTAGCTTCAAACATAGCCGCAGTACAGGCTGTGCTACATACCAACAATAACCTTGGATCTAGCAGTACAGGAAATCGTGTAGGATGCACCTACAAAGAATTCACTGCCTGCAAACCTTTGGAATTTGATGGAACCGAAGGACCGATCGGATTGAAACGGTGGACCGAGAAGGTCGAATCGGTGTTTGCCATAAGTAAGTGTACTGAAGAGGACAAAGTGAAGTACGCTACGCATACCTTCACAGGTTCTGCGTTAACATGGTGGAATACCTATCTAGAGCAAGTGGGACAAGATGATGCTTACGCACTACCGTGGTCAGCATTCAAGCACTTGATGAACGAGAAGTACCGTCCCAGAACCGAGGTCAATAAGCTCAAGACAGAACTTAGAGGGTTACGAACCCAAGTATTTGATATTACCACGTACGAAAGACGATTCACAGAATTGTGCCTATTGTGTCCGGGAGCGTTCGAAGATGAGGAAGAGAAGATCGACGCGTTTGTGAAAGGATTACCGGAAAGAATCCAAGAAGATATAAGTTCACACGAGCCCGCCTCCATACAACAGGCATGTAGAATGGCTCACAAACTAGTGAACCAGATTGAGGAAAGAATTAAAGAACAGACGGCTGAAGAGGCCAATGTGAAGCAAGTCAAAAGAAAGTGGGAGGAAAACGGTGATAAGAATCACCAATACAACAACAACAGGAATTACAATAATAATCGCAACAATTATCCCAACAATCTCAACATCAATCGCAACTACAACAAACGGCCCAACAACAACAACAACAACAGTAACTACAACAATCGTCCCAGCAACAATAACAATTGCAACAACAACAACAATCAGAAGCAGCTATGCCAAAGGTGTGAAAAGTATCACTCGGGGTTCTGCACCAAATTTTGCAACAAGTGTAAAAGAAATGGTCATAGGGCGGCGAAGTGTGAGGTCTACGGACCAGGGGTTAACAGAACGAAAGGAACAAATGGTGTCGGAACGAGTAATGGCGGAGCAAGTAGTGTCAGAGCAAGTTATGCCAATGTAGTTTGTTATAAATGTGGAAAACGGGGCCACATTATTAGAAATTGCCCGAACCAGGAGAACACGAATGGACAAGGCCACGGAAGAGTTTTCAATATTAATGCGGCAGAGGCACAGGAAGACCCGGAGCTTGTTACGGGCACGTTTCTTATTGACAATAAATCTGCTTACGTTTTATTTGATTCGGGTGCGGATAGAAGCTATATGAGTAGAGATTTTTGTGCTAAATTAAGTTATCCATTGATGCCGTTGGATAGTAAATTTTTACTCGAATTAGTAAACGGTAAATTAATTTCAGCAGATTATATATGCCGGAATCGAGAAATTAAACTGGGTAGCGAAATATTTAAGATTGATTTGATACCAGTAGAGTTAGGGAGTTTTGATGTAATAGTTGGCATGGATTGGCTGAAGAAGATGAAAGCAGAGATTGTATGTTACGAAAATGCAATTCGCATTGTACGAGAAGAAGGAGAACCCTTAATGGTGTACGGAGAAAAGGGCAACACGAAGCTACATCTTATTAGTAATTTGAAGGCACAAAAACTAATAAGAAAAGGTTGCTATGCTGTTCTAGCACATGTCGAGAAAGTACAAACTGAAGAAAAGAGCATCAATGATGTTTTTGTCGCAAAAGAATTTTCCGATGTATTTCCGAAAGAATTACCGGGACTACCTCCACATCGATCTGTTGAATTTCAAATAGATCTTGTACCAGGAGCTGCACCAATAGCTCGTGCTCCTTACAGACTCGCACCCAGTGAGATGAAAGAACTGCAAAGCCAACTACAAGAACTATTAGAACGTGGTTTCATTCAACCAAGCACATCACCATGGGGAGCTCCTGTTTTGTTTGTCAAGAAGAAGGATGGTACATTTAGGTTGTGTATTGATTACAGAGAGTTGAACAAACTTACCATCAAAAACCGTTATCCACTGCCGAGAATTGATGACTTATTTGATCAACTACAAGGCTCGTCAGTTTATTCGAAGATCGATTTACGTTCTGGATATCATCAAATGCGAGTAAAGGAGGATGATATTCTAAAAACTGCTTTTAGGACGCGTTATGGTCATTACGAGTTTATGGTTATGCCGTTTGGATTAACTAACGCACCAGCTGTGTTCATGGACCTTATAAACCGAGTGTGTGGGCCATATCTTGACAAGTTTGTCATTGTTTTCATCGATGACATACTTATTTACTCAAAAAATGATCAAGAGCACGAAGAACATTTGAGAAAAGTGCTAGAAGTATTGAGGAAAGAAAAACTGTACGCTAAGTTTTCAAAGTGTGCATTTTGGTTGGAAGAAGTTCAATTCCTCGGTCACATAGTGAACAAAGAAGGTATCCAGGTGGACCCGGCAAAGATCGAAACCGTTGAAAAGTGGGAAACCCCAAAAACTCCGAAACACATACGCCAGTTTTTAGGACTAGCTGGTTACTACAGAAGGTTCATCCAAGACTTTTCCAGAATAGCAAAACCCTTGACTGCATTAACGCATAAAGGGAAGAAATTTGAATGGAAGGATGAACAAGAGAAAGCGTTTCAGTTATTGAAGAAAAAGCTAACTACGGCACCTATATTGTCATTGCCTGAAGGGAATGATGATTTGGTGATTTATTGTGATGCATCAAAGCAAGGTCTCGGTTGTGTATTAATGCAACGAACGAAGGTGATTGCTTATGCGTCTAGACAATTGAAGATTCACGAACAAAATTATACGATGCATGATTTGGAATTAGGCGCGGTTATTTTTGCATTAAAGACTTGGAGGCACTACTTATATGGGGTCAAAAGTATTATATATACCGACCATAAAAGTCTTCAACACATATTTAATCAGAAACAACTGAATATGAGGCAGCGTAAGTGGATTGAATTGTTGAATGATTATGACTTTGAGATTCGTTACCACCCGGGGAAGGCAAATGTGGTAGCCGACGCCTTGAGCAGGAAGGACTGAGAACCCATTCGAGTAAAATCTATGAATATAATGATTCACAATAACCTTACTACTCAAATAAAGGAGGCACAACAAGGAGTTTTAAAAGAGGGAAATTTAAAGGATGAAATACCCAAATGATCGGAGAAGCATCTTAATATTCGGGAAGATGGAACCCGGTATAGGGCTGAAAGGATTTGGGTACCAAAATTTGGAGATATGAGAGAAATGGTACTTAGAGAAGCTCATAAAAGCAGATACTCAATACATCTTAGAACGGGGAAGATGTAAAAGGATCTCAAGAAACATTTTTTGGTGGCCAGGTATGAAAGCCGATGTTGCTAAATATGTAGGAGAATGTTTGACGTGTTCTAAGGTCAAAGCTGAGCATCAGAAACCATCAGGTCTACTTCAACAACCCGAAATCCCGGAATGGAAATGGGAAAACATTACCATGGATTTCATTACTAAATTGCCAAGGACTGCAAGTGGTTATGATACTATTTTGGTAATAGTTGATCGTCTCACCAAGTCAGCACACTTCCTGCAATAAGAGAAGATGACAAGATAGAGAAGTTAGCACGACTGTATTTGAAAGAAGTCATCTCCAGACATGGAATACCAATCTCTATTATCTCTGATAGGGATGACAGATTTATTTCAAGATTCTGGCAGACATTACAGCAAGCATTGGGAACTCGTCTAGATATGAGTACTGCCTATCATCCACAAACTGATGGGCAGAGCGAAAGGACGATACAAACGCTTGAAGACATGCTACGAGCTTGTGTTATCGATTTCGGAAACAGTTGGGATCGACATCTACCGTTAGCAGAATTTTCCTACAACAACAGCTACCATTTAAGCATTGAGATGGCGCCGTTTGAAGCACTTTATGGTAGAAAGTGCAGGTCTCCGATTTGTTGGAGTGAAGTGGGGGATAGACAGATTACGGGTCCGGAGATAATACAAGAAACTACCGAGAAAATCATCCAAATTCAACAAAGATTGAAAACCGCCCAGAGTCGACAAAAGAGCTACGCGGACAGTAAAAGAAAAGATATAGAGTTTGAAATTGAAGAAATGGTCATGCTTAAGGTTTCACCTTGGAAAGGCGTTGTTCGATTTGGTAAATGGGGGAAACTAAATCCAAGGTACATTGGACCATTCAAGATTATAGATCGTGTCGGACCAGTAGCTTACCAACTGGAGCTACCTCAACAACTCGCGGCTGTACATAACACTTGTTACGTCTCAAATTTGAAGAAATGTTTTGCTAAAGAAGATCTCACTATTCTGTTGGACGAAATCCAAATCAATGAAAAACTTCAATTCATTGAATAACCCGTCGAAATAATGGATCGTGAGGTTAAGAGACTTAAACAAAACAAGATACCGATTGTTAAGGTTCGATGGAATGCTCGTAGAGGACCCGAGTTCACCTGGGAGCGTGAAGATCAGATGAAGAAGAAATACCCGCATTTATTTCCAGAAGATACGTCAACACCTCCAACTGCTTAAAATTTCGGGACGAAATTTATTTACCGGGTAGGTACTGTAGTGACCCGAACTTTTCCATGTTTATATATATATTAAATGAAATTGTTATTTACATGATTAAGTGTTTCCAACAGGTTAAGCAATCAAACTTGTTAAGACTTGATTAATTGAAATAGGTTTCATATAGACAATTCACCACCCAAGTTGACCGGTGATTCACGAACGTTAAAACTTGTAAAAACTATATGATGATATATATATGGTTATATATATAGTTAACATGATATTATGATAAGTAAACATATCTTTAAGTATATTAACAATGAACTACATATGTAAAAATAAGACTACTAACTTAATGATTTCGAAACGAGACATATATGTAACGATTATCGTTGTAACGACATTTAACTGTATGTACATCATACTAAGATATATTATATATCATAATATCATGATAATATAACAATTTAACATCTCATTTATTATAATAAACAATGGGTTAACAACATTCAACAAGATCGT
Organism: Rutidosis leptorrhynchoides; assembly: GCF_046630445.1. Lineage (NCBI taxonomy): Eukaryota > Viridiplantae > Streptophyta > Magnoliopsida > Asterales > Asteraceae > Rutidosis > Rutidosis leptorrhynchoides. The sequence goes on along the minus strand of NC_092343.1, from coordinate 201,267,843 downwards.
TAACCTAAAGGTTTCAAAACAACATTTACATGTAACGACTAACGATGACTTAACGACTCAGTTAAAATGTATATACATGTAGTGTTTTAATATGTATTCATACACTTTTGAAAGACTTCAAGACACTTATCAAAATACTTCTACTTAACAAAAATGCTTACAATTACATCCTCGTTCAGTTTCATCAACAATTCTACTCGTATGCACCCGTATTCGTACTCGTACAATACACAGCTTTTAGATGTATGTACTATTGGTATATACACTCCAATGATCAGCTCTTAGCAGCCCATGTGAGTCACCTAACACATGTGGGAACCATCATTTGGAAACTAGCATGAAATATCCCATAAAATTACAAAAATATGAGTAATCATTCATGACTTATTTACATGAAAACAAAATTACATATCATTTATATCTAATCCATACACCAACGACCAAAAACACCTATAAACACTTTCATTCTTCAATTTTCTTCATCTAATTGATCTCTCTCAAGTTCTATCTTCAAGTTCTAAGTGTTCTTCATAAATTCCAAAAGTTCTAGTTTCATAAAATCAAGAATACTTCCAAGATTGCAAGTTTACTTCCAAGTTTTCTAAATGCATTCTAAGTAATCATCCAAGATCAAGAAACCTTTGTTACTTACAGTAGGTTATCTTTCTAATACAAGGTAATAATCATATTCAAACTTTAATTCAATTTCTATAACTATAACAATCTTATTTCGAGTGAAAATCTTACTTGAAATTGTTTTCGTGTCATGATTCTGCTTCAAGAACTTTCAAGCCATCCAAGGATCCTTTGAAGCTAGATCTATTTTTCTCATTTCTAGTAGGTTTATCCAAGGAACTTGAGGTAGTAATGATGTTCATAACATCATTCGATTCATACTTATAAAGCTATCTTATTCGAAGGTTTAAACTTGTAATCACTAGAACATAGTTTAGTTAATTCTAAACTTGTTCGCAAATAAAAGTTAATTCTTCTAACTTGACTTTTAAAATCAACTAAACACATGTTCTATATCTATATGATATGCTAACTTAATGATTTAAAACCTGGAAACACGAAAAACACCGTAAAACCGGATTTACGCCGTCGTAGTAACACCGCGGGCTGTTTTGGGTTAGTTAATTAAAAACTATGATAAACTTTGATTTAAAAGTTGTTATTCTGAGAAAATGATTTTTATTATGAACATGAAACTATATTCAAAAATTATGGTTAAACTCAAAGTGGAAGTATGTTTTCTAAAATGGTCATCTAGACGTCGTTCTTTCGACTGAAATGACTACCTTTACAAAAACGACTTGTAACTTATTTTTCTGACTATAAACCTATACTTTTTCTGTTTGGATTCATAAAATAGAGTTCAATATGAAACCATAGCAATTTTATTCACTCAAAACGGATTTAAAATGAAGAAGTTATGGGTAAAACAAGATTGGATAATTTTTCTCATTTTAGCTACGTGAAAATTGGTAACAAATCTATTCCAACCATAACTTAATCAACTTGTATTGTATATTATGTAATCTTGAGATACCATAGACACGTATACAATGTTTCGACCTATCATGTCGATACATCTATATATATTTCGGAACAACCATAGACACTCTATATGTGAATGTTGGAGTTAGCTATACAGGGTTGAGGTTGATTCCAAAATATGTATAGTTTGAGTTGTGATCAATACTGAGATACGTATACACTGGGTTGTGGATTGATTCAAGATAATATTTATCGATTTATTTCTGTACATCTAACTGTGGACAACTAGTTGTAGGTTACTAACGAGGACAGCTGACTTAATAAACTTAAAACATCAAAATATATTAAAAGTGTTGTAAATATATTTTGAACATACTTTGATATATATGTATATATTGTTATAGGTTCGTGAATCAACCAGTGGCCAAGTCTTACTTCCCGACGAAGTAAAAATCTGTGAAAGTGAGTTATAGTCCCACTTTTAAAATCTAATATTTTTGGGATGAGAATACATGCAGGTTTTATAAATGATTTACAAAATAGACACAAGTACGTGAAACTACATTCTATGGTTGAATTATCGAAATCGAATATGTCCCTTTTTATTAAGTCTGGTAATCTAAGAATTAGGGAATAGACACCCTAATTGACGCGAATCCTAAAGATAGATCTATTGGGCCTAACAAACCCCATCCAAAGTACCGGATGCTTTAGTACTTCAAAATTTATATCATATCCGAAGGGTGTCCCGGAATGATGGGGATATTCTTATATATGCATCTTGTTAATGTCGGTTACCAGGTGTTCACCATATGAATGATTTTTATCTCTATGTATGGGATGTGTATTGAAATATGAAATCTTGTGGTCTATTGTTACGATTTGATATATATAGGTTAAACCTATAACTCACCAATATTTTTGTTGACGTTTAAAGCATGTTTATTCTCAGGTGAATACTAAGAGCTTCCTGTAGTGACCCGAACTTTTCCATGTTTATATATATATTAATTGAGATTGATATTTACATGATTAAATGTTTCCAACATGTTAAGCAATCAAACTTATTAAGACTTGATTAATTGAAATATGTTTCATATAGACAATTGACCACCCAAGTTGACCGGCGATTCACGAACGTTAAAACTTGTAAAAACTACATGACGATATATATATGGATATACATATAGTTAACATGAGATTATGATAAGTAAGTATCTCCATAAGTATATTAACAATGAGTTATATACATATAAACAAGACTACTAACTTAAGAATTTCGAAACGAGACATATATGTAACGATTATCGTTGTAACGACATTTAAATGTATATATATCATATTAAGATATATTAATATATCATAATATCATGATAATATAATAATTTAACATCTCATTAGATATAATAAACAATGGGTTAACAACATTAATTGAGATCGTTAACTTAAAGGTTTCAAAACAACACTTACATGTAACGACTAACGATGACTTAACGACTCAGTTAAAATGTATATACATGTAGTGTATTTAGATGTATTAAAATACTTTTGGAAGACTTCAAAACATATATCAAAACACTCATACTTAACGAAAATGGTTACAGTTACTTTCCCATTCTTTTCTTTCATCAAGAATTCTAGTCGTATTCTTACCCGTATTATACACAGCTTCAAAACGTACTTACTATAGGTATATACCAATAGGAACTAGCATGGGATTCCACTCTTGATTATTTCATGTATGACTAATCAATTTTAACTTCTACCATGAGCTAGTCAACTAACTAGAACTCCTTTTAACCCCACTCACCACTCACCAATTACCACTCATCATTCACTCCATTTCACTTCCAATTCTCTTTCTAATTCTCTCTCAACACACACACACACTATTATGAACATATTTTTTCCAGTAGTTAATCATCATTTTCATCAAAAATCACTTCAAGAATCAAGCTATAATCATCATAGGAAGAACACTTCAAGAACACTTCAAAAATCCCTTCAAGTTTACTAATTTACTTCCAAGCTTTCTAATCCATTCCAAGTAATCATCTAAGATCAAGAAACCTTTGTTATATACAGTAGGTTATCTTTCTTATTCAAGGTAATATTCATATTCAAACTTTGATTCAATTTCTATAACTATAAACTATCTTATTTCAAGTGATGATCTTACTTGAACTTGTTTTCGTGTCATGATTCTGCTTCAAGAACTTCGAGCCATCCAAGGATCCGTTGAAGCTAGATCTATTTTTTTCTTTTCCAGTAGGTTTATCCAAGGAACTTAAGGTAGTAATGATGTTCATAACATCATTCGATTCATACATATAAAGCTATCTTATTCGAAGGTTTAAACTTGTAATCACTAGAACATAGTTTAGTTAATTCTAAACTTGTTCGCAAACAAAAGTTAATCCTTCTAACTTGACTTTTAAAATCAACTAAACACATGTTCTATATCTATATGATATGCTAACTTAATGATTTAAAACCTGGAAACATGAAAAACACCGTAAAACCGGATTTACGCCGTCGTAGTAACACCGCGGGCTGTTTTGGGTTAGTTAATTAAAAACTATGATAAACTTTAATTTAAAAGTTGTTATTCTGAGAAAATGATTTTTATTATGAACATGAAACTATATCCAAAAATTATGGTTAAACTCAAAGTGGAAGTATGTTTTCTAAAATGGTCATCTAGACGTCGTTCTTTCGACTGAAATGACTACCTTTACAAAAATGACTTGTAACTTATTTTTCCGACTATAAACCTATACTTTTTCTGTTTAGATTCATAAAATAGAGTTCAATATGAAACCATAGCAATTTGATTCACTCAAAACGGATTTAAAATGAAGAAGTTATGGGTAAAACAAGATTGGATAATTTTTCTCATTTTAGCTACGTGAAAATTGGTAACAAATCTATTCCAACCATAACTTAATCAAATTGTATTGTATATTATGTAATCTTGAGATACCATAGACACGTATACAATGTTTCGACCTATCATGTCGACACATCTATATATATTTCGGAACAACCATAGACACTCTATATGTGAATGTTGGAGTTAGCTATACAGGGTTGAGGTTGATTCCAAAATATATATAGTTTGAGTTGTGATCAATACTGAGATACGTATACACTGGGTCGTGGATTGATTCAAGATAATATTTATCGATTTATTTCTGTACATCTAACTGTGGACAACTAGTTGTAGGTTACTAACGAGGACAGCTGACTTAATAAACTCAAAACATCAAAATATATTAAAAGTATTGTAAATATATTTTGAACATACTTTGATATATATGTATATATTGTTATAGGTTCGTGAATCAACCAGTGGCCAAGTCTTACTTTCCGACGAAGTAAAAATCTGTGAAAGTGAGTTATAGTCCCACTTTTAAAATCTAATATTTTTGGGATGAGAATACATGCAGGTTTTATAAATGATTTACAAAATAGACACAAGTACGTGAAACTACATTATATGGTTGAATTATCGAAATCGAATATGCCCCTTTTTATTAAGTCTGGTAATCTAAGAATTAGGGAACAGACACCCTAATTGACGCGAATCCTAAAGATAGATCTATTGGGCCTAACAAACCCCATCCAAAGTACCGGATGCTTTAGTACTTCGAAATTTATATCATATCCGAAGGGTGTCCCGGAATGATGGGGATATTCTTATATATGCATCTTTTTAATGTCAGTTACCAGGTGTTCACCATATGAATGATTTTTATCTCTATGTATGGGATGTGTATTGAAATATGAAATCTTGTGGTCTATTGTTACGATTTGATATATATCGGTTAAACCTATAACTCACCAACATTTTTGTTGACGTTTAAAGCATGTTTATTCTCAGGTGAATATTAAGAGCTTCCGCTGTTGCATACTAAAATAAGGACAAGATTTGGAGTCCATGTTTGTAGGATATTGTGTAAAAACTGCATTCAAGAAACTGATTTCGATGTAACATATTTGTATTGTAAACCATTATGTAATGGTCGTGTGTACACAGGATATTTTAGATTATCATTATTTGATAATCTACGTAAAGCTTTTTAAACCTTTATTTATGAAATAAAGGTTATGGTTTGTTTTAAAAATGAATGCAGTCTTTGAAAAACGTCTCATATAGAGGTCAAAACCTCGCAACGAAATCAATTAATATGGAACGTTTTTAATCAATAAGAACGGGACATTTCACTTTCGCTGTTGCATACTAAAATAAGGACAAGATTTGGAGTCCATGTTTGTATGATATTGTGTAAAAACTGCATTTAAGAAACTGATTTCAATGTAACATATTTGTATTGTAAACCATTATGTAATGGTCGTGTGTAAACAGGATATTTTAGATTATCATTATTTGATAATCTACGTAAAGCTTTTTAAACCTTTATTTATGAAATAAAGGTTATGGTTTGTTTTAAAAATGAATGCAGTCTTTGAAAAACTCTCATATAGAGGTTAAAACCTCGCAACGAAATCAATTAATATGGAACGTTTTTAATCAATAAGAACGGGACATTTCAGTAGGTCTTCAAGAAGAAGACCGATATGGATTGAAATGTACACACATTCAAAGCCAGACTGGTGGCAAAGGGTTACACGCAATAATATGGTGTAGACTATAATGAAACTTTTTCACCAGTAGCTATGTTGAAATCCATTAGAATACTTCTTGCCATAGCTGCATTTTATGACTATGAGATATGGCAAATGGATGTAAAAACAGCTTTCCTTAATGGTAAGCTAACAGAGGATGTGTTTATGACACAACCTGAGGGTTATGTACATCCGAAATATCCTAATAGTGTGTGCAAGCTTCAAAAGTCCATTTATGGACTTAAACAACCTTCTCATAGCTGGAATCTTTGCTTTAATGAGAAGATCAAATATTTTGGTTTTATTAGAGGCGAAGATGAGCCATGTGTCTATGTTAGGTCTAGTGAGAGTGTTGTAGTCTTCCTTGTACTATATGTCGATGACATATTACTCATGGAAAACGATATCCTGACATTGAAAGATGTCAAAGCTTGGCTAGGAAAATGTTTCTCCGTGAAAGACATAGGAGATGCATCATATATTTTGAGAATAAAGATCTATCGAGATAGGATCTCATATATTTTGGGAAAATGTTTCTCCATGAAAGACATAAGATACTGAAGAAATTTGGGATGCATAACTCCAAGAAAGGGTGCGTTTCTATGAACCCTGGAATAATATTGAGCAAGTCTCAATGTCCTAATTCTGACTTGGAGTCAGCTACCATGAGTCGAACTCCATATGCTTCAGCTATAGGATCGATCATGTATGCGATGATATGCACTAGGCCTGACGTGTCGTATGCACTAAGCATGACTAGTCGTTATTAGGCCAATCCTGGTGAAGCTCATTGGATAGCAGTCAAGAACATTCTAAAGTATCTTAGGAGGACTAAAGAGATGTTCTTGGTCTATGGAGGAAATGACGAGCTGAGTGTCAAAGGATACTCAGACGATAGTTTCCAATCAGATAGAGATGATTGCTCTTCACATTCAGGATTTGTATTTATGTTGAACGGTGGAGCCGTCACATGGAGAAGTGGTAAGCAAAGTACTATTGCTGATTCTACAACAGAAGCTGAGTATATAGTGATAAATGAGGCTGCTAAAGAGGCCATGTGGATAAAGAAATTCATCAGGGATCTAGGTGTGGTTCCTACAATCCATGATCCTGTTGAGATTTTCTGCGACAATGTGAGTGCGATTGTCTTGGCTCAAGAACCGAAGTCACAAAAGCGCACATGACACATACTCAGAAAGTATCATTACATTCGTCAACTTGTAGCAGAAAATGACATATTGTTAAGTAGAGTAGACACGACTAAGAACTTGGCTGATCCTTTCACCAAGCCTTTGCCACAGACTAAGCATGATGCTCATAGCATGTCTATTGGCATTCGTGTCATTGATGATAAATTCTAATTGTATTTATTATGTTAAGTTTGAAACTTTAAACATTGGTCAATAATATATGTTGCAATTGATCTGATGATTAATATATTGAGATTATATTATACGCATGATGCGATCATTTCATTGTATATTGCCATGTTTTATTTTGCATGTTTTAACTTCCAATGAATATTATTTCATAAACTTCCACAGTCGGTCATTCTCTAAGGAAGAGAGAATTGAATTAAGGCTGCTATGAAGTGTAGTAATATAGGCTTATATGAAACTACATTCATGAGGACCTTGATAGTTGATTCAAGGTTCTGGAATGACCACACTTAGACATTACTTCATGGTTTTAAGTCACAAGTAAGCACTAAGATGGCACATCATTTATCCTAGAGTAGATATGTATGAGGAATCCTGACACAAACTGTGTTGCACTTTGACCCGTTTCTAACGCTGTGCGTAAATGCCAGACATAAGGGAACAGATCGGGTACATTATGGAATGTGGTGGATATCTATACTATTGAAGCAATTTGTTCCTTCTTCTCTTAGCAAGTTGAAGCAATATCTCTGGGCCCCTCATTGATTTGTGCTGAATTAAATGCATGGCCATGCTACGGCTGAATTAATCTAATTGTAGTCTATTTGATCACCACAAATCTCTATCGGGAAACATAATCTTGAACGATGATGATTGACACTTAACCATGTCACATGTTCATATAGATATCTAGAACAAAAGGATGATTGATATAAATCAAAATATAATAGTGTAACATAATTGACTAATTATTACACAAGGTGTCTCTTTTAAGACTAGCCAATATTATTAATGTCAGTGCAAGTGAGAGTCTGTTGGAAATATGTTCTCGGGTTGGCTAGCAGTTCTATCGTGGTTTGGCCGTGGTACATATATTCCAAAGGTATGCCCATGACATTAAATAATATAAAGTCCATTTATCCTATTCGGTCACACACACAGGCCAATCGTAAATTGTTTGATTTACCTTCTAATCGGTAATTAATTTATTAATCATTAGTTAATGGTTTAATAAATTAAATATGTTTTGAGATTAGTTAATTTGTTAACTTTTTAACTTAATAACTAGTAATTGACTAAATGTGTATATATATTTAGAGAGTATGTATGTGTAAATTAGATTTACACTCTCAATTTACAATCTAATTTACCCTCACATGTGAAACACAAAAGTATGATTACCTTGAATCATGGAGACACCATAATTGAGTGTGTAGGTCACATGAAAAGAGAAAAAGGAAATCACATGCTTATTTTTCCATGTTATAACCGATACATTGAATCTCAATTCAAAAACACACTGATTATTCCTCTTTTCTTCTTTTGACCAAAAACAAAGTAGAAGTAGAAAGCAAAGTAAGGTTTATTCCTTTCCTTTTCTATTTTGAACTTGATAAGTGTTTTTCGTTGATCAAAACAAAGTAGAAGAAAAGGGTTTACTAAATTAGAAGGTTTAGATCAAATAAAGGTTGGAACTTTGGGTGCCTACCGTTTAGAGGAACTCTTCTTCGGGTTCTCTGCAACAATCTTCAAAGACTACAAAGGTTGTAATCTTATCTTTCTTTGTTAGTTTTTTTTTTAATCTTGTTTGCTAAAAGTTTATGTACATGGGTCCTTGGAAGAGTATGATTTTTGTAAGAAAAAAAAAGAAATTGCTTCCGCTCGTAATGTTTTGGTATCATACTCCAACACAACCATCAAGAGTTAACGACGACCATAGATGATTACCTGGCACCGAAAAGAAATCAGAAGTCAGAACGACGGCGAAGGAGCAGCAGCGGTGGCCGGCAGCGACCAAAAGGTTAGCAGCAATGGCACATTAAGAATCAGCCATAAAAACAACAATTCATCACAAGTTCTGTTTAATTCAAACACTCATTTGTTTAATTCTACTAGAACGGTTAGATAGGTGAGGGAAAAACACTCAAACCCTAAATTACAACCGTCATGATAGGAAAAAGGTTGGGATGGAAAATATAAACCCTAATTTTGTGTCTGAAATACACACTGGACATAATTTCTCTAAATCCTAAATTGCATGTCACGATTTGTAAAAGAAAAAAAAAAACCTAATATGTTGGGTGAATTGAGTGAGTTTCTTTTTTTCCTGTGAAAAACGTCTGGACTGTTGTAATTTAGTAGTTTATTACTACCTTTTGCCCAAGCTTATACAATACTTAAATATTAAAGAGTAGTAATTGAGAGAGAGGGAGAGAGGGAGAGAGAGAGAGAGAGAGAGAGAGAGAGAGAGGAGTATATATTTCATATATATATATATATATATGTAAGAATGGTGCACTGAGTGATTACATTTGATTACATATTTATACTACAAATTTTACTGTGCAAATAGGTGAAATAGTAATATCCGTGATCATCCACTTGCTTTATCATTATCCGTGAAATTGAGCATCCACTTGATTTGTCTTTATCATAACACTCCCCCTTGGATGACAAATTTTATTAAAGAGCAACTAGTACTGCCTCGTTAAAAATCTTGCTAAAGAAAAACCCAGTGGGATAAAAACTTTAGTCAAGGTAAAAAGAGTGCAGTATAGAGTTGACTCCCCCTTAAGTAGACATCGCTGAGTCGTCACATCTTTTGAACTTGCCTCATGCCAATATTGTGAATGTGTGTTCTGAAAATAGTGGTTGACAGTGATTTGGTATAAAGATCAGCAGTGTTGTTGATTGAACGTATCTCATTTTAATCTGGTTGTCTTTTACGAGATCTTGTTCATTTGAAACTGTATCATCTAAATCTTTTATGTACAAGTTTAGCCCCTGTGATTTGTCTACAGTCTCCTTCATGGTTTGCTCAAACCCTTGTTTCTATTCTTATTCCCTTTCAGTCTTTTTTTGAGCCTTACCAACATACCATTCTTTTCCATCAAACTTATGACCGTTTAGACCGTCTATGGCTTTGGCGCCTCGTCAGTATTTATATTTTGTTCTGTCACTTTTGATACTCTTCTTTCATTTGTATTATGCAAGATGCATTATCTTCATATATAGTTGTTGGTGAAGATGGTTGTTGGCCTTTTATAGCGTTCTAGTCCACAGGAATCAATAATGATTTGTGTCATTGATCTCAACCAAACACATTTTCGAGTAGTTTCATGTAATGCAATCACTTCTTCATGATTTGATGGTACCTCCATTTAGGAATACATATCCAGTTTGAGATTTATCTTTATGAGGATTAGATATATGACCTGCATATACATAATCAACCAAATCTTGTTTTGAAGCGTTAGAATAAAATAATTTTAAATCAGCAGTTCCTCAAGGATATCAAAATATGTGCTTGATCCCATTCCAATGTCTATTTGTAGGGGCTAAACTGAACCTTGCCAACAAATTAACTGCAAAAGAAATGTCAGGTCTTGTACTATTTGTAAAATACATAATAGCCCCAATTGTACTAAGATATGGTGTAGTGACCTGAACTTTTTCATGTTTATATATATTAAATGAAATTGTTATTTACATTATTAAGTGTTTCCAACATGTTAAGCAATCAAACTTGTTAAGACTTGATTAATTGAAATAGGTTTCGTATAGACAATTGACCACCCAAGTTGACCGGCGATTCATGAATGTTAAAACTTGTAAAAACTATATGATGACATATATATGTATGTATATATATATATATATATATATATATATATATATATATATATATATATATATATATATATATATATATATATATATATATATATATATATATATATATATATATATATATATATATATATATATAGTTAACATGATATTATGATAAGTATGTATCTCATTAAGTATATTAACAATGAACTACATATGTAAAATCAAGACTACTAACTTAAGGATTTCGAAACGAGACATACATGTAACGAGTATCGTTGTAACAACATTTAAATGTATATATATCATATTAAGATATATTAATACATCATAACATCATGATAATGTAATAATTTAATATCTCGTTAGATATAATAAATAATGGATTAACAACATTTAACAAGATCGTTAACTTAAAGGTTTCAAAACAACATTTACATATAACGACTAACGATGACTTAACGACTCAGTTAAAATGTATATACATGTAGTGTTTCAATATGTATTCATACACTTTTGAAAGACTTCAAGACACTTATCAAAGTACTTCTACTTAACAAAAATTCTTACGATTACATCCACATTCATTTTCATCAACAATTCTACTCGTATGCACTCGTATTTGTACTTGTACAATACACAGCTTCTAAATGTATTTACTATTGGTATATACACTCCAATGATCAGCTCTTAGCAGCCCATGTGAGTCACCTAACCATGTGGGAACCATCATTTAACATCTAGCATGACTTATGAGCAAGGAAACAAAAACAAGAACTCCTTTTAACCCCACTCACCTTCACCACTCACCACCTACTCCATTTCACTTCCAATTTTCTTCTCAATTCTCTCTCAAAACACACACACTCTTCCATGAACGTCTAAGTTACTATTTTTCTAGCAAAAATCATCAAATATAAGCTTTGGTTATTACCTATAATCATCATAAAAACAATTACTCAAGAACACATCAAGAACACTTCCAAGTTTACAAGTTTACTTCCAAGTTTCCTAATCCATTCCAAGCAATCATTTAAGATCAAGAAACCTTTGTTATTTATAGTAGGTTATCTTTCTAAATCAAGGTAATATTCATATTCAAGCTTTGATTCAATTTCTATAAATATAACTATCTTAATTCGAGTAATAATCTTACTTGAACTTGTTTTTGTGTCATGATTCTATTTCAAGAACTTCCAAGCCATCAAAGATCCTTTGAAGCTCAAGTTATTTTTTCATCATTTCCAGTAGGTTTACCTACTAAACTTGAGGTAGTAATGATGTTCATAACATCATTCGATTCATATATGTATAACTATCTTATTCGAAGATTTGAACATGTAATCACTAGAACATAGTTTAGTTAATTCTAAACTTGTTCGCAAACAAAAGTTAATCCTTCTAACTTGATTTTTAAAATCAATTAAACACATGTTCTATATCTATATGATATGCTAACTTAATGATTTAAAACCTGAAAACACGAAAAACACCGTAAAACTGGATATACGCCGTCGTAGTAACACCGCGGGCTGTTTTGGGTTAGTTAATTAAAAACTATGATAAACTTTGATTTAAAAGTTGTTCTTCTGGGAAAATGATTTTTCTTATGAACATGAAACTATATCCAAAAATCATGGTTAAACTCAAAGTGGAAGTATGTTTTCCAAAATGGTCATCTAGACGTCGTTCTTTCGACTGAAATGACTACATTTACAAAAATGACTTATAACTTATATTTCCAACTATAAACTTATACTTTTTCTGTTTAGATTCATAAACTTAAGTTCAATATGAAACCATAGCAACTTGAATCACTTAAAACGGATTTAAAACGAAGAAGTTATGGGTAAAACAAGATTGGATATTTTTGCTTGTTGTAGCTACGTGAAAATTGGTAACAAATCTATATTAATCATATCCTAGATAACTCATATCATATTATACATGTATTCTAATATATTATGTAATCTTGGGATACCATAGACACGAATACAATGTTTTGACATATCATATCGACCCATCTATATATATATATTTCGGAACAACCATAGACACTCTATATGCAGTAATGTTGGAGTTAGCTATACAGGGTTGAGGTTGATTCCAAAATATTATATATACTTTGAGTTGTGATCTAGCCTGAGGTTTGTATACACGAGGTCGTGGATTGATTCGAGATAATATATATTGCTTTATTTTCTGTACATCTAACTGCGGACAACTAGTTGTAGGTTACTAACGAGGACAGCTGACTTAATAAACTTAAAATAGCAAAACGTATTAAAAATGTTGTAAATATATTTTGAACATACTTTGATATATGTACATATTTGTTATAGGTTCGTGAATCAACCAGTGGTCAAGTCTTAATTCCCGATGAAGTAAAAATTTGTGAAAGTGAGTTATAGTCCCACTTTTAAAATCTAATATTTTGGGATGAGAATACGTGCAGTTTTATAAATGTTTTACAAAATAGACACAAGTAAATGAAACTACATTCTATGACTGGATTATTAAACCGAATATGCCCCTTTTTAGTCTGGTAATCTAAGAATTAGGGAACAGACACCCTAATTGACGCGAATCCAAAAGATAGATCTATTGGGCCCAACGAGCCCCATCCAAAGTACCGGATGCTTTAGTACTTCGAATTCATCATGTCCGAAGGGAGTCCCGGAATGATAGGGGATATTCTATATGCATCTTGTTAAGGTCGGTTACCAGGTGTTCACCATATGAATGATTTTTATCTCTATGTATGGGATGTATATTGAAATATGAAATCTTGTGGTCTATTATTACGATTTGATAAATATATAGGTTAAACCTATAACTCACCAACATTTTTGTTGACGTTTAATGCATGTTTATTCTCAGGTGATTATTAAGATCTTCCGCTGTTGCATGCTATTATATGGACAAGATGTGGTGTCAGCATGCTTATATAATATTGTTTAAAACTGCATTCGAGATTTACTTTGTTGTAACATATTAAAATTGTAAACCAATATGTATTGGTAGTGTGTAAGTGTGATATTTTAGATTATCATTTCTGGATAATCTAGGTGGTGACTTTTTAACCTTGTCGATAAAATAAAGGTTATGGTTTGTTTTATAAATGAATGCAGTCTTTGAAAAACATCTCATATAGAGGTCAAAACCTCGCAACGAAATCAATTAATATGGAACATTTATAATCAATATGAACGGGACATTTCATATGGAACTTCTGATCCGTTAAGATCTTCATGATCTTCATAGTGATGAGATGGATCAGTGTCAAAATTTTTGAGTGATCTAACGACAAATGATTTTGTCTTTAAAAATGTTTTAAAATCTTTTCGGTATAAGTTTTTTGATGTACAAGTAAACCATTAGGCATATGCTCAATTTGCAATCCAAGGCAATACTGATCTCTTTATTTATTCATATGATGTTATGATTATTAACATAAATAACTTACAATCACATATCTGGACATTGTTTTCTTAATAAGAACACATGTGCGAATAAGATTATTTGTATACCCCTTTTTTTATCAAGTAATCACTTAATCGGGTATACCACATGCGACCCGATTGTTTCAACCCATATAAAGACCCTTTTAATTGAGTACATTTCTTTGGTTTTGCATTGGATGCTTCTGATACCTTAAATCCTTCAGGTATCTTCATATACATATATATATATATATATATATATATATATATATATATATATATATATATATATATATATATATATATATATATATATATATCACTATCAAGTGATCCATATAGATCAGCAGTAACAACATCCATGAGATGGATTTCCAGATTTTTAGAAACTGTTAGGCTGATTAAGTATCTAAAAGTAATTGCATCCATAACAGGAGAATAAGTTTCATCATAATCAATTCCCGATCTTTGTAGGAAATCTTGAGTTACAAGTCTAGTTTTGCCTTGTAACTTCATTTGCACATTTCTTTTTCGGATAAAATTTCACTTGTATCCCATACGTTTCACATTAAAAGTGATAACGATTGATCCGAAAACTTTTCTTTTATTGAGCGATTCTAATTCAGCTCGTATTGCTCCTTTTCAATGATCCCAATCGTGTCTATTTTTTCCATGACAGATTTTGGTTCTGGATCATCATCATCATGATGTCATATGCAACATTATATGAAAATATCTCATCAAGATTTTTCATGTCATTTCAGTTCCATAATATTTTTTGAATGTGCATAATTGATTGCAATTTTTGTATTGACATCATCAATCTCCTCTGCAGAAGGAGTATTGATTTGTGGTTCTTCTTGAACACTTTCTTTTACCTCATTATCAGCTGATTTTATTTTTCGAGGATTTTTATCTTCGAAACTAATTGATCTTCCACGTTTCATGCGTGGCAAAGACTCAACAGTGACATTATTTCCAGCTTTTGGAATTTTAGTTCGAGCTGGAGCATTTACTGCTGGCATATATGATTCAGTCACTCTTTTTATATCTGTAAATGCATCATGTTGTAATTGATTTACAAGTTCTTGCATATGCATTATTTTTGAACTTTCATTTTGTATTCTTTTGTGCGAGGATCAAGATACCTTAATTGATGTTCATACCATGATACATCATTTTCTTTATTTTTCATTTCTTCCCCTAATCTAGGGAACAATGTTTCATTAAAATGACAATCAGCAAAATGTGTTGTAAAAACATCACCCGTCATGGATTCAATATATCTTATGATTGAAGATGTTTCATATCCAACATATATTTCAATCCTTCTTTGAGGAACCATTTGTTGTGGTGGTGCAATTAAAAATACACTGCACAACCAAATGTTCTAAGATGGAAAATATTTGGCTCTCGATCAAAATTAAGTTGGTAATGGAGAATATTTATGACTTGCACTTGGTTTAATGCAAATTAATGTCGCATCATGTAAATTTAGATGTCCCCATATAAATATTGAGAGTTTTGTACTCATTACCAATTGTCTAGTTATTAGCTGCAAGCGTTTATCTATTGATTCAGCTAAACTAATTTTGTGTATGCACATGAGCAACTGGATGTTCAACAACAATCCCTGTACACATATAATAATCATTAAATGCTTGAGATGTTAACTCACCAGCATTATCAAGTCTCATCCTTTTAATGGTGTAATCAGAATAATGTGTTCTCAATTTAATAATTTGTGCAAGAAACTTTGCAAATGCCATATTACGTCTTGATAACACACAAACATGAGACCATCCGCTAGATGGGTCTATTAGAACCATGAAATATCAAAATGATCCACATGATGGATGAATTGGTCCATATATATAACCTTGAATTCTTTCAAGAAACATTGGTGATTCTTTCTCAATATTCTTTTCATTAATCACCATATGTGCTTTTTATTAATCACCATATGTGCTTTTCATTAATCACCATATGCGCTTTTTATCATATGCACTTTTCATCATATGCGTTTTTAATTATATGTGATGCGTTTTTAATCATATGTGCTGCGCTTTTAATCATATGTGCTGCGCTTTTCATCATATGCGCTTTTTATCATATGCGCTTTTAATCATATGCGCTGCGCTTTTCATCATATGCGCTTTTCGGTGCTACATAGGCATTTCTCATTTCCGGTTATCATTGACTGATAATCATATCCATTATGATATATATATATATATATATATATATATATATATATATATATATATATATATATATATATATATATATATATATATATCAGAGAAACTTAATCAATTTCTATTTGATTTTGAAAGAAAACAAGGCATTATTTATCAGAAAATTTGTATCATTTGATAACATGAATTTTGCCTTTTCCGTTCCTTATATCAAGTTTGCAAGACCTAATATAGTATTAGCCACTAAAAACTTTACTGATGAAAATCTTATCACACAAGGAACAACAAGTGGTGTAAAACTTTGATTAATATGGTGGCAGGACTGTAGTGTGAAAGAGTGCAAATATGTATTGGAGTTGCACATGCATTAAGTTAACTACATGCAAATATGTGGTGGCAGGACTGTATCCAACTTGATAAGTTTTGGATTTCCATGATAGTAAAAAAAAATGTGATGCCCGCAAATCTAGTGAATACTTGGACATATCAGCATATAGGGACCTTGCAAATAATGATACAATTTAAGTCATAATTCAGATGTGTTCTCGTTTGGAGTTGTTCTATTTAGATGAACTGATGTATTCCAATCTACAAAAACAACTGGACTAGCAATCATGTAACATTAATTTATAGCTGATGCCTTTATATTGATATTAGCATAAAATAATATATTGAGACCATTTATTTTTTAACAAGGATTGAAATTGGCTACGATGGAGTATATATTATACATTATTGTCATGTTCAAACATATCAGTTAGATGCAACAATCATTTTAAACAAAACATATTATTTGAGAACGAAGACCAATAAGGTTGATGTAGAAATATGACAACTACTCCTTACCTACTATACTTATTTTGTCAAATGGTAGTTGGCAACTTGGCATGTTAAACAATTATTTATTTAGAAAATTTTGTGAAGAAATTAAACATGCGTGCATGCAGCCAAAAATGTTAACTTTGTAACCATAGGTTAAAATGAAGAGTTATCACATCAAATAAGTGAGTTTTTCATATTCATTCTAGCATACTACACTAGCTCAAGTTATTGAACTATTTCACAACTTATTGATTTCTATTTTATACTAATTCACTCATATTTAATTAATTATTAATAATTAAGAATGATCTAATCTGATGTAACCATTTAAATTTTGCATAGTGATCATTAGCTCATTCATATTCATAATATAATTATATTTGATTGATTATAAATTAATATCGACCGATAAAGTGAAAGATTAAGGAAAATTACATAAGCCATTGCCAAAATTATTATATGGTACACCATAATTGATGGCTTTAATAAATTAACAATTGTATGGAAAAGTTTGATTTTATTGCTAATGAGACAAAAGAAACTTCCACCAAATCTTGATTGGGTCAAATAAAATAATCGGATTAATAATTAATTATTGAGAGTTGCAATAATTTAAAGATAGCATCTTTTTAATGTTTCCTCAGTTCACAAGATATCAACAGTTCAGAATTGTATTTGTATAGTCATGAGGTGATGGGGTTGGTGAGAGTAAACACTACATATACCACCCAAGATATATCAAAACCTTTTGTTCAATGTCTTCTAATAAATTAGATATTTTAAATCGTTATGAATGTAAAGAATACCTTGATAGCGTAATAATCCCATATGAAGAGATAGTAGCAGCAACTAACAACTTTGATGATAAAAATCTCATCTCACGAGGGACAACAACTGGTGTTAAGCTCTACAAAGGACAACTTTCTGAATCTGGACAGTTGATTAATATTGTGGCAGAATTATATGTTGATGTAATTGTTGCACTCAAGGAGCTGGCAGTTTGTAATTACGTTGATGGATGCAAAGAGTGTTATATGATTTTTTTTCTTTGAAAGAGAAAATGGTGTTGAGAGGTTTAGTGAAGAAAATGATGAAAATTCCAAAGGTGCCGTATGTTGATGGAGGCAGGGAAGAGCAGGAGGGTAGCGCCCTTTGGAGCTGCAACGGTGTATATTTCAACCGTGAGGTAGCTACTCCGATGATGATATGATGGTGTATAAATAAATGTAAGTAACCATAAATAGATGTTAGATAACACAAATATAAATGTTAGATAACATAAATGTAAATGTTAGTATACATAAATAAATGTTAGATAACATAAATGTAAATTAGGCGACATTGTCGACCATATATCATTTAGGTGGTATAACCGACCATATATTAGTTAGGTGGCAGAGCCAACCATATTTAGTATAAACGTTGAGATAATCGTGCTGATAACGTGTTGTAATTTAGTAGTTTATTACTACCTTTTGCCCAAACTTATACAATACTTAAATATTAAAGAGTAGTAATTGAGAGAGAGAGAGAGAGAGGAGTATATATTTCATATATATGTAAGAATGGTGCACTGAGTGATTACATTTGATTACATATTTATACTACAAATTTTACTATGCAAATAGGTAAAATAGTAATATCCGTGATCATTCACTTGCTTTATCATTATCCGTGAATTTGATCATCCACTTGATTTGTCTTTATCATAACATGGACAAAGAAAAAGGATATAATCCCAATTCTAGGTTTGACCAAGATCCCAAACTTGACCATTAATTACACCTTAACCCCCTTGATTTGACCAAATATTATAAAAAAGCCCCTTCATGAATAAAGTTTTTTTTCTTTTTGGAAACTACATAAGTGTTTAAATTAGTTAAAAAGGGAAGGAGGACTTTTTAAAAGTGGGAAAAAAATATGGTCGGGATTATAGACTGTAAAAGTGAAAACACATTCAAAAGCGTGCGTTAAATAACCTTTCAAATTATGAGATGTCAAAACAGTGGTCAAATGTTTTTTTTTTTACAAAAAGGTGAAAAGTAGTCAAACAATAGAAAAAATTACGTCGTTGGTACCTGTGGTTTGTATGCATTTTCATGAAAAAACCTAAACTTTGTTTTTTGCATAATTGGTACCTAGATTTTGCATAAGTTACATGGTTTGTACCCCAACTTAACGTCCGTCAAAAATTGATGATTAACTCCTCACATGTGCGTAATTTCGTCCCTTTAGTTATAATATTCCATTTAAAAGCATTTGCTACTTGGGTTAAAGAATCCATGAAACGATGTACTGCACCACCAATCAAGATTGCCACAAGTAAGTTCTTATATTTTTTACAAAAAACTTTCAGCAATATCATGTTCGTTCACATGATACATCTTCCTCATATATAGCTACATTTTACAAGTCTTTAATTGATGATCTACAATTCAACTTAAGATCAGAATCTAGTTTCTCTACAACAAACTAATTCTCGTTAATCATCAGATTCAAAGAGCAAGATTCAATTCTCAATTTGTACAATGTTGTTCTTCACTAAACCGCAAGCTATAACCCGATTTGTGCGAATACCGAACTGAAATTTAAACATCAAATCAAGCTCATATATGTGTTCCTTATCATCTACTAAATACTTGAAGATCATCAAATACATCTAACAATATTAGATTTATCGATTTCCTGATCGAGTTCATCCTTAACCGAAAAGACTAACGGCTTTGGTCTCCGGAACAATCTGAAACGATTTAGCAAAAATTAAAAATGTAGATTTGTTCATTATCATTAGGTGAATCTGGACTCAATTGATGTTTTTTGTCAACGATTCTTCACAAATAGTGTTAATTGAGGCCTACGGAATCAAGTACAAGTGATTTGAAGTTTCAATTTGTCCAGTGATGATTCTTCATATTTTGAGTTCGTGTCAGTATAATATAAATTAGTATAATATAAATTGATAAAGAACGAGAGGCAGATGCAATGATTAATGATTAAAGAGACGAAATTACCCTCACATGTGTGGCACATGTGAGGGGTTAACCATCAACTTTTGACGGCCGTTAAGTTGGGGTACGAACTACGTAACTTATGCAAAACTTGGGTACTAATTATGCAAAAAATAAAGTTTAGGTTTTGTCATGAAAATGCATACAAACCACAGGTACCAACGGCGTAATTTTTCCCAAACAATATTTCTCAAAACAAATGGACAAAATTCTGTGTTAAACCCACGAATTTTTTGTTTAACTTTCAAAATAAGCCTTCACATATTAAAACCTTTCTTGACAAAACAACTGACCAAAGTTTCTTTAAAAGTTCAAAATCATGACACTAAAACTTTGGGTGAATTGAATTCTCTCTGTCTATTAATTTAAAAAATTAAGATAAAATTTTCATCCAATAAAACTTTTTGACGGTCGACCATTGCAAAACTTTTGTCTATATTTTGTTTACCAAATGAAAATTCCTTTGTTTTTCGTTTTTAATTCGTGGGTTATTGGTTAAAAAGGAGGGTTATAAATCTTGTGAGTGTGAAAGGTTATGTGAATTCAAAGTAAATTTCTAAAATAATCAAATGTTTGAAAGGAAAAAAAATTTGATATACCGAGGAATATCAAAAAAGATGGTCAATTTGTTGTAACAAACAAGAAGTCAAATTAGTCCCAACGTTTATTGGTCCAAACATTTTTTTCTTATGACAAGGAATCGAAGTTTTTCTTTTATGAAATAAAGAATCAAATTTTTTGTTGAAAAATACACCTTCGTTAATTTAACAACAAAATGAGGAACTTAGATTTGTAACTTTCTGGTTTAAGGTTAAAATCCTTTGTTGGAAAAGGTTCCAAGCTTCTTACCCGAATGTCTTAAAAATAACAAAATGTTTTTTCTAGTAAAAAAAGTGGCACATTTTCGATTAAATTATAAGGTTCTTGAGACCAATTATTATTTCTTACCACCAACATTCAAGTGAAGGGAAGTTTAATCCTAATATCATTGTGAGTTGGTGGAAACTAAGGGCCTGTTTACTTTCAGATTAATGGGCTTAATAGTCCATAAGTCTTATTCGGTCACCAGATCTCGTTGTTTACTTGCGACTTATTTTATCTGCTTAATTGAGCGAACACCTTTCTGATTCACCCTCCAAACCTGTGTCCTCCCCATCTTGCCATCCTTTTTGTCCATATTGCCCTCAACTCATTTGCGTAAGATCTCCAAATTTGCCACGAATTTCCATTTTCCGTTTCGAATCTCCAGAGACATCATAAATCACCAATCAAACACATTTTCAATTCTTCAACTAGAGTTGGAAAACCTAATTACGCAGCTTTTTTAGATTAATTGAGTGAATGATGATGAACACTTGGTGCATAATTGAAATAATTAAATTGGGGAAAAAAATTAAATATGACGTGCGGTGGATCTGGATAACGTAGATGAGGAATTTGTAAAACTTAAGATGAATGTATGTAACCGCTGGTGGTGGAGAAGATGCCGAAGGGGGTAAGCAAGTGAAATTTGGTGGATGTAAAAAATGTAGTTCTTGCGACAATGATGAGTAATCCCACTAACGTGGTCTTTTGGTATTTGATTTCAACTTTCTGGAACATAAACAGATGGGATTGTGGTTTTATTAAGGAATGGATAATGGATAATAATTAGGAACGTTCTAGATTCCTTGTTAATTTTAAAATATTTGTTTACAATAATAATAAAGTAATAATAATAATATACTCCGTGATATATTTTATACTAACAATTATTTTTATGTTTATTGAAAAAAAAATTAATTATATATTTTGAGGGTAAAATAGTCAATTTTGTCATTCAGGCAATTTATTCAGCATAAAAAGTAAACAACATTTATCATTCAGTTATTTTATTCACACTGCCACCTATATCCATACTGCCATCTATACCCATACAGGACTTAATAGAGAAAAAAGTAAACAGGCCCTAAATATGATTATGAATAGATTGTGTTATTGCAACGTCACTAATCCTTTGTTTTTATGATATTTTCGGTATTTATCCAACACAAGGGTGAAGGGAAGATTGATTCTAACAACACCGTGAGTTGATTACCGAGGCATCTAAGGAATAGAGCAAGACACTTCGACGTTTGACGAACCTAAGTTCAAGTCAACATAAATACTCCAGACGAACCAAACAAGGTTCACGTTGAACTGAGTTCATGTCGGTACACTTAAATACTCCAGGCGAACCAAACAAGGTTCACGTTAAACTTGAAATGTCCCGTTCATATTGATTATAAACGTTCCATATTAATTGATTTCGTTGCGAGGTTTTGACCTCTATATGAGACGTTTTTCAAAGACTGCATTCATTTTTAAAACAACCATAACCTTTATTTATCAATAAAGGTTTAAAAAAAAACATTACGTAGATTATCAAATAATAATAATCTAAAATATACTGATTACACACGATCATTACATAATGGTTTACAATAGAAATATATTACATCGACATATGTTTCTTCAATGCAGTTCTTACACAATATCATACAAACATGGACTTCAAATCTTGTCCTTATTTTAGTATGCAACAGCGGAAGCTCTTAATATTCACCTGAGAATAAACATGCTTTAAACGTCAACAAAAATGTTTGTGAGTTATAGGTTTAACCTATATATATCAAATCGTAACAATAGACCACAAGATTTCATATTTCAATACACATCCCATACATAGAGATAAAAATCATTCATATGGTGAACACCTGGTAACCGACATTAACAAGATGCATATGTAAGAATATCCCCATCATTCCGGGACACCCTTCGGATATGATATAAATTTTGAAGTACCAAAGCATCCGGTACTTTAGATGAGGTTTGTTAGGCCCAATAGATCTATCTTTAGGATTCGCGTCAATTAGGGTGTCTGTTCCCTAATTCTTAGATTACCAGACTTAATAAAAAGGGGCATATTCGATTTCCATAATTCAACCATAGAATGTAGTTTCACGTACTTGTGTCTATTTTGTAAATCATTTATAAAACCTGCATGTATTCTCATCCCAAAAATATTAGATTATAAAAGTGGGACTATAACTCACTTTCACAGATTTTTACTTCGTCGGGAAGTAAGACTTGGCCACTAGTCGATTCACGAACCTATAACAAATATGTACATATATATCAAAGTATGTTCAAAATATATTTACAACACTTTTAATACATTTTGATGTTTTAAGTTTATTAAGTCAGCTGTCCTCGTTAGTAACCTACAACTAATTGTCCACAGTTAGATGTACAGAAATAAATCGATATATATTATCTTGAATCAATCCACAACCCAGTGTATACACGTCTCAGGCTAGATCACAACTCAAAGTATATATATTATTTGGAATCAACCTCAACCCTGTATAGCTAACTCCAACATTACTGCATATAGAGTGTCTATGGTTGTTCCAAATAATATATATACATGGGTCGATATGATATGTCAAGATATTTGCATACGTGTCTATGGTATCCCAAGATTACATGATATATTAGAATACATGTATAATACAATATAAGTTAGTTAGGATATGATTTGTATAGATTTGTTAAACATTTCCAGTAGCTAAAAAGATCAAAAATATCCAATCTTGTTTTACCCATAACTTCTTCATTTTAAATCCGTTTTGAGTGAATCAAATTGATATGGTTTCATATTAAACTCTATTTTATGAATATAAACAGAAAAATTATAGGTTTATAGTCGAAAATGTAAGTTACAAGTCATTTTTGTAAAGGTAGTTATTTCAGTCGAAAGAACAACGTCTAGATGACCATTTTAGAAAACATACTTTCACTTTGAGTTTAACCTTGATTTTTGGATATAGTTTCATGTTCATATGAAAAATCATTTTCCCAGAAGAAGAACAACTTTTAAATCAAAGTTTATCATAGTTTTTAATTATCCAAACCAAAACAGCCCCCGGTTTCACTACGACTGCGTATATCCGATTTTATGGTGTTCATCGTGTTTCCAGGTTTTAAATCATTAAGTTAGCATATCATATAGATATAGAAAATGTGTTTAGTTGATTTTAAAAGTCAAGTTAGAAGGATTAGCTTTTATTTGCGAACAAGTTTAGAATTAACTAAACTATGTTCTAGTGATTACAAGTTTAAACCTTCGAATAAGATAGCTTTATATGTATGAATTGAATGATGTTATGAACATCATTACTACCTCAAGTTTTTTGAATAAAACTACTAGAAATTAGAAAAATGGATCTAGCTTCAAAGGATCCTTGGATGGCTTGAAAGTTCTTGAAACAGAATCATGACACGAAAACAGTTCAAGTAAGATTTTCACTCGAAATAAGATTGTTATAGTAATAGAAATTGAATCAAAGTTTGAATATGAGTATTACCTTATATTAGAAAGATATCTTATTGTAAATAAGAAAGATTTCTTGAGGTCGTATGGTCACTCTACAAGATTGGAAGTAAGCTAGCAAACTTGGAAGTATTCTTGATTTTATGAAACTAGAACTTGTAGAATTTATGAAGAACACTTAGAACTTGAAGATAGAACTTGAGAGAGATCAATTAGATGAAGAAAATTGAAGAATGAAAGTGTTTGTAGGTGTTTTTGGTCGTTGGTGTATGGATTAGATATAAAGGATATGTAATTTTTTTTTCATGTAAATAAGTCATGAATGATTACTCATATTTTTGTAATTTTATGAGATATTTCATGCTAGTTGCCAAATGATGGTTCCCACATGTGTTAGGTGACTCACATGGGCTGCTAAGAGCTGATCATTGGAGTGTATATACCAATAGTACATATATCTAAAAGCTGTGTATTGTACGAGTACGAATACGGGTGCATACGAGTAGAATTGTTGATGAAACTGAACGAGGATGTAATTGTAAGCATTTTTGTTAAGTAGAATTATTTTGATAAGTGTCTTGAAGTCTTTCAAAAGTGTATGAATACATATTAAAACACTACATGTATATACATTTTAACTGAGTCGTTAAGTCATCGTTAGTCGTTACATGTAAGTGTTGTTTTGAAACCTTTAGGTTAAGAATCTTGTTAAATGTTGTTAACCCAACGTTTATAATATCAAATGAGATTTTAAATTATTATATTAACATGATATTATGATGTATGAATATCTCTTAATTTGATATATATACATTAAATGTCGTTACAACATATATGTCTCGTTTCAAAATCATTAAGTTAGTAGTCTTGCTTTTACATATGTAGTTCATTGTTAATATACTTAATGATATGTTTACTTATCATAATATCATGTTAACTATATATATATCCATATATATTTCATCATATAGTTTTTACAAGTTTTAACGTTCGTGAATCACCGGTCAACTTGGGTGGTCAATTGTCTATATGAAACCTATTTCAATTAATCAAGTCTTAACAAGTTTGATTGCTTAACATGTTGGAAACACTTAATCATGTAAATAACAATTTCATTTATTATATATATAAACATGGAAAAGTTCGGGTCACTACAAAACTGGGTTCATGTCAGGCTTAAGAATAAACTGGGTTCATGTTTGGAATCTTATTATTGCTAGGCGAACTAGTTAAAGTCCAAGTTGGACTGGGTTCATGTCTAGAAAATGAATACTTCGTGGCGAACTAGTAAAGGTTCAAGATTGAACAAGGTTCATGTCAGAAGCTTGATGATCGAGGCAAATCAAAGAAGTTCAAGTCGGGAATCGACGAACAAAATTGAAGACTAGCTCGTGATTGACTAGTCAACGGAAGACTCCTCAATGATTTATTGGGCAAGTTGAATTATGGAAATCCCACTATTCAACTTGAGAGGGAGTGTCAGAATACATGAACAAATACAGATTACCATAATGGGTGCTTTGACTTTAGGATCAGAATAAAGTGCTCTTCATTCTTTCTTAGTATAGAAAATCACAAGACAACATATGATACAACATTCAAAGGGTCAATGCAGCCTGGAAACAAACATCCTGTAACAACATCTTTCTCTTTATGACAAAGGGGTTCCAAAATTAATTATGGAGTTAAACCTTATTTAGAAATAGCTGTTATGTAGTTAGTGTATATATGAACACTTTGTAAATGTAAAGAAAAGCAACTAAGTCAAAATGTAACCCTCAAAACTTATAGTGTTTTATTTCATAATCAATTAGACCAATTATCAATTCAGTTACTTCCTTTGATTCAATAATTCCGCATATGAATTTTATCAGCTTTAAATTTGGGTAGTTTCATTTGATAACAGTTGTTCTCTTTGTGCAGTTGTTCTCTTTGTGATCATGTGGGTATAATCTCTCGAAGGAAAAAAAGATTGCTCTTGGTGAGCTAATGATACCTATTGCTTTTGGTGAGTTGAAGTTTTCCCTTTGTGCAACTATCAGTTTTGAAGAATGCTTAATGAAACTATCAATTAGTCGATTGAAAACTTATTAGGGAGGATTGGTTAAAATCCTCACCAATGATGTCTCGCATTTTAAATTCTAAATTTATATCACAAATATCTAGAGTTGTTTGTTAGTAGTTTTAGTGAGCCCGAACAAGAACTTGATAACCCTAAGTTATTACCCAACCAAAAACAAACAGATTATAACAAAGAGAACGCGAAGAATAGATGCAATAGCGTAAATCACACTAGACATTTTAAGTGGTTATATCCAATATTTCTATTGGTTTAATCCACGACCCATCAAAGAGAAATTCTTATTAAAATCGTAGGCTGATGTACGTAGATCGCTCTTAGATAAATTAAACAAAACTAAGTAACTACTAGAATATATTATAGGAAACATTCACGATCAATGTAATAAAAGGTAATAGGTAAGTCCAGTTCATCCCACATAGATTACAGAAATTATGTTTTGTATAATAGTTGTCACAATTTAGATTGGGGAGGTTTTGTTTATTAGCTAAATAATATTTAATTAACAAATAAAGAATAAAAGGTATTCACTTAGGTTTTCACAATCCTACTAGCTCGGGTTAAGCTTTTAATGATACAACGATTTATTTAGCATGTACTCTAGTTCAAATACCTACTTACTAAGTTAGACTAACCAGTAATTAGTTATTCTCACAGTGAATTAGGTAGATAAATATGATTCAAGTGTTCGACTTAACCAAGTTCATTATATCTCCAACTCTTGTTTATCGGGTAGACATACAATATGTTGCAAAGCTCATCTAGATCCCATGACTTAGGTGTATACTAGTCAACTTATTATTTTCAATTAGTTTGAGTTCAATAATAAATATAACTATCTAGGTTGACATGCATGAAAAACTAGTAAGAGGGAAGTATTGTGATTAACTAAGTTCATCAATCTTATCCTTTACCTACGCATACAATTCCATCTTAATGTATAGATAATCAATGATTCTTACTTGAACATATAAATTCTAATTCATACAAGTAATAGAATAATCATTATCCCTAACTAGGAATAATGTTACTACTGAGTGAATACTAACAAAATTAGCTAGTGATGCAAGTAATAATAAAAATCAAACGAATAAACAAGACAATAATTAAAGAAAAAACTGAAATAAAAGTAAACATGAATAATAAATTAGAAATACCTAAAAAGTAATTGTAGAACAATTGTAATAGGATATTAGAATCCTTGAATACCTGAATTTGAAAACCTTAACTATTCTTGAGAGAAAATTAAATATAAACGTAAAACTAAACTAGATATCGTATATTTGACCCTTTCGGCTAAGCCCCTATTTATAGTTCAAAACTCTAAAAACTTAGGATTAAATCGAGTCGACGGCTGTTGAGACTGTCGGCGGTTGTTTTCTATTTTAGCCGGCAGCTAATGGCTTCTGTCGGCGGCCATTTTACTTTTTCTAGAACCTTCTCCAACTGATGCTGGGTCTTTGCATAGATGGAGGCTCAAATTAATTTCTTCAATCTTTCAATTAATCATAATGATAATCGACGTCCCTTAAATAGTCAGGGGCACTTTCCACTTAAAGGTGGGCGGCTCTTCCATAGCCGTCGGCTGTTTTAACTTTTCTAGAAATCTGAATATGATCTTCAATATGATAGCTGGAAGTTGTATAACCGATGGGGGTTGTTTTCACTGTTTTAGACTTTACTTCATTCCTCATCTGATCTTCATCTAACTTTCGTCCTTTTAGTCTCTTTAAACATTATTTTCATCACTTTTCCTACAATATCACTTAAACTATTAAAATACATAAAAGATTAAATTGTTCTCAGAATAAACACAAATTAGCTTAAAGTAGAAATAATATCGCCTTATTTTGATTTATAAAACATGTGTAATTTAAGATATAAACTCAGATGTAAACTGATTCACTAGTTCAAATCACACAACACAACACTCGGATATTTTAGCACGCACTAATCTTATGGTACCACTTTCGCAGCTTGCAAGAGTAATCAAGTACTGACAATCTTTTGCTATCAAAACTGGTTAAGTCATATTCCGTCCGAGTTCCAAGCTAGATAGGATAATGATTCATCAGTCAGTGTTAGTTCCAAACAATTTGTTCATGAACACAAATCAACTCATATTAGTAACCTTGACCCGTTATCAATCTAATGGATTCTCACTGAATAAGTCAAATCAATATGATTTCTACCATTTTCCATGAAAAGTTTCACATTAGATCTGCCATTGTACACCATATTCTGTAGTTACCGCGAGTCATTCATTGTCCACTCATTTGAATCAAACCAATCAATCCTGTTTTTGGGGGTTATCCATCAGTCAATTCCATAGAATTTCCAAATTAGTTTAGTACGAGTCATAGGTCAATGGATAACACTTACCTCTAATCACACAGACTTAGTCAATTCCAAAAATATTATAACGCTAGGTCAATACTGATCACACTGAAATTTATTCAATTATGTGATTAAATACCCATCAAACTCGATATTTAAGAGTTTTATCATAATCCACGCAACCACGTCGATACACACTCGATAATACTTCAATCTAGATCGTGTCTCTATTCATATCATCAAAATTAAAAATGCCTACAAACGTAATTTCATATCGATTTTAGTCATTCAATCAATGATTTCGAGTAACGAATAACCACTAACACAATCATAAAGTAATTATCGAAATGTTAATTCCATCAAATAATATCAATACAGGCATCTAATACCACTAAGGTTACTTCAGAAATGTCATTACTTGGTTAAAACTCCATCGAGACTTGTAATTTAACCCTGTCTAACCAATATTAAACTAATATCTAGATGCAAGACAATAGTTATTACTATATCAGAAAAGTCAACTCTCAGTCAAAATCTTCCGAAAATTGCAATAGACTGACATTAATGATAATTCCACAAATAAATATCGATCATATCCATCAAGATTCATTGAGAAGGTAACATCAATATTAACAAAATCCATAGTTTATAATCCATCGAAACAATGTTTTCAATCAAGATGCACATATCCAAAATCGCCTTGATCCTTATGCATAAATAGTTAATGAACATCCAATATATCTCATGCTACCTCTCCTCCGACTCTCAAAACTTCTATATGATTTACAAAAATGTATATTCGTTGGCTAAACCTAATACATCATCCTAAATCATACCTTCATTTTGAGGATCTTAGAGCACGATCGTAATATTGGTCACCAATCCATCGAGGTCTATTATTCACTGGTTACCGTTAGTTATAATCCACTAAAATATATAATCTCCAAAAATCACAAAGTCTACAAACCCAAACTTTATCACCCAATTACAAATGTTCCAGTTTGTCAACAATTTAATCTCTATCAACACTGGTTCCATTCAACATAATTTATTCACACGGTTATTTAGCTAAATTGTATCTAGTCAACAGAATAGTCCACATTCAGTTCTTTGAGGTCACACCATTTGCAAATGTATGACAGTCCAGGCATTAACAGTTAAATGCCAGAAGGTTACAATCATCAAACGAAGATTTTACAAGACCATCAAAACATAAGAATCTACCAATCATACCATTATATCCTCATGATGTACTAGTCACAATTCCAAACATCGGCCCTTGTCTATAAGTCATAACACACTCTTGATACGAGTCTCCATTCAGGTCAAGTGTTTCACTATCTTCTAAAGAGTCCACACGGTTCACCACCCACATTCACGTCCTAATGGTTACCACGAAAGTTCTACAAGTCTAACGAAGGGAATAATACCCTATGAAATCACTATATGTGTTACATATAAGTCCAATCATATATAGAAGTCATATAACAGTGCAACAGGGTTAACATCACACACTACAGTTCAGTCATGTTCTAACTAACATATAAATCACGTACAACATGTCAACAAAAAACAAATTTCAATTTTATCATGATTTATCATCAATTCCAATCCCTATGGGCCACTACATGTGTTCGGTCAGAAAACAAGAAAGGAATTTCATATCATATAAACCTTACACCACTTATTCGATCATTAAATTAAATCTAACATAAAAATCATTCCACATGCAATATATCAAACAAATCACAAGAATCACGACAAACATACCAAAAGTAATATCAACTAATGGCAACAGATTATTAACACAGATAAACACATGTGTACAATCTAACGGTATACTACTATTTACAACAATGTAACAAGAACGTACTGTTATAAATAAGAAGGAATCTTCTTATCTATCAACACATCGATCAAACATGTACCCTTGACCCTCCTCCTCTCTGCAACTGGATCCTCATCCTTGGAGCAATTGTAGTTGGTACTTGTTAGGTCTTTCATCCGTCTGAGTAGTGAAATCTTGCAATGGAGTTTTGACAATGCTGAGGGTCAATGGGACATCAATAGGGTTTGACCGATCTTGATACATGTCTTATCACAACATCTCTCACAAAAACTCAGTAGATAATTTGTAGGTACCAATCAACTAACACATATATACCTACTTCATTCACTTAACCCAATCCTCAAGATAAGTTTGACTGGACACACAATTTGGGAACATGTCATTTCTGTGAACATGCTACCAAATCTACGCTTTGATACCAACTTGTAACACTCTGCCTTTTTATATCACAACGAATGACCTTTTTATTTAATACATTACAAATACATAATAGACACTTGTATTACACGTCACTATATAAAATCTCGGTGTTAGGTTAAAACAATAACAATATTATCTTTATCACAAAAGACATGACATCAGAGTTTCTGACTTGTCAAACATATCTTTCAACGGCCCATCTCCCTAAAATCTAACAAGCATGCAACAGTTAACCTACAAAGAAGAGAAGGGGGTTAGCACAAGGGTAAGTGAGTGAAGCAAAACAACAGAACTAGCATACAGTAACAAGTGATACCTTATAGCCTCAACTGAGCAAAAACATGGTAACAATGTCAACAACGGCAACATCTCAACGGCTCAAGAGGATCTGTGGCTTGTATTAGTCTTCAACTACTAACTGATCAGGTTAGGGCTTGCCGATAGTCCCTTCTACCCAATCCACATTATGTTTATCTGGATGCAAAGAATGCGTCATTCAATACTATACTCCATAATCGGTACACGTAAACCCAACCATTCCAACTTAGTTGACCTCTTTGTCTTCGACCATTTCAACATAGTCAGAAAAAACACTATGTGCACATAACAACTGGGATCACAGAAGCATGTAGTGGGAATAGATATACATAATATAAGGTCAAGCCATCATCTGACATATGGCAACCTACGAGTATACTAGTACATCTTACTACTCTACACTACAACTCTAGGTTAGTCTCACTCACCGATTACCCGTAAAACTCAGTAGTCTAATGTCATTGAGTCTTCTCCTCATCTGTAACACCTGAGAACAATAATCATACATTAGTAAATCATATCCCAATTACTAACAATATAACATAATATATATATATATATATATATATATATATATATATATATATATATATATATATATATATATATATATATATATATATATATATATATATATATATATATATATATATATATATACATTTATATATATATTGTAACATCTCGCATTTTTTCGTTAAATTATTTTAACGTCCGTCTTTTTATTTTAATAATACCCTTCGTATCTAGATTCGTATCCTCCGTTAGCTAACATTCTTAATATTTTTGTTATCGGATTATAACGTCTCCCGTACTCTCGTGTAATTCAAAATAATTCGTTCTGTTAATTCTCGCACCCGACTACAAACTTGAGGGGCCAATGTTGCCAAATGACCAAAGTTTTGACTAGGTCAAATGGTCAACATCCACCACCTCCACTCATTCATCTCCTTCTTTCTTTCATACTTCCATTATTTTCCCTCAACTTTCAAATCCTTAATTCATCATCTAAATTCGATTTTGGAGGCTAACATCAAAACAAATTACATATTTAGAATTCTCTCTTCATCCTCTACAACTTGATACTAATTTCATCTCATTTGAGTAACTTTCTAAAATCACTAGATTTTGTGTTCTTGATATAAAGTGTTAATTAGTGTCTATGGCTCAAGTCTAACATGAATATATGATTTGTATGCTCGATCTTGTTATTTTGAAGTAACCAGCATGAACTTAACTTTTGGTGTGTTGTTCTTGAGATTTAGTTACTTAAAAGTTGTTAGATGTTAAAAGTTCATGTTTTAATTGTGTTACTAGTATCACTAGCTTCAATTTGATGTATAGGTTGCTTTAGAAAACTTCATAAACTTGATTATTGATTTTGGGGATGTTGGTTAGGGTTTGATAGAACTAAATGTGAACATTTGATACATTGAATGCCATGAATTGTTGTTGGTAAGTATTTAGTTGAATTGTATGCTTGATTACCTACGAAATGGCGTATTATATGTAGGTAGTAAGTTCCCGAATCACCAAACCGCATTTATGAACTTGAATGTAATAAATGTTGAGCATTCAATGTGATTTTTAGTTGTTGTAAGTGGCAGGTTGATTGATGAAATATGCTTAGTTGTTTTCCTCGTCAAAATACCTTTCCGATGATATAAGATACATGTTTTGGTTGTTTGCGGGTCATAAATTGGGATTGTTTGAGTTTTGGTTCGTGCATTTGTGTGTTGCAGCAAAACAGGAACTGGATACTGATCTAGACGCTGTCCAGATTCTTGGATGCCGTCCAGTCCTTCAATGCTGGACGCTGTCCAGCAAATCTGGACGCCGTTCAGATGCACTGCAAGGGACTATTTTGGTTTGCCTTTTTACGAAAAATATTTGCTATACTACGCACCTCCGATTCACATGTAAGTTATTCTAACATGCTCATATATGATTAAAAACCTCAGAAAAATAGTTCGAGACCCGACCTGAACGTGTTGACTTTTTCGTTGACTTTGACCCGACCAAAGTTGACTTTTAATCAAACTTAACCAAATGTTTGTGCAATCGTTCTAACATGCTTTTATACTTGTATCTTGCATGAAACGTGACAACTTGACTCACATGCTATAGTAATCATGTCGTAACGAGCCATAGGACTAATTGAACACTTTGACCGACCGTGTTTACCGATATTGATACAAACCTATTTGTTTATGTCAAGACTAGCGTTTGTTCTTGCACACGTTTACTTGTTGAAGTACTTTTACATACGTGCACTCAAGGTGAGATCATAGTCCCACTTTTACTCTTTTGAATTTACATTTAGGATGAGAAAACATAAACGTTTCTTCTTACTAAGTGAACACAAGTACAGGAAAACAAACATTCTACATACGAGTTTAGAACAAAATCCTCAATTCGATTATCATTAGTTACATTTGCCGGGTGTAAGTGAGAACTTATGTTGTATGGATCCATATGGGATTGACAAACCCTCATTCGGACGGTTCGCTACCGTTACTTCGGATAAAATGTATTTTTGAGAAACAGTGTATGTTCTAACACTATTGTGACAGGGTTCTATGGATGAAAAGTTAAGCCTTGATAATTGGGTGCTCGTGAAAACAATTTTTGGAATGGATAACTATTATTTCAATGATATAAATCTTGTAGTTCATTTGTACTTACTTACTTAAACCTATGATTTCACCAACGTTTTCGTTGACAGATTTCTATGTTTTTCTCAGGTCCTTGAACGTTTTGTGATACGTGCTTCCGCTCATTTCTTTTGATACTTTCTTGGATGTCGAGTATACATTCATACGTGGAGCGTCATTTGACTTTATCTAAAATTGTGTCGCATAGTTTCAATTGTACTTATAACTTAGTAACGTAACTTTTGGTCGAACAATTCTTGTAAACTTTGAAACACTCTTACATTTGAAATGAATGTGACATATCTTTGGTCAAACATTATTTTAAAGACTTATGACCACGTAACGGGACCTAAGTAGACGGCGCCGTCAATGACGATTTTGTTGGGTCGCTACAGATGGTATCAGAGCATTGGTTGTAGGGATTTAGAGTTCATTGGTGTCGACCCCGAGTCATAAGGTACATTAGTGAATCTAGACTACAACCGGCATATAGACTTGAAGTAGGAATTACTTGACTAATTGTGCATTTATACTCGAACTCATCTATTCACATCTAACTCTATTTCATCTTAATCGCACGTTGTTTAATTTGATTGACGCGCCACCTTGACTTTATGAAGCAATGTTAAATGCATACGTGAATTAGGATAATATAATTACCGGGATTATATTATGGTGATTCATGTGGACATTCCAACATTATGACATAAAGAATTTAAGGCGAGTCAAGGAAAATTTTCTCTCTATCCTTATTCCATATCACGGTTAGTATTATTGAGAATACTAATCAACGATATCTTTGTGTCATGAAGGAACGATGGCTCACCAAGGTCAACACAATACTCCTCTCGAAACTCTCGAACAAGCTCTTCAACGAATGATAGCCACAGCCGTGGGAGAGGCCGTGGCCGGTCACTTCTCCAACAACAATAACAATCATGGGGCCGGTAATTCAAACGAGGGGTGCTCCTACAAAAACTTCATGAAGTACAACCCTCCCACTTTCGATGGAACCGGTGGACCGGTTGCTCTCACCCGATGGTTCGAACAAATGGAATCCATTTTTAGTATAAGAGGTTATCGGGACCAAGATAAGGTCAAGTTTTCCACCCTCACTCTCACCGGTATTGCTCTCTCATGCTGGAACACGTATGTACAATCGGTGAGTATCGATGAAGCCCTTACACTCTCTTGGACCGAATTAAGAGAAAGAATGATCACCGAATACTTCCCTCGCAAAGAGACTCGAAGGCTCGAACAGGGGCCAAGAAATTTAAAAATAGCCCGAAATGACCTCGAAGCCTATAATCAACGATTTGCCGAACTAACCTCAATTTGTCCAAACCTCCGGGCTCCCGGGCCCCAAGGAGTTGAGTTTTACATGGATGGCCTCCCTAAGAGCATTCCACACGGGGTAATGCCATCAAGACCCACCAACCTACAAGAGGCTGTGATGATAGCCCGCCGATTTATAAAAACAGTGGACGAAATTGAAGCGCCGGCACCAACGGCCGAGGCCCAATCGGGCAACAACAAAAGAATACAGGAAGCCTCTCCATCAAGCAACCACAACCACAATGACTCCACTAAGAAGCCTTTTACCCCCGGCGGTAGGAAGAGTTATGCCGGAACTCGACCTTTTTGCAACAAGTGCCACAAACATCATTATGGTGAATGTAGCAAACCATTTTGCAACAAGTGCAGCAACCATCATTATGGAAAATGTGGCAAGCCATTTTGCATCAAGTGTCAAGGAAGTGGCCATGTGGCCCATAGTTGTGAAAGTACCGCCCCCGTCACTCAAAAGGGGCTCAATGTACCGAAAACGGGTGTTTGTTATAAATGTGGCCAACCGGGCCATTTTAGAAATGCATGCCCAAAGAATACAGCTAAAACCAACGCACACGGTTAAACTTTCAACATCAACACCAAGGATGCCCGAGATGACAAGGAACTAGTCACGGGTACGTTCTCCTCAACAACTCTTAAGTTTCATGTTTATTCGATTCGGGTACCGTTAGGCGTTTTATAACCAAGGCTTTGACTCGTACTCTTTGCACTACACCACTTCCCCTAGACACTACTTATGCCATTTAAGTGACCGACGGAAATCTGTTACGTTAAACTTTGTGGGTGAAGAATTTGAATTTTGACTTGATACCTATAGAACTAGGGAGCTCGAAACCTATTCGTTAGGAAGAAAATGTTTCCCCACAAATATGTATCGATTATCGTGAACTAAATAAATTCCGGTTATGAACCAATATCCTTTTCCCCGTATCAATGACTTCATGATCAATTACAAGGATTCCGTGTGTATTCCAAAATCGACCTCCATTCCGGTTATCATCAATTGAGGGTTAAGGGAGAAGATGTCTCCAAAACCGCTTTTCGAACTCGTTGCGATAGTTATGAATTTTTTTTAGTGACCATTCAGTTTATCTAAGGCTCCGTCTGTATTCATAGACCTCCTGAACCGCGTATGCAAACTCATCTAGACAAATCCATTATCATATTTATAAATGATGTCTAAATCTATTCAATAGTAAAGAAGAAAAACGAAGAACATCTCCGTCTTACGCTCGAACTCTGTAGAAAAGAGCAACTCTACGCCAAACCCTCTAAGTGTGAATTTTGGTTAAATGAAGTCCTATTCTTAAACCATGTTGTTAGTGGTCCAGGTATTAAAGTAGACCCTGCAAAAGTCGAAGCCCCAAGGAAATCGGGAGACACTCACGACTCTGACTTATATTCGTAAAATCTTGGATCTCGCCGACTATTACCGAAGATCTATTCCCAACTTTCACCGTATTACTCGACTTTAACCTCTTTGACTCACTAAGGGAAAATTTAAACCTCTTCGTGTCCGAGCCTTAAACGTGATTTTTCACACCAACCTTACTACTAAATTCGTGTAGCACAAGATGGAACCCAAATATGGAAATATTTCTACTTGAACGCCTAAAAGGCATACTCTCTCGACTCAAAATCAAGGGAACTGAAATTCGTTATTTTGCACGAAGAATTTGAATACATAATTATGAATCCGATCAATCTTCTCATCACCACGTACCACGTACATAACTCTGTTATTTTACTATGACCGTCTGACATTACTGGGACCCAAGATAACACACAATCCAAGGATACCTCTTTCTTCTTTGACTTATCGTCCTTATGTTTCTGATAATTGGCCATATACCACTCAACCCCGAACTATACAACTATGTGTACTATCTAGTTTCCCACCAAGTCTCAACATTTGGCCACTAGATGCGCGATATGGATACCTCAAGGTATAAACTCATCCTATTCTAAGTTCTCTTCCGTATAAGGAAACCTTTTATATAATTTCTCAATAGAGAGAGAGACTCTTCACGTATTACTAGTATTCAAAACGAGGGGGACTAGCCCTGACGAACGTTTTTCAGTAGCCGATAAGAAACCTATTCCAACGAACACTTTCGAGCCCTAACTAACTTATTCAAACATATCTTAAAAAATTCTATTCCAACACGGTGTACCATTGTCAATTATCCCGGATCGAAATACTCGTTACACATCTAGTTTACAAGAAGCCTTAGGAACACGTTTGGACAT
The DNA here is from genome assembly GCF_046630445.1 of Rutidosis leptorrhynchoides. NCBI lineage: Eukaryota > Viridiplantae > Streptophyta > Magnoliopsida > Asterales > Asteraceae > Rutidosis > Rutidosis leptorrhynchoides. The sequence continues at coordinate 201,229,640 of NC_092343.1, read as the reverse complement.
GCGTACCGTTTATCTTCCGCAAACCGACAAACCAAGCAAACGAACGATTTACATCTTGGAAAGACGTGTTACAAACTTGTATTGTCGCCTTTAGTTGATCCCTCTTACAACAGTAGTTACCACTCGTGTATTAACGCGCACTTTTTGAAACTTTATATAACCGCAAATGTCGTTCTCCTATTCGTTGGACCGAAGTTGGTGACAAACAAATCACAGGATCCGAACTTATTCAAGAAATAACCGTTGAGATAGTTCAAGTCCGAGAAGGGCTCAATACGGCCCGTAGTCGCCAAAAGGACTATGCCGATGTTAGGCGTAAACCTTCCGAATTCCAAGTCAGTAACCGTGTAATATTGAAAAACTGCACCTTGGAAAGGTGTAATCCGTTTCGGGAAATCGAGGAAAGTTATATCCGTAATATTGATTCTTTTGAAATCTTGGGGCGTATTGGAACCGCTTCCTACCGTTTAGAACTTCCGACTCAATTAAGTTTCCGTTTACCCTACGTTCCATGTAACAAACTTAGAGACGTGTCCTGCGGAACAGGAACGTGCTACTCTTCTAGATAAACTTACTATCGATGACAAACTACTCTTCGTAGAAAGACCAGTTGAAATTGTGGATCGTAAAACAAAGCCTTAATACAACGTAAAACCCCGACTATCCATATTCGTGGAAATGCCCAAGGACGTATCTTCACTTCTTCGTAGATTCGACAACACAAGGTCCCGAGTAAGAGACATCGACTATTACTTCCAACTAAATTTCGGGACAAAATTTCTTTTAAGGTGTGGGTAATGTAACATCCCGCATTTTTCCGTTAAATTATGTTAACGCCCGTCTTTTTATTTTAATAATACCCTTCGTATCTAGATTCGTATCCTCCGTTAGCTAACATTCTTAATATTTTCGTTATCGGATTATAACGTCTCCCGTACTCTCGTGTAATTCAAAATAATTCGTTCGGTTAATTCCCTCACCCGACTACAAACTTGAGGGACCAATGTTGCCAAATGACCAAAGTTTTGACTAGGTCAAATGGTCAACATCCACCACCTCCACTCATTCATCTCCTTCTTTCTTTCATACTTCCATTATTTTCTCTCAACTTTCAAATCCTTAATTCATCATCTAAATTCGATTTTGGAGGCTAACATTAAAACAAATTACATATTTGGAATCCTCTCTTCATCCTCTACAACTTGATACCAATTTCATCTCATTTAGGTAACTTTCTAAAATCACTAGATTTTGTGTTCTTGATGTTTTTAACTTATAAAAGTGTTAATTAGTGTCTATGGCTCAAGTCTAACATGAATATATGATTTGTATGCTCGATCTTGTTGTTTTGAAGTAACTAGCATGAACTTAACTTTTGGTGTGTTGTTCTTGAGATTTAGTTTCTTAAAAGTTGTTAGATGTTAAAAGTTCATGTTTTAATTGTGTTACTAGTATCACTAGCTTCAATTTGATGTGTAGGTTGCTTTAGAAAACTTCATAAACTTGATTATTGATTTTGGTGATGTTGGTTAGGGTTTGATAGAACTAAATTTGAAGATTTGATGCATTGAATGCCATGAATTATTGTTGGTAAGTGTTTAGTTGGATTGTATGCTTGATTACCTACAAAATGGCGTATTATATGTTGGTAGTAAGTTCCCGAATCACAAAACCGCATTTATGAACTTGAATGTAATAAATGTTGAGCATTCAATGTGATTTTTAGTTGTTGTAAGTGGTAGATTGATTGATGAAATATGCTTAGTTGTTTTCCTCGTCAAAATACCTTTCCGATGATATAAGATACATGTTTTGGTTGTTTGCGGGTCATAAATTGGGATTGTTTGAGTTTTAGTTCATGCATTTGTGTGTTGCAGCAAAACAGGAACTGGATACTGATCTGGACGCTATCCAGATTCTTGGACACCATCCAGTCCTTTAATGCTGGACGCCGTCCAGCAAATCTGGACGCCATCCAGATGCACTGCCAGGGACTGTTTTGGTTTGCCTTTTTACAAAAAATGTTTGCTATACTATGCACCTCCGATTCACATGTAACTTATTCTAACATGCTCATATATGAGTAAAAACCTCAGAAAAATAGTTCGAGACCCGACCCGAACGTGTTGACTTTTTCGTTGACTTTGATCCGACCCAAGTTGACTTTTAATCAAACTTAACCAAATGTTTGTGCAATCGTTCTAACATTCTTTTATACTTGTATCTTGCATGAAACGTGACAACTTGACTTACATGCTATAGTAATCGAGTCGTAACGAGCCATAGGACTAATTGAACACTTTGACTGACCGTGTTTACCGATATTGATACAAACCTATTTGTTTAGTTCAAGACTAGCGTTCGTTCTTGCACACGTTTACTACTTGAAGTACTTTTACATACGTGCACTCAAGGTGAGATCATAGTCTCACTTTTACTCTTTTGAATTTACATTTGGGATGAGAAAACATAAACGTTTCTTCTTACTAAGTGAACACAAGTACAGGAAAACAAACATTCTACATACGAGTTTAGAACAAAATCCTCAATTCGATTATCATTAGTTACACTTGCTGGGTGTAAGCGAGAACTTATGTTGTATGGATCCATATGGGTTTGACAAACCCTTATTCGGACGGTTCGCTACCGTTACTTCGGATGAAATGTATTTTCGAGAAACAGTGTATGTTCTAACACTATTGTGATGGGGTTCTATGGATGAAAAGTTAAGCCTTGATAATTGGGTACTCGTGATAACATTTTTTGGAATGGATAACTATTATTTCAATGATATAAATCTTGTGGTTCATTTGTACTTACTTACTTAAACCTATGATTTCACCAACGTTTTCGTTGACCGATTTCTATGTTTTTCTCAGGTCCTTGAACATTTTGTGATACGTGCTTCCGCTCATTTCTTTTGATACTTGCTTGGATGCCGAGTATACATGCATACGTGGAGCGTCTTTTGACTTTATCTAAAATTGTGTCGCATATGTTTCAATTGTACTTATAACTTAGTAACGTAACTTTTGGTCGAACAATTCTTGTAAACTTTGAAACACTCTTACATTTGAAATGAATGCGACATATCTTTGGTCAAACGTTATTTTAAAGACTTATGACCGCGTAACGGGACCTAAGTAGACGGCGCCGTCAATGACGATTTTGTCGGGTAGCTACATATATATATATATATACATTTATATATATATATATATATATATATATATATATATATATATATATATATATATATATATATATATATATCCAAAAGTATAAACGAGAACCAAAAACAATAGCACTCTGGCTTGTGATTTTAATATGTGCTTTTGGTATGCTTGCAAGGTTATTTAAGTTTGCTAAAATTGCACTTATCTAGTTTGAGTTGAGTTGACCATTGTACCATCATTGCATATTGATCATTTTAGCCTAAACATGACTATTGTAAAGCTTATAGTAATGGATTAGATGTAGGGGGTGTGTTTCCCGATTGATGTTTGATTGCGAGAAATTGAATGTATGATAATGTTATGAAGTCGTGGATGCATTTGTTGTGTATTTGCACTTATGTTTCAGGTGATATACAAAGGGAAAGGAAACGAGCAAGCATATGATATCGATGAATGGTTACAAGAGGTTCTTCAAAATGATACTCTAAAGTCTAGAATGCTAAATCGGATTCAAATGCCAGTATGCCCAGCCAAGTACATTGATTGGGCTCCATTAGAACTAGCGGGAATGGTTAGTGAGATTCGATATGGGTTCAAAGTCGAACACTTTTGTCAAAGCATGCACCCATGAGACCTTTGCTTGATATTCGTGAGGATGTCTACCCTTGTTAACCTGAGAATTTCTAACAACCTTAAGGGTCAACTTCAAAGTCCGTTCTCTATGTCTAGAAGATTACCTTGCATTTAGGTTAGGGGCAAGAATGGTGATTAAGTATGGCATAATTTATTACGAGTCTAGATCTCTACAAGGATACCTCACCCAATGTCACTTTCATGTACTTGGCCAAATCTGAGACTTTCAATCCAAATGAATTTGATCCAAAAAGGGTTTGGCATAAGATTAGTAATGTCGAGTTCACACCATCCAATCAAGTACCTCACGCACTTTCAAGTCCTAAGCTTAGATGTATTCAAGTGTTCTTTGCAAATACGATCTTCCACGAAATGGAGGATAAGGATAAGATGACATTGCTCGACAGTTGGTTAGTTCATAGAGTTCACAAGCGAAAGAATGTTCATGCTCCTAACCTCGTTGCAAGCTACCTCTTTGATGCAATTGGAGACAAATCGATGCTCCCAAGTGTTGGTGGTCACTATGTAACTTGCCTTGCCAAGTTCTTAAGGGTTAACTTAGATGGGTTTGAGAAACTTTCGATGACCCGGTTCGGTGGCAAGGAGTATAAAGATGGGAATATCCTAAAGGGAACTCCACTCAACTCGATCACACATTGTGAAGGTGAAGGAGCCTCGGCATATCAAGGTTAAGTGGTAACTAATATCCATCGTGATTTATGAAACAATCCTACGATGTGGCTTATAACTTGAATTATTTTGATAGTTATGTGTGGATCTAAGGATCATTGATTTGGTGTGAGGTAGTACACTTGTATTGGAACTCTCGCACAATATCACACTTATGATTGTGATAACTCTGTGATTGTTTGTGGATTTGTTTGTGGTATTTTTTTTGCTTGCATGTGGTTCTTAGTGGCAGGAAATTTGTGATGATTGATTCAAGCCTGGCAGTAAGTTCAGGCATCAAGCTCATCGATTTGCATTCTTTGTTGACGAAGTTTATCCGATTGGTGACAACAAAGATCATTTGATCTATTCCGGTTTGTCTTTCTTCTTTCTATTCTATTTCAAAATGTCCCTCAATTTTACTATAATTCATATCAATGTAATGAGGGCATTGCATCAAACTAAATGTAGGGGGTGAGTTAAAATTCTTCGGTCATTTTGAACTTTTTGGGTTAAACTTGTCTCATACACTCTATAAAGATCAATCTTGCAATGTTGATAACTTTTTGGAACAAGTTCTTACCATTACATTAATTCAAATCATAAACACTTAAATGGTAACAAAACTTGTAATTTTAAAAGGAAAAGTAAAGTCTTTTCCTTGTGATTCAAAACCTAAGGAAGTAAAGTCTTCCTTTTGTGCTTGCAATTCTCAAGTGGGAGTAAATCTCATACTTTCAAAATGATTTATGTGCTCAAGTGTAAAGTCTCCCATGTTTTGTTTTGGAAGTCAAGTCTTCCAAACTTGGAAGTAAAGTCTTTCAAGTTAAGTTGTGAACCAAAAGACCTAAGCTTGAAAGTAAAGTCTTTCAAGTATCGCTCAATAGACCTAACGTTAAACTCACATCCAAGGTAGTTACTTCTCCATCACTATTGACACCGAGTAGTATGTTTACTGGAGAAGTAGCTACCTGTACGGCCATCCCACCACCGGGGTGGCTTGTATGCACACTACCTTATAAGCCCAAGATAGCTTTTGTTTCATCGCGTTCAATACAAGAAGCTAATTCACTTTTGTGATATACCGGGACAATAGGTATACGTGCGGTTGTGATATGGCCAAAATAGATGGTTTTATTTATGCGGTGTCGTCAGGTTGCATAGCGTCAGAATCAGCTGATTAGGGTAGCGAACAATAATTTTTAATTTATATTTAGCGGGGCTTAAATCGTACTAATCCTTATTATGAGTAAGGGAAGTATGACCTAGAGTCGAATTTTTGAGAAATCAGTAGAATCGAACCTATAAGTAAAGCTTAAGATAATCTTAAAGTAAAGGAGTAGTGGTTGTTACCTAATTTTGGGTTTTTTAATGTATAAGACAAGGTAAAGTAAAATGTGATAAAATTTGTAATTCAGATAAGGTAAAATCAAGTGCATATTATGATTTCATCAGTTACTTTGCCAAAATTATGGAATGTTGGTTCATGAATAGGTAGTGACCTTATATTCATTACACTAGTCTTAAATGTGACGACCCGGGAATTTCCGACCAAATTTAAACTTAATCTTTATATAATTCCGACACGATAAACAAAGTCTGTAATGCTGAGTCTAAAAATTTTGAAAACTATGTTCATATATTCAAATTACCCTTTGACTATTTTCGACGATTCACGAATAACTATTTGTAAATAGATATATGTATATATTTAAATAAATATATATATATGATTTGAAATATAATTTATGATGTAATTGTTAGAAATTAATTATGTAAAAATAATAATTATTATTTTAAAAAAATATCTATATACAAATAAAGTATATTAAAAATAAATATTAAATAATTGTAATATTCATTGATGTTCCGATTGACATCAAACAAGTTAAATTCAATTTATGTGATTGTTAAAATAAACAATGATCCGAAAATGAGTTTTACAAATTAAAGACTTATCAAAAATGTATTTAGGAACTATTTGTTGAATTTTAAAACTTTTTATATTTTACTTGGGATTGGGAATGAATAATTAATGTAAATTTCATTTAATAGTTAATCACCAAATTTTATACCATAATAACTAAAATAAATAAATATAATTAATGTAAAATTTTGGAATTTTTCTGTGAACATTTTATCTGCCACTGATTAACAACGGGGTGCGTTTTAGCACTCCGATGAAACCGTCGGTAACTAACATCTAATGTTGTGGCTGCTGAAAGTTAAAGCTAAGGGGTATAAAATACTATTAAATTTTAGCAGGAAATACTATTAAATACGATACAATTTTACACAAGATATTTATTTATTTATAGAATGGATATACTTAAACCTTGCTACAACACTTATAGGCAGTGTACCTAATCGTACAGTAGTGTAGTTTTAGTAAGTCCGGTTCGTTCCACAGGGAATCTTTTTTACAAAGCTTAACGCTATATTAGTTTAAATTTATAAAAATACAAATATATATATAAGTAATATTATTATTATTATAAAGGGGGTTTTTACCGTTTAATGACCGGTTTGTCAATTTTAAAACTTTAGTCGCAGTTAAAACAAAATGTAAAATATTAAATAAATAAAAGACTTAATTTAAAGCGTAAAGTAAATAACGATAATGAAATTGCGATAAATAAAAGTGCGATAAAATAAACTTGCGATAATTAAAAAGTACGATAATTAAAAGTGCAATTAAATACAATAACAATAAATAAAAGTGCTATAATTAGAAGTGCAATTAAATATAAAATAAAGGAAATTTAATATGAAATAAAAAAATTATGCTTATTTAAACTTTCGTAATCATGATGTTTGACGTGTTGATTTTAGTTTTATGCCCATAGGTTAATTGTCCTTTGTCCTGGATTATTTAATATGTCCGTCTGGTTTTTGTCCATAACAGTCCATCAGTCATAAATATAAAGTGCGAGTATCCTCGTCAAATTATCCTTATACCCGAAGTTAAATATTCCAACTAATTGGGGACTTAAACTGTAACAAGATTTTAATACTTTGTTTAATAATTACACCAGGATGTCGACTGAATGTAACCCAAGGTTTTAATACTTTGTTATCAATTATGCCAAGTGTCCTTGTACATAATTTCACCCCTGTTTTAATAATTCTAGTGGCTATTAATCCATTCCCGTGTCCGGTTAAATGAACGATTATTCGTACATATAAATACCCTGCCCATCGTATCCGATCGAGTGTATATGGTTATTTATAGGGACATACAATTGTGAATCTTTATATTAAAATTAACAAACTATCATTTAGTTAAACAAATATAAAGCCCATTAATAGCCCATAGTCTAATTTCCACAAGTGTCGTTCTTTTGTCCAAACCCCAATTATGGTACAAAGCCCAATTACCCAATTTTAATATTTTTAGCCCAACATCATGATTACTTCGGATTAAATAAGCATAATAATAACTTAGCTACGAGACATTAATGTAAAAAGGTTAAACATAACTTACAATGATTAAAAATAGCGTAGCGTTACACGGACAGAATTTCGACTTACACCCTTACAACATTTGATAACATACCCTTATTATTAGGATTTAAAATTAAAATTAAAATATAAATATAAATATTACGTATATATATATTGAGAGATAGAAAGAGATGTGTTTTGTGTTACACCAAAGCTCGATTTTTATAGGCCTGTGATCTGGAAAAGATGCTCATGCGATCGCATGAGCTTTACCCTTCAAGGCCATGCGATCGCATGGCCAGCTGGGGAGAGCCAAATTTGGTTGTTTTCTTCTGCCGACGTTTATTTAAATATAATATAATATATATATTAATTTTAAGAATTAATTATATATTATATTATATTCATATGCATAGTTGACTTGTAATTTTTAGTCCGTTGCGTCGAGCGTTGAGAGTTGACTCTGGTCCCGTTTTCGGATTTTCGAACATCCTTGCGTACAATTTAATATCTTGTACTTTGCGTTTTGAATCTTGTACTCTTGTAATTTTGAGACGTTTCTTATCAATAATTGGAACCTCATTAATTGTATTTTGTACTTTTGAGCTTTTTGGTCGTTTGCTTCTTCAATTCGTCGAATCTGTCTTTTGTCTTCACCTTTTATTATTTAAATGAATATCACTTGTAAATAGAACAGTTGCAACTAAAAGCTTGTCTTTCTTGAGGGATAATGCTATGAAATATATGTTCGTTTTTAGTATTATCAAATATTCCCACACTTGAGCTTTGCTTGTCCTCAAGCAATATAGTCTTGAAATACTAGAATCACTTCTTTATTCTTCACACTTTGTACATCAGTGATTTCTTTACGGCGGTATAAACAATGGTAGTAACGATGTGGTTTACAGTCTCACATGACTTATGAAAATTTAGATCCTTTTGGAAATTGGATCTTTATGAAAACATTTGATTTTTTTATGAAAATTAAATCTAGCTTTTACCCTAGATAAGTTTTCCGGAATAACCCTTCACCGGTGTTTGCAAAATATTTTTTTGTGGGTTTGGTGGGTTTCAGATTTGAAAATTTTAGCTCAAAACTTGCGGTTTTGTGTCACCCACTTGCTAACCTTGTATTGGGAAAGCAACACGTCCAGTTTACTTGCTCCGTATATTACCTTTTGATAAACTACTGTCCGGTTGTAAAGGAAAGCGTTGAACAAGCAACTGTTAAGGCAATGTCCCCTGACATGCTTTTAATTATGGTCTATAACGTGTCGGACGCAATTACTATCCTTGGTAGGAGCAATAGTAAAGCTCACCCTTATGATTTTTCGGTCTAGCACAAGGTCCTGTCTTTGACCATGCTATGCAACCACCGTTCTTACGGTTGACACCCGATTTGGTTCAGGTGACCTAATGAATTCCAGGTGAATTCCTAGGATTTTACGTTCAAAGGTAATGAACGCATTGAAAATAGGGTTTTCAGAAAACAAATCGGTTTTAATTTGATGAAAATATTTTCTCGTTCAAGCTCGAGTTTAGATATCATTGAATTCCATGAGTTTGTAATTCTCAATCTTTAAGGTCAATCTCTAGGATTGAGCAATATCAGTCTTAAAAGCTGATTTTTGATCTTTAAAGGAGATTATCCTTTCTGGGGATCTGATTTATTAGTCTTATCAAGCTAATTTGCACGGTGCCCCCCATTGTACGAGATAAATCCTTCTCATGGTTAGGATAAATCTGACCACTTGGCGACCCTGTTTGATGCTGAGGTCCGTGAATTTCCTGCTGATTTTAGAGATGACTTTTCTATATTTTTCATCAACCTACAGCTGCTCTAGACGACAACTTCATGACCTAAATTAAGAAGCGCGTTTCTTTTTCGAAAGACTTTACTTCCTTTTAACGATAGAATTGATTCATCGTGTAGATCCATCTCTTCTTTTCTTTCATCGGGTAAAACAGTTTAGTTTAGTCCAAAGCAAAAGTATCTTCAATTATTTGTTACAGAAATATGTGACATGTTTAAGATAACTTGGTAATTTTTCCCACACTTGGCTTTTATTTTCCTTTTTATTGTCCTCTATTCCATTTTAAATGAATTTTAACATTTTGGTTTGTTTCTCAATTTATGTCCTTTCTGAGGTAACAATAATTTCGGTGTTAACACCTAGTTTTATCGTTCATAAATATGTATAAACATGATTTTGAGTTCATTTAATTGAAAATTTTGAAAAAGTTTACTAGAATTGGGTAGTCAGTATATAAGACTAGGGCTGTTCTTTATCAGAGAGCACTAGATTCTAATACAACTACTACTTTACTAGTATTTCTAATGGTAACCAAGTGTATAAAGTAAAAATTTTAAAATCCGAAAGAATTTAACCCCTTCCCACACTTAAGATCTTGCAATGCCCTCATTTGCAAGAAATCAGTAACAATTTAAATTATTGAGGGTGATTAGTGTGAAAATTATTAAATTTTACCAAAGTTTCCAAACGTATTGGCGTTTGTTTGCTGAATGATAAATGGTGCATATCATTTGTTCATTCCGTCTGTTGTTACATCACATTTATCTTGTCGTCAAAATTAGTAGCTTTTGCTGAACTTAATGCCAGTCTTTGAAAATGCGCTGTTTTACCCTATTTTGTACAATTTACAATATACATACATACAAATATAAACATGCATGGCAATTTGAAATGGGACTTAATATCCCACTTTCAAATCCTAAATGTGAAATATTAGTACACAATAATAATAAAAATGATAAAGATTACATAAGTATATTCAATAACATAAGTTTAAACATGAATAAGTAAAAAGATAAAAACATAAAAATCATATAAATAACCAAATGGAACCAAATCAGTCTGGATAGGGGTTCTAGTTCATCTCATCAGGTGGGTTCCATTGTTGGTTATAGGTGTTCTGATAGGCTTGGTTATAGTCATACCGGTTAAAGGGTGGTCGGATATCAGGGCTGTGTGGCGGAAAATGAGCAGGTCGAGTAGGTACATAGTTATTTGGTACCTGATATGATAGTTGTCTCATGATTTGGTGCTGATGAACTACCCAGCTATCCTGTTGGCGTCGCCTATAATCCTCGTATACTCGCTCGGAGTTCCACTGCTCATACATACTATGTCTGGCCGCGTTCGTCATTGCTTCCTCATCTATACGAATGTGGACGTCAAGAATAGCATCTCGAAAGACATCCCTAATGTCTTCCGCCTCCTCCATTTTCTCATCTGAGCCTCTCTCTACCTGAGGATGAGATCCCTCATAGGGTACTGCCTGGTTACGTCTACTTTTCAATACCTTAGCACCCACATAAACTTTCAATCCTAAGGGTTCAACCTGTTCTCTACAAAGCTGTAATGGACCCCCTTGGTTCCTATCAACACCTAAATACTCTCCAATGAGAGTAACAAAAATACCTCCTCCTATTATACTCCCGTCCTGCATTCCCTCTACCATTTTAGATAAATAAAAAGCAACACAGTAAGAGATATTGACAAAGCTTCTAGGATCCCGAATACACTTTAGGTAGAATAAATCATGAAAGGAAATTTTTTCTTTATTGTACCTCTCTGTGTAATCGAGTTAGCCAAAAATCTATGAATAATGCGAAGCTCGGCTCTTTCAATATGTGTATAGGAGTGTCCTCCTGCTCGTGTAAAAACATCAAAATGTGACATACGCCTCCAAATGGCGTCAGCGTCAAAGTTACTATCTACCCTTTCACCTTAATGAATCAAATTTGTACAATCGGGTAATAGCAACTCACCAGGAGTATATATCTGTAAGGCCCTGGCCATGTCCAGCATGGACATTCTGTACATCCTATCGCCAAGGATAAACCTAAGAAATCTTTTATCATCTATTCTACCTATATTTGTATCAAGTGATACAGTACTCATCAACTCAACACACCATTCCTTATATACAGGTCTACGAATGGTGAAAAGACGTTCCCAATCTGTAAAAGAAGAACTGCCATACCTTTGTACCAAAAGCTGTCTAACACGGTCAGCTAGATGGATAGTTTCCAAAGGGGCCCAATCGATTACCCTTGGCACCTCTACATTTTTTGTTACCAATTTGAATTTGTTCCTTTGATATGTCTCGTAATCTCTCCATCTCCTATCAAATCTCAGATTAGGATGCAGAGTGTGCTCAGGAATCGTTGGGAATTCTACTGGCGGCCTCATCTGGAATACTATGAATTCATTAACAAACTGTACCGGATCATAATAAGGTATGTGCTGATCAGGCTGTTGTTGTGGTTCTTGTTGTTGTTCTTGTTCGTGTTGCATTTCTGGTTCTGGTTCTGGTGCTGGTGCTGGTCGTCTAGATGATGATGCTCCTGAACCTCCAGTATCGGCTTTCTGCAAAACACATTAAACACAAAATTTGTGCATCCAAATATGCATTAGTGTTAGCAAAATAACAACTTAAAACAATCACTATAACATGTTAAATCAAAATTAAACTTATACACATTTTCACAATTTTTCACAATTCTACACTTTTCAAATAAGCACATATGAAAATGTATACAAAATTCATAAGCATTTAACTCAAATAACATGTCAAAATAGTCATTACTAATAATTAAACAAGTCTCAAATGGCAAATATATCAAATTAATCAAGTTCATGAATTTTGGACTTAAAAAGTCCACTTTAATCTCTAAAAATCATGTTTAGGATCAATGTTTGGATCATTTAACTATCTAAACATGTTATACTACTCAATTTAGCAATAATTCATGACGAAAATCGGCCATAACCTGTTTATATCAAAAAGCTCCAAATTGCTCAAGAACACAAACCCTAGATTTCTAAAAATTTTGAAGTTTTTGGCTTCAAATCATGTTAAATAGCATCAATCTAGGTTATACATGCATAAAATACTAACAATTTAACACTAATTACACTAGAAATTAACAAAATTGCATTAGGTAAAAAAATTGGTAATTATCACAAAATCTAGGAATTTATAGAGTTTAGGGGTGTAATTTTTACCATTTTGCTGAAGAATGAGAATCTAGGCATGATTAGAGCAAGAAAAATGACGAATTACGGTGGAAAATTGGCGGAATTTGGTGAAGATTTGAGAGAGTTTCGTGTTTGTGTGTGTGTTGTGTGGAGAAGACAGACCTGCTGTCTGTTTTGAGTCTGGCCTGCATTTGGTCCCCATGCGATCGCATGGGTTCTAAGTGCAAACCCCATGCGATCGCATGGGGTGCCGGCTACAGTGATTTGGCTTTTTTTTTTTTTTAAGTTATACTTTATAAAACATAAATTAATAAAATTTTAAAAATTTGTTTCTTTTTAGGATGAGGGCGTTTCGGATCGATGTCCTAGTCCGTCCCTCGACAAAATTTTTAAAATTTGTCAAATCAAAGCGCGGTTTTAAATGTAAAGATTTTTGGATTGTTTTAATGTTTTTGGCATACTTTAATTCAATAAGATTAAAAATAATGATAATAAAAGTTCTCGTCCCTCCCTTGGGTAAAACAATTTCGGTTCAACGACCTAGTCTTCAACTCACGACGAATTTTAAAAAACATATTTTTAACTTAGCGAAATAAAGTAAATTTTTGTTTTTAAATTCACACCAATCTTAAATTTAAAATATGCATAAAATTAAAAATTTACATTTTTTAAAAATTAAAAATTCACACCAAACTTATATTATATTTTTGTTTTTATACATACAAACTTAAAAATATCAATTGTTCAAATATTTACAATTAATTTAAAAAGTTTACAATATTAATTTAAGATTTATATATTAATTTTAAAACATGGTAAAAATAAAATTAAAAATCTTTTTGGCTTTTATCCCACTTTAATCAATCAAATATTATCAAAAATATACGCCCCTCTTTTCGGTAAAGTAATTTCGGTTCCATGACCTAATTTAACTCATGACGAATTTTTGAAATATTTTGGGTTGATTGATTAAAGATATATATACCTTAAGAATAAACGTTAAATTTCGCAGTGATGTAATAAATTTTTGTATGATATCAATAATTTCGGTCGCCAAACCTAATTTTATTCAATACCAATTTAATACTTTATAGCGAACAATTTAGCGTTTATTATCAAAAGGTTAAAAATAAAAATAAAAAATAAAAACTGTACAGACTAACCTGTGAGATAGTATTCTTAGTTATATGATCTATCCCATTCATAAGATAGTCGGTTTAATTGATTTTCCATGGCTACATAGGCGTAACCTAGAGCATTCGGTGTTTTTTCTTCTAAACATATGAACGGTCCGTCTCTGCATAAAGTAACAAATTCGGTGTTTGAATAGGTTTGATTATTTGAACATTTACCTCCATGTGACCATTTTCCGCATTTGTGACATCCTTCAAGGTGTCGTGCTCTTCTTTTCGCTGCGGATTTTGATTTTCCTTTACCAAATTGTAACTTATTATCTTCGCATCTGGATTCTTTTCTTACTCCGTCCAATCTTTCTCTGATTACTGATACTAGATCACTCGGAAGTGTGTCATTATTACGTTTAGTGATCAAAGCGTGTAGCATTAGACCATGGTTTAGTTCACAGGAAGGCTTCATTTCCTAAAAAAAAATAAAAATTCAGAATGGGGGGAGAAGACTAGTTCTTTTGGGTCTGCTAGAGAAAGACCATTCGGGTTCCATTTTCGAGAACTACACGAAAACAGAAAATCTAACTCTAACAAAAATACATATTATCCTTTAAAGACTTGATTCTCCCCACACTTAGTTAGCTGTGGTATCGAAATTGTGATTAACTTCATTGTCGATTTCCATTGGACTATCTATGTAGTGTTTAACTCTGTGACCATTAACTTTAAATTCAATCCCATTTGAATTTATTAACTCTACTGTTCCATATGGGAAAACTCTTTTGACTATGAATGGTCCAGACCATCTTGATTTCAATTTTCCAGGAAATAGCTTGAATCGTGAATTGAAAAGAAGAACTCTGTCTCCTTCTTTAAATTCTTTTGAACTTCTGATTCTTTTATCATGACATTTCTTCATTCTTTCCTTATAGATTAACGAATTTTCGTATGCTTCATGTCTTAATTCTTCTAATTCGTTTAATTGACTTAACCGTAGACGTCCAGCTTCATGTAAATCAAGATTACATGTCTTCAAAGCCCAAAATGCTTTGTGTTCAATTTCTACTGGAAGATGACATGCTTTTCCGTAGACGAGTTTAAAAGGTGTGGTTCCAATTGGAGTTTTGTAGGCTGTTCTAAAAGCCCAGAGTGCATCCTCCAATTTAATGGACCATTCCTTCGGATTTGATCCTACGGTTTTTTCTAGAATACGTTTTAAAGCTCGGTTGGTATTTTCAACTTGTCCACTTGTTTGTGGATGATATGCGGTGGAGATTTTATTAGTTACTCCATATCTTTTGAGAACTTTCTCAAGTTGATTATTACAGAAATGAGTACCCCGATCACTTATTAAAGCTTTCGGTGTTCCAAACCTTGCAAAAAGACGTTTTATGAGAATATAGAGATTATTATGAGATTTTGGAAATGGACCCATAAAGTCAATACCCCAAATGTCAAATACTTCACATACTTGAATGACATTTTGTGGCATTTCATCACGTTGACTTATTTTTTCGGCCCTTTGACAAGCATCACAGGATTTGCAAAGAAGGTGTGCGTCTTTGTAAATTGTAGGCCAATAGAATCCAGCATCATAAATTTTTCTTGCTGTTAGTTGAGGCCCATAATGCCCTCCTGTTGGTCCTGTGTGACAATGGTTTAAAATTTTACTAGCTTCATCTCCGAATACACATCGGCGTATTATTCCATCTAGACAACTTTTAAACAGATGTGGATCTTCCCAGAAATAGTGTTTTATATCACTAAAGAATTTCTTTCGTTTTTGGTACGATAATCCTTTTTCAAGGAATCCACATACTAAGTAGTTTGCATAGTCTGCAAACCATGGTATTTCATTATAATCTATCTTCAATAGATATTCATCAGGAAAGTTGTCTTGTATGGCCGATTCATTTAGAACTTCTAATTCGGGATTTTCAAGACGAGAAAGATGATCAGCGGCGAGATTTTCTGCTCCTCTTTTATCTCGGATTTCAATATCGAACTCTTGTAAGAGTAAGATCCAACGGATTAATCTTGGTTTGGCATCTTGTTTTGAAAATAGGTATCTAAGAGCAGAATGGTCGGTATAGACCACCGTTTTTGCTAGAACGAGATATGAACGAAATTTTTCAAAAGCGAAGACACTAGCAAGGAGTTCTTTTTCAGTAGTTGTGTAATTCGTTTGTGCTCCTTGTAACGTCTTACTAGCATAATATATAGGTTGAAATCGTTTTTCAATTCTTTGTCCTAAAACGGCTCCCATTGCAAAATCACTTGCATCGCACATTAGTTCAAACGGTAGATTCCAATTTGGTGTTATCATGATCGGCGCATTAGTGAGTTTCTCTTTAAGAATATTAAAAGATTTGATGCATTCATCTGAAAAGATGAATGGAGCATCCTTTTCTAGGAGTTTATTCATAGGAGTGGCAATTTTAGAAAAATCTTTTATGAAACGTCGGTAAAAACCGGCATGCCCTAGAAAACTCCTAACTCCTCTAACATTGGTGGGATATGGAAGTTTAGCAATTACATCTACTTTAGCTCTATCCACTTCAATTCCTTCCTTTGAGATTTTATGTCCAAGAACGATGCTTTCTTTAACCATGAAATGGCATTTATCCCAATTAAGTACTAGATTTGATTGTTCGCATCTAATAAGCATTCGTTCAAGATTAACTAGACATGATTCAAATGTATCACCGAAGACTGAAAAGTGATCCATGAAAACTTCCATGCATTCTTCTATCATGTCGTGAAAAATCGCCATCATGCACCTTTGAAAGGTTGCAGGGGCGTTGCAAAGTCCAAATGGCATGCGTTTGTAAGAAAAAGTACCATAAGGGCACGTAAATGTGGTTTTCTCTTGATCTTCGGGTGCTATTGGAATTTGAAAATATCCGGAAAATCCATCAAGAAAACAATAGTAACTGTTTCCGGCTGATCTTTCCAACATTTGATCAATAAAAGGTAAGGGAAAGTGATCTTTTCTGGTGGCATCATTTAATTTTCTATAATCAATACATACACGCCATCCTGTTACAGTCCTAGTAGGAATAAGCTCATTTTTCTCATTTGTAATGACAGTCATGCCACCCTTCTTAGGCACGCATTGAACTGGGCTTACCCATGGACTATCAGAGATTGGATAAATTAAACCTGCATCTAGCAGTTTAATAATTTCTTTTTTAACTACATCTTGCATATTCGGATTTAGTCTTCGTTGGCGTTGCACATACGTTTTATGACCTTCTTCCATAAGGATTTTATGTGTGCAATACGAAGGACTTATTCCTTTAATATCATGAATCTTCCATGTAATGGCTGGTTTATGAGCTTTCAACACAAAAATGAGTTGTGATTTCTCATTTTCAGTAAGAGAAGACGATATTATTACAGGTAATTCAGATTCACCATGTAAATAAGCGTATTCCAAATGGTTTGGAAGTGGCTTTAACTCTAATTTCGGAGGTTCTTCTATCGATGATTTATATCGATATCTGTCTTATTCTTTTAGCATTTGAATTTCTTCTGTTGTTGGTTCATATCCATTAGCTATTAGTGTAGCTAACATTTCAGCTTCATCAATTGGTTCATTACCTTCTCCTAAAGAACATTCTCATGTTCCTTGTAATTCTGGAAATTCTTCTAATAATTCTGCATGTGAATCTATAGTTTGAATATAATAACATGCATCATCTGCAGATTGCGGTTGTTGCATTGCTCTATCAACTGAAAAGGTAACACTCTCGTCCTCTATACTTAGGGTCAGTTTCTTACCAAACACGTCTATCATTGCTTTAGCCGTGTTTAAGAATGGTCTTCCTAATATGAGAGGAACTTGAGAATCTTCTTCCATGTCCAGAACAACAAAATCTACTGGAAATACTAAAGTACCAACTTTAACTAGCATATTCTCCATTATCCCTCTAGGATATTTTATTGATCTATCGGCTAGTTGTATACTTATTCTTGTTGGTTTCAATTCTCCAAGGTCTAGTTTAGTGTATAATGAATACGGCATTAAATTTATACTAGCACCTAAGTCTGCCAATGCTTCTATTGAACTAAGACTACCCAGAAAACATGGAATTGTGAAACTTCCTGGATCAGATAGTTTTTCTGGTATCTTATTCAACAGCACTGCTGAACAATTAGCATTCATAGTAACGGCCGAGAGTTCTTCCATTTTCTTTCTATTTGAGATTAGATCTTTCAAGAATTTAGCATATCTAGGCATTCCTGAAATCACATCAATGAAAGGAAGATTTACATTTATCTGTTTAAACATATCCAAGAATTTGGATTGCTCGGCTTCAAGTTTTTCTTTTTTCATTTTACTCGGGTAAGGAAGTGGTGGTTGATATGGTTTAACATAAGGTTTAGCCTTAGCTATGTTATCTTCATTGACCTTTTCAACTACCGATTCTTTTTTCTTATCTTGATCAGGTTGTGGTTCTTGTGGAGTAGGAATAGCTTCATCAGAAGTTACAGGTATTTCAGGTAGTTTAAGTGTTGTACCACTTCTTGTGGTAATGGCTTTAGCTGTTTCATTCCGGGGGTTAGTATTTGTATCACTAGGTAAACTTCCCGGTTTTCTTTCACCTATTAACCTTGCTAGGTTACTTACTTCTTGTTCCAAATTTTGAATAGAAGCTTGTTGATTTCTAAATGCTTGAGCATTTTGTTCATTAGTTTGTTTTTGAGATGTGAAAAACTGCGTTTGAGTTTCAACTAGCTTCGTCATCATATCTTCTAAATTCGGCTTTTTATCATCGGTTTGTGGTGGTTTGTTTTGAAAATTAGGTCTTTGCTGATTGTAAGTATTATTGGATACTTGTTGATTGCTAGGACCTTGTTGGTTGTTGTATGGAATATTTCGGTTATAATTCTGGTTTTGATTGTAAATTGGTCTTGGCGGTTGATAATTATTCTGATAATTATTTTCAGGCCTTTGGTTTATGTATGAAATATTCTCTCTTTGTTCCATTGTTAGTTCAATACTAAGACAATCTTTTGTCAAATGTGGTCCTCCACACTGCTCACAACTAATTCGTATTGAGTGTATATCTTTTGTCATCTTTTCTATTCGTCTTTCGACAGCATCTATCTTTGCAGAAATGGAATCTAAGTCATGGCTAGAATCGGCTCTAGCTGCTTTAGATGATCTAACGATATCTTTTTCTTGGTGCCACTCATGTGAGTGGGAAGCAGTGTTATCAATAATTTTATAAGCATCAGTTTCGGTTTTCTTCATAATAGAACCACCAGCTGCTATATCGATGTCTTTCCTTGTAGTGATGTCGCATCCTTGGTAGAATATTTGTACTATTTGACAGGTGTCTAAACTATGTTGCGGACATCCTCTTAATAACTTTCCAAATCTTGTCCACGCCTCATATAGAGTTTCATTTGGCTTCTGTGTGAACGTAACAATTTCTCCTTGAAGTCTTACGGCTTTAGATGCCGGAAAGAATTGTTTAAGAAATTTTTCAACTAAAACGTCCCATGTATCAATTGCCCCTTCAGGTAACGATTCCAACCAATCTTTGGCTTCTCCCTTTAAAGTCCAGGGAAATAACATGAGATATATCTGTTCATCCTCCACTTCTCGGATTTTAAATAGTGTGCAGATCCTATTAAAGGTACGAAGATGTTCATTTGGATCTTCCTTCGGCGCACCACTAAATTGGCATTGATTAGTCACCATGTGTAGAATTTGTCCTTTGATTTCATAATCTGGCGCATTAATGTCTGGATGAGTAATTGCGTGACCTTGGCCAGTGCGTTTAGCTCTCATTCGGTCTTCCATACTTAAAGGTTCCAGATTCTCCATAATTGAATTTGTTGAATCGGAATCACTAAAGGATTCTGATTTAATGGTTCGTTCCTCAACAATCTCTGTTTGAATGATTGGTGGTTCTGGAGGAAAATTTAATGGTTCAGGATCTATGAATCGTCCCTGAATATTCTCCGGATTCTCAATTGTGAGGTCGGGTTCAAAAAACGGATTATCGAAAATTTGAACTGGAGTACTTGGTTGACTGGATGGCGATTCTAAAGAAAAATCAACAGCGGTAATATTAGCTAGATGTCTTGATCTAGTTACAGGTGGTGAACGTACAAAAGGTGGTGAACGTCTTGCTCGGTGCATTCACTGAATATCCTATTAGTTTTTTTAAAAGGAAAGAAAAATTATATAAGTTATCCAATTAATAGACTTTTCTGATTTTGCCCACGTTTCGAATAGCCAAAAGATGCAGCAGAGGGGCAGGATTCGTTTGGTCTCAATATAATTGAGTACTATTTGGCTCCAATAACCCGGTCCACGTACAAATCCAACTATTACTACGAACCAGAAAATTTTGATGTCTATCAATTTAACCACTTAAAATAAATTTTCGTAATTTTAAGAAGTATAGATAAGAAGTAGAAAAAAAATCTATGTCCTAAAACTAGAATAGCGAGAAATAAGAAAGAAAAAGAGCGCGTCGAAAAAGGTCGAAAAAGAAAAGATCGAAAAAATAAAAGGCGTCAAAAAATAAGAAATAATAAAAAAATGACTTATAGAACTTAAAAATACTTGACTAACCCAACCTTATTACTATCACTAACTTAAAATTATAATCGCAAATTGAGATTACTAATTGGAATGATAATTGATACATAGGTAAAAGGCGTCTAAAAATATTAAAGCTTACAAGTAAAACTATATCCCAAATGGCAATATCTTAAAAAGGTACTAAAACTTAAAAAAGGCGTCGCAAAATTCTAAAGCACCTAAATCTTAGTCTAAAGAAAAAGCACTTAAGGGATTTTACGGCAAGACCTAAAAATCTAGAAATAAAAATAACTATGGCAAAAACTATGAATTAAAACTAAATACGAGCGAAAAATACAAATATTACGCTAAAAACAATTAAAAAAATAAAATATAAAAATATACTAAAAGTTGTAAAAAGTACAATTTTTATAAAAATATTATTTTTATATTATTTATTTTATAAAAGTATTAATTTTAAAATTTAATTAAACTAATTAAACTAAATATATAAATTAAATCTAAAAACTAATAACTAATTAAATAATAAAACCTAATTAGGGTTTATTAAATAATAATAATAATAATACCCGTAATTAATGTAGTTAGGGTTTCCTGTTGGCGTGTCAGACACTCTCATGCGATCGCATGAGTTTATGCCTTCGGGCTCATGCGATCGCATGAGCCAGGATTTTGGGCCAGGCTACGGGCTGCTACAGTAGCAGGCCGAATGTTTTTTTTTTATTTTGCTGTGTTTATTTTTTTTGTTTTAAATATTTATATAATATATTTTTATAAATTAAATAAAACTTATATTTTTATAAAATAAATATAAAGAAACTTTTATAGAACTTAAATATTTAACAAACTCTTAAAAATATTTATATTTTTGTTTTTCTTTTTATATTTTCGAATATATTAAAACGTATTTTTTACAAAAGCGTATTTTAATAAAAGTAAACTAAAAATAATTTTTTTTTTTTGTTTTTTTATATATATTAGCGTTGCGCTTCCGGCTTTTTAGCTAGATGGTCCCCGGCAGCGGTGACAAAAATACTTGAAAGTTAAAGCTAAGGGGTATAAAATACTATTATATTTTAGCAGGAAATACTATTAAATACGATACAATTTTACACAAGATATTTATTTATTTATAGAATGGATATACTTAAACCTTGCTACAACACTTATAGGCAGTTTACCTAATCGTACAGTAGTGTAGTTTTTAGTAAGTCTGGTTCGTTCCACAGGGAATCTTTTTCACAAAGCTTAACGCTATATTAGTTTAAATTTATAAAAATACAAATATATATATAAGTAATATTATTATTATAAAGGGGGGTTTTTACCGTTTAATGACCGGTTTGTCGATTTTAAAACTTTAGTCGCAGTTAAAACAAAATGTAAAATATTAATTAAATAAAAGACTTAATTTAAAGCGTAAAGTAAATAACGATAATGAAATTGCCATAAATAAAAGTGCGATAAAATAAACTTGCGATAATTAAAAAGTACGATAATTAAAAGTGCGATTAAATACAATAACAATAAATAAAAGTGCTATAATTAGAAATGCAATTAAATATAAAATAAAAGAAATTAAATATGAAATAAAAGAATTATGCTTATTTAAACTTCCGTAATCATGATGTTTGACGTGTTGATTTTAGTTTTATGCCCATGGGTTAATTGTCCTTTGTCCTGGATTATTTAATATGTCCGTCTGGTTTTTGTCCATAACAGTCCATCAGTCATAAATATAAAGTGCGAGTATTCTCGGCAAATTATCCTTACACCCGAAGTTAAATATTTCAACTAATTGGGGACATAAACTGTAACAAGATTTTAATACTTTGTTTAATAATTACACCAGGATGTCGACTGAATGTAACCCAAGGTTTTAATACTTTGTTATCAATTATGCCAAGTGTCGTTGTACATAATTTCACCCCTGTTTTAATAATTCTAGTGGCTATTAATCCATTCCCGTATCCGGTTAAATGAACGATTATTCGTACATATAAATACCCTGCCCATCGTATCCGATCGAGTGTATATGGTTATTTATAGGGACGTCCAATTGTGAATCTTTATAATAAAATTAACAAACTATCATTTAGTTAAACAAATATAAATCCCATTAATAGCCCATAGTCTAATTTCCACAAGTGTCGTTCTTTTGTCCAAACCCCAATTATGGTACAAAGCCCAATTACCCAATTTTAATATTTTTAGCCCAACATCATGATTACTTCGGATTAAATAAGCATAATAATAACTTAGCTACGAGACATTAATGTAAAAAGGTTGAACATAACTTACAATGATTAAAAATAGCGTAGCGTTACACGGACAGAATTTCGAATTACACCCTTACAACATTCGCTAACATACCCTTATTATTAGGATTTAAAATTAAAATTAAAATTAAAATTAAAATATAAATATAAATATTACGTATAGATATATTGAGAGATAGAAAAAGATGTGTTTTGTGTTACACCAAAGCTCAATTTTTATAGGCCTGTGATCTGGAAAAGATGCTCATGCGATCGCATGAGCTTTACCCTTCAAGGCCATGCGATCGCATGGCCAGCTGGGGAGAGCCAAATTTGGTTGTTTTCTTCTGCCGACGTTTATTTAAATATAATATAATATATATATTAATTTTAAGAATTAATTATATATTATATTATATTCATATGCATAGTTGACTTGTAATTTTTAGTCCGTTGCGTCGAGCGTTGAGAGTTGACTCTGGTACCGGTTCCGGATTTTCGAACGTCCTTGCGTACAATTTAATATCTTGTACTTTGCGTTTTGAATCTTGTACTCTTGTAATTTTGAGACGTTTCTTATCAATAATTGGAACCTCATTGATTGTATTTTGTACTTTTGAGCTTTTTGGTCGTTTGCGTCTTCAATTCGTCGAATCTGTCTTTTGTCTTCACCTTTTATTATTTAAATGAATATCACTTGTAAATAGAACAGTTGCAAATAAAAGCTTGTATTTCTTGAGGGATAATGCTATGAAATATATGTTCGTTTTTAGCATTATCAGCTGCTATGTATTTTATTACTTATGTTACATGCACGTTTAAATTTGTTTTATGATTAGATTATCATTATTAATTATTAAAATGACAGCTGTGGTAGATTGTTCTCCACAAATTAAAAATGAAAGGAGTAATATAAAGATACATAGGATTCATTCATCTAACCCATTACCATCCTTCCTACCATTTATATATTTATACAAATACAAATTAGGAGATATATTAAATGATCACTTTTCTTCATCATACAATCCATCCTCTTCTTCATTATTAACCGTCATCACCATGTTCCCGTTGCCACCACCATGAACTTTCACCACCGAACCAACTTAGGTTTTATTTTTATTTTCTTTTGTTCTCATCGTGAACACACCAACATTAAATCCTTGATAAACCATTACTACTTACTACCTTTCTGTTTAAGTCGACACCTGCAACTACAACTATTACTTCTATATTCTATCCGGTTACTCCTACTGCTATATATTCTTCTGTTTTCGATCATTAAACACAAACCCGAACACCTTTTGAATTACAACAATCACCACTACCATCAAGACCTACTTCACCTTTATAAACCCGACACCAGTAATCACCACCCTCATCTCCTTTCACCACCAAGAACTGAGGCCCTCTCTGCAAACTAACCACCACACGTCATTTTATGTTGCTGTGTAATCTAGCAGCTTAAACGGCAGGTAGACAAGCAGCTTCCATTACTACAATCATGTTTTATTTGAACCTGCAACAAATTCCTTTCCTTTTCTTTCTTTCTCTCTCTCTCCCTACATTTTGTCACAACAAATTCGAGACTGTTTTGCTGTACTCCCTACCTTCTGTTCCTGGTTCCGTTTTTAATAATAAACGATAATTACCTGCAATAGTTTCTGTTTCCTTTTCGATGATAACTACCCTCGTCACCTCAAAAACCGACACCACAACTTTGATCCATCGTTCAACCTATATTCAAAACATGTTAGTTGGTTTGACCACTTCTGTTTCGTGTTTACTTGGACATCGAAACTTTTTTTTTTTTAATCATGAGCCAATTAATTTATCTAAGTGGGTCGAATATATCAAACAAACATTCAACGACTCTTGTTTCTTCTTCTTTCTTTTCTTGTGCCCATGTTGTCATCAATCAACACCAACTCCCAATTTATTTATCATTCTTTTGGAATCCTTTTGCTTTTGATGTGGGTCAAACAAATACATAATAAAGGAAACGTAAAGTGATGGTGACAGCCTAAAGTGTTTGACAACCAATTCATTCCACGTACAACTTGACAAGTTGTTATATGGCCTATCAGATTCATTTTGTAACGAGCCATATGAATATACTTTGGGCCGTGATTATTTTTTTCGGCCATGTTTAATTTTCTGCTGGGCCGTGGGGATTAGGATAGTTGGGCTGAACTTTTTGGTTTAGGCCGTAATACATGTTATTCCTCTGCTGGGGTTGCTCGACTATACATGCTACTCGTTTTGTTTTTCCTTTTCTGTTTTAATGATGATTAAATGGTTAAAGAATGAGGATGATGGTAGACTTGATAATGATAATGATGGCAATGATATTGAAGTAGTTGATACAATGAAGATGACAAATAGTGACAATATATAATAATGATGATGATGATTAGTGTGATGATAATGATCATGAGGATAATGCTATGATGTGGTGATTAGAAGTTTAAGGATGTTATATGGTACATGAAATCATAACGATGATGACAACGAATACACGATGTGACGAGTGGCTAACGAATTAGGATTGTGATTTCATGTTTTATGAGTTTATGATGAAGTTAATGAAAACGGATCATGATAATGTTATATAACATTTATGGTGATGAGATAAGATGATGATTTTAGAAATGGCATGGTATATGATGATGATGATGGTTAGATTGTTAAGATGATGGTGATATAGATAATAATCTTAATCATACACTATGACAAAACAATATTCGATGATGAAATGAGGTGACAAAGGAATGATTAGAAGGCGTTATCGGGTTACCGGGACGTCGCGGGTTCAAACCCGAACTTGGGCATATATTTTTAAGGACTACTTCTATGAGGTAGTATTGCTATTACCATTATTATTATTATTATTATTATTATTATTATTATTATTATTATTATTATTATTATTATTATTATTATTATTATTATTATTATTATTATTATTATTATTATTATTATTATTATTATTATTACACTTATATACTAAACCTCCTCGCATTTTTGGTCGTTTCAGTTTAAACGAATTGTCGTTTTGAGTTTGCGTTCACACTACAAATGGTCCTCCAACTTTCGCACAAACTACACAACAACCCCTCAGCTTTACACTTTTTCCAGGGGTAAAAAACGTAAATTTATAAGTTAATTAAAATAAAAAAACCTTACTCCACCCGAATTTATAACGGGCCCTATCTTCTCGCTCGGTGCGAGTTAAATTTTTCCGAGGCCACCGTTCAACTCGGAAAAATCTCACGAACCCAACGGGACTAACTATATGCAAAACGGACATCGTTAAAAAACCACTAAATAACGGGCCCTATATTCACGCTCGGTGCGAGTTAAATTTTTCCGAGACCACCGTTCAACTCGAAATAATTTTACGAACACAACGCGACTAACTATACGCGAAACGGACATCGTTAAAAAAAATAAATATTTCGGGCTATATTACATACATATATATACATATACGACACGACTAACTATACGCGAAACGGACATCGTATATCCAAATTGGACCGCGCGTCGAATACAACCGCAGCAACGCGCGGTCGGATTTTTTCTAGTTATTATTATTATTATTATTATTATTATTATTACTATTATTATTATTATTATAAAAAGAAATAACTTTTTATTTATTATTACCAATATTATTTTATAAACATTAGTTACTTAAAAATATATTTAATACACATAACATAACTATATTAAAATTTTTATAAATAAATATTAACTATTTATTTAAAAGTGTATATAAAATAAACATACCTAATTAATTAATAAAATCTATAAATTATTAAATATAACAATTATATTACCAAAAAAAATATGTAAACTTATTCGATTACAATTCTATGTGTTAATAAATATATGAATAATATAGGTTCATGAATCCGAGGTCAACCCTGCATTGTTCAATATAGTCATATGTATTTTTACTACAAAATACATTAGGTGAGTTTCATTTGCCCTTTTTTACTCTTTACATTTTTGGGCTGAGAATACATGCAAATGCTTTATTAACTGTTTTACAATACTTATATGCGTGAGTTTCATTTGCCCTTTTTTACTCTTTACGTTTTTGGGCTGAGAATACATGCAAATGCTTTATTAACTGTTTTACAATACTTATATGCATGAGTTTCATTTGCTCCCTTTTTATATATATTTTTGGGCTGAGAATACATGCAATGTTTTAAGAACTATTTTACAGTATTTATAAGCGTGAGTTTAATTATTCCCTTTTTATATATATTTTTGGGCTGGGAATACATGCAATATTTTAATAACTATTTTACAATATTTATAAGCGTGAGTTTCATTACTCCCCTTTTAAATGCTTTTGCAATATATATTTTTGGGACTGAGAATACATGCGCTGTTTTTATAAATGTTTTACAAAATAGACACAAGTACGTGAAACTACATTCTATGGTTGAATTATCAAAATCGAATATGCCCCTTTTATTTAAGTCTGGTAATCTAAGAATTAGGGAACAGACACCCTAATTGACGCGAATCCTAAAGATAGATCTATGGGCCTGACGAACCCCATCCAAAGTACCGGATGCTTTAGTACTTCGAAATTTATATCATGTCCGAAGGAGGATCCCGGAATGATGGGGATATTCTTATACGCATATTGTGAATGTCGGTTACCGGGTGTTCAATCCATATGAATGATATTTTTGTCTCTATGTAGGGGACGTATATTTATGAGAAATGAAAATCTTGTGGTCTATTAAAATGATGGAAATGATTATTTATGTTAAACTAATGAACTCACCAACCTTTTGGTTGACACTTTAAAGCATGTTTATTCTCAGGTATGAAAGAAATCTTCCGCTGTGCAATTGCTCATTTTAGAGATGTTACTTGGAGTCATTCATGACATATTTCAAAAGACGTTGCATTTGAGTCGTTGAATTCATCAAGATTATTATTAAGTCAATTATAGTTAGATATATTATGAAATGGTATGCATGTCGTCAACTTTCGATGTAATGAAACATTGTCTTTTCAAAAACGAATGCAATATTTGTAAAATTATCATATAGGGGTCAAGTACCTCGCGATGTAATCAACTGTTGTGAATCATTTATAATCGATATGGACTTCGTCCAAATGGATTAGGACGGGTCATTAGACTAAACACCCCAGTCATAAGACATGTCACTGGGTACTGCGTTAGGCTTGAAGATTCTGAATAGACAGCAACGTCCCTTACCCCCGACGCCTGTGCAGTCTGACTACAGGCATACACATTCAGATGGCTCATCCAATTGAGCGACTCGGTTGGGTGACGTTTTAACATTCCACAAAGGTCTAAACTTTCTTAAGCATAATAGAATACAGGGTTTGCCATATCCGAGAGACGTGATGTGTTACGATGCTTTCATTAATGATTGGGTTCAAAAGATAGTTAGGCCCTTAAAAGAGTTCAACCTTAAGGAATATCATGGCCAAGTCAGGTTTGACTTCCATGAACACGTTCGGTTATCCTAACGGTCTAATCCTTTATGTGTTTAACAAAAAGTTCCTTAATTAACTAAGAATCCCTCAAGTGGGGTTCAATGCTTGAGACCGGGTTATTCTGTAGTGTACTAATCAAAACTAACCGGGTTCCATGGCATTACTTAGTAGAGGTACAGCTTACAACAACCGTTGTGCATCAACGTGCATGTACGAAGTTTATATGCTTGGTGACTACACTAGCATGGTCTAGGACCGACAATGTACTAGGGGTCTAGTTAGATGTTTCACTACGAAAGAGTCCTCAGTCGGAATCCAAGGCTCGGTGGACTTACTACAATCGGTGTGCCTCAGTCAAACTTACGTTGTATCTAATAGACTTCTCTTACCAAGGGGTGACACAGATAGTGTACTATGAATTGGGGTTCACGACTTCCCAATAGCAGAGCCGATAACTACGTTCTATTAGTTGGAATAGCGATTGAGTTTAAAGCATAATCGGAAGGCATCTCGACAACATACACAACCCATAACATTATTTCAGCATTATAACTGACTACATCATAGCATACACAAAAGATAACTACTCGCTAATCATGGCAACAATATAACAAAGCATAATAATGGAAAACATTATATAAAGACAAAGGATAGAAGAACTGGTAGATTAAATGAGTTCTGAATACAAAAGTGACAACGTCAAACTCCAGACCGCTCCTAATACAATCTTCGTCGTTCTTCTCCGGGGACTAGGTTTCCCGCACGGAGTCGAAGACCTTGAAATTATGACTAATATTGTAGAAAAAGATAGAAAGAAGTTAATTGAAGTGCGTGTAAAAATGGATGACAAAGACCCTTTAAATAGAAGTGAATTTGGCCTGCAAACGGCTGGCAGGCCATTTGCAGAGGCCGTTTTCCTGGTGGCCCGTTTCTTGTGCCCGTTTGCCTTGGTCGTGTGGCAAGCCGTTTTCCATAGTGGCAGGCCGTTTGGAAAGCCGTTTAGCCTGCCCTGCTTTGCTTAATTCACTGGATCGTAATTTGATTTCCTTGATCATAGCTTGGTTTCTTGTTTTTCACCGTTTTCGCTATAGAATCTTTGTTTTAGCTCCGATTCTCTTGATTCTTTTTGTGTCGTCTTCGTAATTACTTGATCTTCAATTTTAACCAACAAAGCGGGTATTTTGAAAATAAAGCTTGGAACTTTATTGTTTTTAGGCCTCAATACCGGGGTGAAAATGTGACTTTTTAGCCGATATCAGGTTGTCCCAAAATCGAGATGGCTTTGGAATGCACAAAGCTTGAAACCAAAATTTTTGGAAAACTTGTCTAGTTTCACAACTTGACTCATTTTCCCTTTCTAAAAATGAAAAAATGGTTTTCTAAAAAGCCTTGTCTTCCTTAAGGCTAAAACGTTTTCTTGGGTGACTCATGTGACTTGGCGCTCCATTTAACCGAAGTGAAGCTTGTGGGTAGTTCTTGATTGCTTGAGATGATGAGAGTTAAATGATGGAAGTGAAGCTTAATGATTTTATTGTTTGAAGAAGGCTCCTAGAAATGTTTGCACTAAAAAGCTCGAATCTTGATTTAATTACTCATTATTGCAAAATCTTGTGGAAGTTTGTGCCTTTCTAGAGAGCATGTTGTTTGATCAATTATTTTGAAGATGTATGAAGATGTAGAGATGTTAGCCTAGGCTTGAATTTGATTGATTTTGAGGATATTTGAAGTTTGTTGAATTGTTTGAGCTTTAAGTTTTTGCTAGTGTGTGAAAGAAAGAGAAGAAGAGAAGAGGTTTATGCTTGGTCCTTAGCAAATGCAAGTATTTAGAGACTATTCTAGCCTTCAAAGTGCACATTCATGGAGGTATCTTTTATTGCCCAACTATTGCACTTTGGCTTTGATCACTTATTGCTTTTATCTCCATGTCTTGTTTATTGTTATGTTTGATTGAGGACAAGCAATATTAAAATGTAGGGGGTTTGATATTGCTCATCCACGCTATTTTTCTCACGTAATATCTACCTCGTTTTACTTGGTTTTCATGTCCATTATGCTCAAAAAGTAAGATCTTGGAATTAGTCGCGTTCCGAGTGCTACTGCAGTTCTAGGTGTGAATTTGTCGATGCATTTTTTGTAAGTCCCTAGACATCTATCCTACGTTTGTGATTAGTACTTTAGTTTATGGGCTACCATGATCACTCGTTATTATCCTATCTGTGTTTATATGTGGTTACAGGTACTGAAGGAACGCGATATGGAAGTTTTGAAGGTATTTCGTATGCCCGAGAGACATATTTATTTAATGTGGCTAATATGTTATGATCCAAGTCGGGTCATACCCAATAACAAGCTTACCGACACTTTAAATGTATTTAATCTTAGCGATTGGATCGTTAAATAAATACGCGACACTTGGATTTTAGAAAATTGGTTTTCTAAAATATTATCACTTGAGATAAATTATTTGGATAATTTACACAATGAGGATTTAATTATTTATAGGTGTAAATAATTATAATGTGTTATATTTTATAAATGGTTTTATGAAATATGCAAGTAACAAAATAAATACATGGATTTATATATATTGTTTTATAAACAATCCAATTATATAAAAAAAATAACCCATGATGGGCAGAATTTTGTGTCTCCAAGAGAGCATCTCATGCTTGTATTTTGTTGCTTTTGAGTGCACAACTCCTCATACACATGCTAGTCTCTATAACCATGCAATTGACTCAAGTGAGAGGGATATACACTTGCAAAAATACATCAAAAACTGCACAAAACACTCCCAAGAGTTTGGGGTATAACAACTTGAGGTTTCATAGTTTTGAAGCTTCATTCATCATCATCTCTTGACATAGCTGCTGTCCAAATTTCTTGGGTGAAAAGGGAAGGGGTTTCAAGCTTGGTTTTAAGGTGATTAAGAGTCTTAAATCCTAACTCAATTATGGGTGGTGTTGGAGAACAAAAGCTTGAGTTTTACACACTTGTTCATCATCTTCATCATCACTTATTAACCTCCTAACTTGGAGAAGGTATAATCTCTAAACATCCCTTTTAATTGTAAGCATATTTCATAACTTGATCCTACTTGGGATTTAACCTTAAATGGTTAAAGTATAACAAGTCCAAAATTGGTAATTACATGCTTCCGCTTTAATTAATTCTTAAATGGTTTTAAGATACATGAACTTGTTAAATCCCAACAATGGTATCTAAAGCCGAAGTTGTTGAAATATGCTTCGAGATGGTTATTAGACTCACTATATATTTTGCATTTTATGTACATGCATGAAAGTAAAATGCAAAAATTAAAGGTTTTGGGTGGGTTTAATTTTTTGGCCGAATTTTAGGAGACCCAAAATGGGTTTTTGGGTTCTTCCATTTGGTCATACTTTGGTTGTATGTTAATGTTCACAATCTAAGCCTTGGCCTTGTGTTTGGTTGTATGTTTGGTTAATTTGTTATTCATTCAATTTGGTTTGTAATAATATTTATTCAATTGGTTTGTAATATTATTCATTTAGTCATGTAATTTATTTTATATTTGGCATGTAAAATAGATTAGGTTGTATTTTCATTTTTTAGAGAAAAATGTATTAGGATATATTTTGTAAAAATGAAGATACAAGAAGGTGACTATGAAGAACACAAGGAAGGATGCAACATTAAGTGGGAGATTTTGAAATCTCTTACTTTGTGTTATAACCCCTTAACCGGTGGCATTTGTTTTCGGCTAAACAAATGTCTACCAAATTGGCTTGATTGTGAACATATTTGTTTTGCATGCATGGTTGTTTATTGTGTTTGTATGTTTGGTTGCTACAAGATTATGACAAGTTAACAACAAACTAAAATGGCAATTTAATTGGTTAAATTAGACATTATTAACGACATGCAAAACGACAATTTAAATGGTTAAATTGAAATGGCAAAAGGACATTAATAAACGGTTATTAAGAACATGATAAGGATCATATATATATAATGGTTTATATCAAGTAATTGGCTTAATTACAAGACATGAAAATGGTTTTTCATATGTACCATACACTAAATGCATGTTGGTGTATGGCATAAAAGTGTTCTCAAACTAGAATTAATGGAAACTTAAAATCCCTTATTAACAACGCAAACAAGTTAAACGCCATCCTTTTGTGTGACACTTAAAAATATTAGAGAACTCATAATGAGATAAAGGTCACCTAACCATTATGAACAAACTAATATGATTAAGGTAAATTTCGCACACTTGTGGGATAAAGGTCACCTAACCACTTGTATGTTAAATTTACACGTTTACACAAGTAGGACGACTTGATTTGGGAATCATGAACTTAGGGTCACCGAAGCATGAGGAACAAATAGGCGTTGATGGGATAAATATGCCATGCAAAAGGATTGCAAGATCCCATAACTTAGAAGTTGTAAAAGGATTGCAATTGTCATATAATGACTACCTAGCTAAATCAAATGACAGGATAAAGGTCACCTAACCAAAATTTGGTTTACCGTTGGATTCTAAAAATTTAATAAATATCAATTGGATTTAAGGGTATTGATTGTTAAATTAAAATTGATACTTAAACAACTTTGTTAAATTTTGTAGATGGCCGCCAATAACAGCAACAACATTCTAAATGCACCAATCAACTTTAACAACCTATCGTTGAGGTCAATCCTCGAAAAGGAAAAACTTAACCATACGAACTTCATGGATTGGTTCCGCAATCTAAGAATTGTCCTCAAACTAGAGGATAGGGCGTATGTGTTGGAAGATGTAGTGACCCGAACTTTTCCATGTTTATATATATTAATTGAGATTGATATTTACATGATTAAATGTTTCCAACATGTTAAGCAATCAAACTTGTTAAGACTTGATTAATTGAAATATGTTTCATATAGACAATTGACCACCCAAGTTGATCGGTGATTCACGAACGTTAAAACTTGTAAAAACTATATGATGACATATATATGGATATATATATAGTTAACATGATACTATGATAAGAAAACATATCATAAAGTATATTAACAATGAACTACATATGTAAAAACAAGACTACTAACTTAATGATTTTTAAACGAGACATATATGTAACGATTATCGTTGTAAAGACATTTAATGTATATATATCATATTAAGAGATATTCATACATGATAATATCATGATAATATAATAATTTAAAATCTCATTTGATATTATAAACATTGGGTTAACAACATTTAACAAGATCGTTAACCTAAAGGTTTCAAAACAACACTTACATGTAACGACTAACGATGACTTAACGACTCAGTTAAAATGTATATACATGTAGTGTTTTAATATGTATTTATACACTTTTGAAAGACTTCAATACACTTATCAAAATACTTCTACTTAACAAAAATGCTTACAATTACATCCTCGTTCAGTTTCATCAACAATTCTACTCGTATGCACCCGTATTCGTACTCGTACAATACACAGCTTTTAGATGTATGTACTATTGGTATATACACTCCAATGATCAGCTCTTAGCAGCCCATGTGAGTCACCTAACACATGTGGGAACCATCATTTGGCAACTAGCATGAAATATCTCATAAAATTACAAAAATATGAGTAATCATTCATGACTTATTTACATGAAAACAAAATTACATCTCCTTTATATCTAATCCATACACCAACGACCAAAAACACCTACAAACACTTTCATTCTTCAATTTTCTTCATCTAATTGATCTCTCTCAAGTTCTATCTTCAAGTTCTAAGTGTTCTTCATAAATTCCAAAAGTTCTAGTTTCATAAAATCAAGAATACTTTCAAGTTTGCTAGCTCACTTCCAATCTTGTAAGGTGATCATCCAACCTCAAGAAATCTTTGTTTCTTACAGTAGGTTATCATTCTAATACAAGGTAATAATCATATTCAAACTTTGGTTCAATTTCTATAACTATAACAATCTTATTTCAAGTGATGATCTTACTTGAACTTGTTTTCGTGTCATGATTCTGCTTCAAGAACTTCGAGCCATCCAATGATCCATTGAAGCTAGATCCATTTTTCTCTTTTCCAGTAGGTTTATCCAAGGAACTTAAGGTAGTAATGATGTTCATAACATCATTCGATTCATACATATAAAGCTATTTTATTCGAAGGTTTAAACTTGTAATCACTAGAACATAGTTTAGTTAATTCTAAACTTGTTCGCAAACAAAAATTAATCCTTCTAACTTGACTTTTAAAATCAACTAAACACATGTTCTATATCTATATGATATGCTAACTTAATGATTTAAAACCTGGAAACACGAAAAACACCTTAAAACCGGATTTACGCCGTCGTAGTAACACCGCGGGCTGTTTTGGGTTAGTTAATTAAAAACTATGATAAACTTTGATTTTAAAGTTGTTATTCTGAGAAAATGATTTTTATTATGAACATGAAACTATATCCAAAAATTATGATTAAACTCAAAGTGGAAGTATGTTTTCTAAAATGGTCATCTAGACGTCGTTCTTTCGACTGAAATGACTACCTTTACAAAAACGACTTGTAACTTATTTTTCCGACTATAAACCTATACTTTTCTGTTTAGATTCATAAAATAGAGTTCAATATGAAACCATAGCAATTTGATTCACTCAAAACGGATTTAAAATGAAGAAGTTATGGGTAAAACAAGATTGGATAATTTTTCTCATTTTAGCTACGTGAAAATTGGTAACAAATCTATTCCAACCATAACTTAATCAACTTGTATTGTATATTATGTAATCTTGAGATACCATAGACACGTATACAATGTTTCGACCTATCATGTCGACACATCTATATATGTTTCGGAACAACCATAGACACTCTATATGTGAATGTTGGAGTTAGCTATACAGGGTTGAGGTTGATTCCAAAATATATATAGTTTGAGTTGTGATCAATACTGAGATACGTATACACTGGGTCGTGGATTGATTCAAGATAGTATTTATCGATTTATTTCTGTACATCTAACTGTGGACAACTAGTTGTAGGTTACTAACGAGGACAGCTGACTTAATAAACTTAAAACATCAAAATATATTAAAAGTGTTGTAAATATATTTTGAACATACTTTGATATATATGTATATATTGTTATAGGTTCGTGAATCAACCAGTGGCCAAGTCTTACTTCCCGATGAAGTAAAAATCTGTGAAAGTGAGTTATAGTCCCACTTTTAAAATCTAATATTTTTGGGATGAGAATACATGCAGGTTTTTATAAATGATTTACAAAATAGACACAAGTACGTGAAACTACATTCTATGGTTGAATTATCGAAATTGAATATGCCCCTTCTTATTAAGTCTGGTAATCTAAGAATTAGGGAACAGACACCCTAATTGACGCGAATCCTAAAGATAGATCTATTGGGCCTAACAAACCCCATCCAAAGTACCGGATGCTTTAGTACTTCGAAATTTATATCATATCCGAAGGGTGTCCCGGAATGATGGGGATATTCTTATATATATGCATCTTGTTAATGTCAATTACCAGGTTTTCACCATATGAATGATTTTTATCTCTATGTATGGGATGTGTATTGAAATATGAAATCTTGTGGTCTATTATTATGATTTGATATATATAGGTTAAACCTATAACTCACCAACATTTTTGTTGACGTTTAAAGCATGTTTATTCTCAGGTGAATATTAAGAGCTTCCGCTGTTGCATACTAAAATAAGGACAAGATTTGGAGTCCATGTTTGTATGATATTGTGTAAAAACTGCATTCAAGAAACTGATTTCGATGTAACATATTTGTATTGTAAACCATTATGTAATGGTCGTGTGTAAACAGGATATTTTAGATTATCATTATTTGATAATCTACGTAAAGCTTTTTAAACCTTTATTTATGAAATAAAGGTTATGGTTTGTTTTAAAAATGAATGCAGTCTTTGAAAAACATCTCATATAGAGGTCAAAACCTCGCAACGAAATCAATTAATATGGAACGTTTTTAATCAATAAGAACGGGACATTTCAGTTGGTATCAGAGCGTTGGTCTTAGAGAACCAGAAAATTTGCATTAGTGTGTCTTATCGAGTTTGTTAGGATGCATTAGTCAGTCTGGACTTCGACCGTGTTTTCTTTAAAAATGATTGCTTAACATTTTTGTTGGAAACTATATATTTTTAACATATGAATATTATGTGATATATTAATCTCTTATCGTGTTTGATATTATGTGATAGATGTCTACCTCTAGAACAAGTCCCATTGACTCACCTAATAATAATGAAGAGTCAAATGTAAATTGGAATAATTCGTGGACTGATTCACAAGTTCCCGAAGAGGAACCGGAAGAAGAATCGGAACCGGAAGAAGAATCGGAACCGGAAGAAGAAATAGAACCGGTGGGGGAAATAATAAAACGGTTAAGTAAAAGAGAATCCTCAACCAACCGACCAAGGTTAATTATGGTCAATGGTGTTTCCGCCAAGGAAGCAAAATATTGGGAGGATTACCAATTCTCCGATGAATCGAATTCCGACGAGAATTCCGATGATGTTATAGAAATTACCCCAACTGAATTTAAAAAGGCAAAAGAAAATAATAAGGGAAAGGGCATAAAAATAGAGAAATCTAATTCCAACCCCGATGAACTTTATATGTATCGTCAACCCCCGAAGTCCTTAAGTTGTAACAATGACCCGGGAACCTCTAAACCACCAGGTTTTTCTAAACCAATGTGGACAACGACGGCTCGTATTAGGGGAACATCATATATCCCTAGAAACTTGGCAAAACGAACCAAAACCGAAGAAGAAGAAACGAGCGAGTCGGAATAAGATAGTTGTATTCGTGTGGTGTAATATATGTAATATAGTGTTCTTATGCTTTATGATATATGTAAAAATTGCTTGTATTAATAAGTATTTTTTTTATGAATCTAACTCTTGTCTATTTTACAGTTTAAAAACACAAAATGGATAGACAACCCAATATTTTAAGAGACCTACCCGGAGACATGATTGATGAAATCTTGTCTAGAGTCGGCCAGAATTCTTCGGCACAACTATTTAAGGCGAGATCAGTTGGTAAGACATTCGAAGAATGTTCCAAGAATGTCTTGGTTTATAAGAGACTTTCGTTTGAAAGATGGGGGATATCACATTGGGAAACCCATAAGTTACGATGTGTTTACTTTGACGCATATATTGCGGGGAACCCAAATGCTATTTTACGCAACGGGTTAAGAAATTATTTTGACTCAATATATCCGAATATTGGACTTCGTGATTTAGAAAAAGCGGCTAACATGCAACATAAAGAAGCATGTTATGCTTACGGATTAGTAATGTTCGCTTCTCACCAAAGTGAGAACAAGAACATCGGGCTACAACTATTAAACAAAACGTTTCCACAAGTGACGGAGTCGGTAATTGGGGTAAGAAATGAGGTTTTTAGATTGTTACGGGACTGTTGGACATTACGTAACTCTCGTCCTTTTGATGACGTTACAACACGCTGTCTTATCAACGGCCATAACGGTTATGTTGCACAAGACCAAGGATGGGAAGTAGTCCTAGTAAAACCAGAATGCATGACTTGTTTCTGGACGTATGAATTACGTGTCTTTATTGCCTTTGCTGAACGACTTGTGTACTAGCTAGAATTGTCTTCACAACTATCTTGTATCAAAGTTATTGTGTGCTATATTTCATGCTTTATGTAAAATAAGCGGTATTGTAAGTTTGTAAAATATTGTATAAAAGTTTGAACGCGAAATATTATTATAATCAGTTTTTCATATAGAATTGTAGTAGTTGAATTGTATATTAGCTACTAAGTATGAACTTAACGGGTAGGTACTACCCGAATTTAAACTTATAAAACGCTAATATGAAGAAAAAGCTTTTATAAATGAGTTCATATTATGCTACAAAATACTATTAACTACTCTTAATATTCTGTATGATTAACTTGTTCCATTTAACTATTTTGAAGGAAATGGCACCGACTACTCGACACACCGTGAATATGAATGAAGAGGAATTCCGTACTTTTCTAGCTTCAAACATAGCCGCAGTACAGGCTGCGCTACATACCAACAATAACCTTGGATCTAGCAGTACAGGAAATCATGTAGGATGCACCTACAAAGAATTCACCGCCTGCAAACCTTTGGAATTTGATGGAACCGAAGGACCGATCGGATTGAAACGGTGGACCGAGAAGGTCGAATCGGTGTTTGCCATAAGTAAGTGTACTGAAGAGGACAAAGTAAAGTACGCTACGCATACCTTCACAGGTTCTGCGTTAACATGGTGGAATACCTATCTAGAGCAAGTGGGACAAGACGATGCGTACGCACTACCGTGGTCAGCATTCAAGCACTTGATGAACGGGAAGTACCGTCCCAGAACCGAGGTCAATAAGCTCAAGACAGAACTTAGAGGGTTACGAACCCAAGGATTTGATATTACCACATATGAAAGACGATTCACAGAATTGTGCCTATTGTGTCCGGGAGCATTCGAAGATGAGGAAGAGAAGATCGACGCGTTTGTGAAAGGATTACCGGAAAGAATCCAAGAAGATATAAGTTCACACGAGCCCGCCTCCATACAACAGGCATGTAGAATGGCTCACAAACTCGTGAACCAAATTGAAGAAAGAATTAAAGAACAGACTGCTGAAGAGGCCAATGTGAAGCAAGTCAAAAGAAAGTGGGAGGAAAACGGTGATAAGAATCACCAATACAACAACAACAACAATTACAACAATAATCGCAACAATTATCCCAACAATCGCAACATCAATCGCAACTACAACAAACGGCCCAACAACAACAACAACAACAACAACAGCAACTACAACAATAATCCCAACAACAATAATAACCGCAACAACAACAACAATCAGAAGCAGCTATGCCAAAGGTGTGAAAAGAATCACTCGGGGTTCTGCACCAAATTTTGCAACAAGTGTAAAAGAAATGGTCATAGCGCGGCGAAGTGTGAGGTCTATGGACCAGGGCTTAATAGAACGAAAGGAACAAATGGTGTCGGAACGAGTAATGGCGGAGCAAGTAGTGTCGGAGCAAGTTATGCCAATGTAGTTTGTTATAAATGTGGAAAACCAGGCCACATTATTAGAAATTGCCCGAACCAGGAGAACACGAATGGACAAGGCCGTGGAAGAGTTTTCAATATTAATGCGGCAGAGGCACAGGAAGACCCGGAGCTTGTTACGGGTACGTTTCTTATTGACAATAAATCTGCTTACGTTTTATTTGATTCGGGTGCGGATAGAAGCTATATGAGTAGAGATTTTTGTGCTAAATTAAGTTGTCCATTGACGCCTTTGGATAGTAAATTTTTACTCGAATTAGCAAATGGTAAATTAATTTCAGCAGATAATATATGTCTGAATCGAGAAATTAAACTGGTTAGCGAAACATTTAAGATTGATTTGATACCAGTAGAGTTAGGGAGTTTTGATGTGATAATCGGTATGGACTGGTTGAAAGAAGTGAAAGCGGAGATCGTTTGTTACAAAAATGCAATTCGCATTATACGAGAAAAAGGAAAACCCTTAATGGTGTACGGAGAAAAGGGCAACACGAAGCTACATCTTATTAGTAATTTGAAGGCACAAAAACTAATAAGAAAAGGCTGCTATGCTGTTCTAGCACACGTCGAGAAAGTACAAACTGAAGAAAAGAGCATCAATGATGTTCCCGTCGCAAAAGAATTTCCTGATGTATTTCCGAAAGAATTACCGGGATTACCCCCACATCGATCCGTTGAATTTCAAATAGATCTTGTACCAGGAGCTGCACCAATAGCTCGTGCTCCTTACAGACTCGCACCCAGCGAGATGAAAGAACTACAAAGCCAATTACAAGAACTTTTAGAGCGTGGTTTCATTCGACCAAGCACATCACCGTGGGGAGCTCCTGTTTTGTTTGTCAAGAAGAAAGATGGTACATTCAGGTTGTGTATCGACTACCGAGAGTTGAACAAACTTACCATCAAGAACCGCTACCCACTACCGAGAATCGATGACTTATTTGATCAACTACAAGGCTCGTCTGTTTATTCAAAGATTGACTTACGTTCCGGGTATCATCAAATGCGGGTGAAAGAAGATGATATTCCAAAGACTGCTTTCAGAACACGTTACGGTCATTACGAGTTTATGGTCATGCCGTTTGGATTGACTAACGCACCAGCTGTGTTCATGGACCTTATGAACCGAGTGTGTGGGCCATATCTTGACAAGTATGTCATTGTTTTCATCGATGACATACTTATTTACTCAAAGAATGATCAAGAGCACGAAGAACATTTGAGAAAAGTGCTAGAAGTATTGAGGAAAGAAAAACTGTACGCTAAGTTTTCAAAGTGTGCATTTTGGTTGGAAGAAGTTCAATTCCTCGGTCACATAGTGAATAAAGAAGGCATCCAGGTGGACCCGGCAAAGATCGAAACCGTTGAAAAGTGGAAAACCCCAAAAACTCCGAAGCATATACGTTAATTTTTAGGATTGGCTGGTTACTACAGAAGATTCATCCAAGATTTTTCCAAAATAGCAAAACCCTTGACTGCATTAACGCATAAAGGGAAGAAATTTGAATGGAATGATGAACAAGAGAAAGCGTTTCAGTTATTGAAGAAAAAGCTAACTACGGCACCTATATTGTCATTGCCTGAAGGGAATGATGATTTTGTGATTTATTGTGATGCATCAAAGCAAGGTCTCGGTTGTGTATTAATGCAACGAACGAAGGTGATTGCTTATGCGTCTAGACAATTGAAGATTCACGAACAAAATTATACGACGCATGATTTGGAATTAGGCGCGGTTGTTTTTGCATTAAAGACTTGGAGGCACTACTTATATGGGGTCAAAAGTATTATATATACCGACCACAAAAGTCTTCAACACATATTTAATCAGAAACGACTGAATATGAGGCAGCGTAGGTGGATTGAATTATTGAATGATTACGACTTTGAGATTCGTTACCACCCGGGGAAGGCAAATGTGGTAGCCGATGCCTTGAGCAGGAAGGACAGAGAACCCATTCGAGTAAAATCTATGAATATAATGATTCATAATAACATTACTACTCAAATAAAGGAGGCGCAACAAGGAGTTTTAAAAGAGGGAAATTTAAAGGATGAAATACCCAAAGGATCGGAGAAGCATCTTAATATTCGGGAAGACGGAACCCGGTATAGGGCTGAAAGGATTTGGGTACCAAAATTTGGAGATATGAGAGAAATGGTACTTAGAGAAGCTCATAAAACCAGATACTCAATACATCCTGGAACGGGGAAGATGTACAAGGATCTCAAGAAACATTTTTGGTGGCCGGGTATGAAAGACGATGTTGCTAAATACGTAGGAGAATGTTTGACGTGTTCTAAGGTAAAAGCTGAGCATCAGAAACCATCAGGTCTACTTCAACAACCCGAAATCCCGGAATGGAAATGGGAAAACATTACCATGGATTTCATCACTAAATTGCCAAGGACTGCAAGTGGTTTTGATACTATTTGGGTAATAGTTGACCGTCTCACCAAATCAGCACACTTATTGCCAATAAGAGAAGATGACAAGATGGAGAAGTTAGCACGACTGTATTTGAAGGAAGTCATCTCCAGACATGGAATACCAATCTCTATTATCTCTGATAGGGATGGCAGATTTATTTCAAGATTCTGGCAGACATTACAGCAAGCATTAGGAACTCGTCTAGACATGAGTACTGCCTATCATCCACAAACTGATGGGCAGAGCGAAAGGACGATACAAACGCTTGAAGACATGCTACGAGCATGTGTTATTGATTTCGGAAACAGTTGGGATCGACATCTACCGTTAGCAGAATTTTCCTACAACAACAGCTACCATTCAAGCATTGAGATGGCGCCGTTTGAAGCACTTTATGGTAGAAAGTGCAGGTCTCCGATTTGTTGGAGTGAAGTGGGGGATAGACAGATTACGGGTCCGGAGATTATACAAGAAACTACCGAGAAGATCATCCAAATTCAACAACGGTTGAAAACCGCCCAAAGTCGACAAAAGAGCTACGCTGACATTAAAAGAAAAGATATAGAATTTGAAATTGGAGAGATGGTCATGCTTAAAGTTGCACCTTGGAAAGGCGTTGTTCGATTTGGTAAACGAGGGAAATTAAATCCAAGGTATATTGGACCATTCAAGATTATTGATCGTGTCGGACCAGTAGCTTACCGACTAGAGTTACCTCAACAACTCGCGGCTGTACATAACACTTTCCACGTCTCGAATTTAAAGAAATGTTTTGCTAAAGAAGATCTCACTATTCCGTTAGATGAAATCCAAATCAACGAAAAACTTCAATTCATCGAAGAACCCGTCGAAATAATGGATCGTGAGGTTAAAAGACTTAAGCAAAACAAGATACCAATTGTTAAGGTTCGATGGAATGCTCGTAGAGGACCCGAGTTCACCTGGGAGCGTGAAGATCAGATGAAGAAGAAATACCCGCATCTATTTCCAGAAGATTCGTCAACACCTTCAACAGCTTAAAATTTCGGGACGAAATTTATTTAACGGGTAGGTACTGTAGTGACCCGAACTTTTCCATGTTTATATATATTAATTGAGATTGATATTTACATGATTAAATGTTTCCAACATGTTAAGCAATCAAACTTGTTAAGACTTGATTAATTGAAATATGTTTCATATAGACAATTGACCACCCAAGTTGATCGGTGATTCACGAACGTTAAAACTTGTAAAAACTATATGATGACATATATATGGATATATATATAGTTAACATGATACTATGATAAGAAAACATATCATAAAGTATATTAACAATGAACTACATATGTAAAAACAAGACTACTAACTTAATGATTTTTAAACGAGACATATATGTAACGATTATCGTTGTAAAGACATTTAATGTATATATATCATATTAAGAGATATTCATACATGATAATATCATGATAATATAATAATTTAAAATCTCATTTGATATTATAAACATTGGGTTAACAACATTTAACAAGATCGTTAACCTAAAGGTTTCAAAACAACACTTACATGTAACGACTAACGATGACTTAACGACTCAGTTAAAATGTATATACATGTAGTGTTTTAATA
Organism: Rutidosis leptorrhynchoides; assembly: GCF_046630445.1. Taxonomy (NCBI): domain Eukaryota; kingdom Viridiplantae; phylum Streptophyta; class Magnoliopsida; order Asterales; family Asteraceae; genus Rutidosis; species Rutidosis leptorrhynchoides. Next base: position 201,186,091 of record NC_092343.1, on the reverse strand, counting down.
TGTATTTATACACTTTTGAAAGACTTCAATACACTTATCAAAATACTTCTACTTAACAAAAATGCTTACAATTACATCCTCGTTCAGTTTCATCAACAATTCTACTCGTATGCACCCGTATTCGTACTCGTACAATACACAGCTTTTAGATGTATGTACTATTGGTATATACACTCCAATGATCAGCTCTTAGCAGCCCATGTGAGTCACCTAATACATGTGAGAACCATCATTTGGCAACTAGCATGAAATATCTCATAAAATTACAAAAATATGAGTAATCATTCATGACTTATTTACATGAAAACAAAATTACATCTCCTTTATATCTAATCCATACACCAACGACCAAAAACACCTACAAACACTTTCATTCTTCAATTTTCTTCATCTAATTGATCTCTCTCAAGTTCTATCTTCAAGTTCTAAGTGTTCTTCATAAATTCCAAAAGTTCTAGTTTCATAAAATCAAGAATACTTTCAAGTTTGCTAGCTCACTTCCAATCTTGTAAGGTGATCATCCAACCTCAAGAAATCTTTGTTTCTTACAGTAGGTTATCATTCTAATACAAGTTAATAATCATATTCAAACTTTGGTTCAATTTCTATAACTATAACAATCTTATTTCAAGTGATGATCTTACTTGAACTTGTTTTCGTGTCATGATTCTGCTTCAAAAACTTCGAGCCATCCAATGATCCATTGAAGCTAGATCCATTTTTCTCTTTTCCAGTAGGTTTATCCAAGGAACTTAAGGTAGTAATGATGTTCATAACATCATTCGATTCATACATATAAAGCTATTTTATTCGAAGGTTTAAACTTGTAATCACTAGAACATAGTTTAGTTAATTCTAAACTTGTTCGCAAACAAAAATTAATCCTTCTAACTTGACTTTTAAAATCAACTAAACACATGTTCTATATCTATATGATATGCTAACTTAATGATTTAAAACCTGGAAACACGAAAAACACCTTAAAACCGGATTTACGCCGTCGTAGTAACACCGCGGGCTGTTTTGGGTTAGTTAATTAAAAACTATGATAAACTTTGATTTTAAAGTTGTTATTCTGAGAAAATGATTTTTATTATGAACATGAAACTATATCCAAAAATTATGATTAAACTCAAAGTGGAAGTATGTTTTCTAAAATGGTCATCTAGACGTCGTTCTTTCGACCGAAATGACTACCTTTACAAAAACGACTTGTAACTTATTTTTCCGACTATAAACCTATACTTTTCTGTTTAGATTCATAAAATAGAGTTCAATATGAAACCATAGCAATTTGATTCACTCAAAACGGATTTAAAATGAAGAAGTTATGGGTAAAACAAGATTGGATAATTTTTCTCATTTTAGCTACGTGAAAATTGGTAACAAATCTATTCCAACCATAACTTAATCAACTTGTATTGTATATTATGTAATCTTGAGATACCATAGACACGTATACAATGTTTCGACCTATCATGTCGACACATCTATATATATTTCGGAACAACCATAGACACTCTATATGTGAATGTTGGAGTTAGCTATACAGGGTTGAGGTTGATTCCAAAATATATATAGTTTGAGTTGTGATCAATACTGAGATACGTATACACTGGGTCGTGGATTGATTCAAGATAGTATTTATCGATTTATTTCTGTACATCTAACTGTGGACAACTAGTTGTAGGTTACTAACGAGGACAGCTGACTTAATAAACTTAAAACATCAAAATATATTAAAAGTGTTGTAAATATATTTTGAACATACTTTGATATATATGTATATATTGTTATAGGTTCGTGAATCAACCAGTGGCCAAGTCTTACTTCCCGACGAAGTAAAAATCTGTGAAAGTGAGTTATAGTCCCACTTTTAAAATCTAATATTTTTGGGATGAGAATACATGCAGGTTTTTATAAATGATTTACAAAATAGACACAAGTACGTGAAACTACATTCTATGGTTGAATTATCGAAATCGAATATGCCCCTTCTTATTAAGTCTGGTAATCTAAGAATTAGGGAACAGACACCCTAATTGACGCGAATCCTAAAGATAGATCTATTGGGCCTAACAAACCCCATCCAAAGTACCGGATGCTTTAGTACTTCGAAATTTATATCATATCCGAAGGGTGTCCCGGAATGATGGGGATATTCTTATATATATGCATCTTGTTAATGTCGATTACCAGGTTTTCACCATATGAATGATTTTTATCTCTATGTATGGGATGTGTATTGAAATATGAAATCTTGTGGTCTATTATTATGATTTGATATATATAGGTTAAACCTATAACTCACCAACATTTTTGTTGACGTTTAAAGCATGTTTATTCTCAGGTGAATATTAAGAGCTTCCGCTGTTGCATACTAAAATAAGGACAAGATTTGGAGTCCATGTTTGTATGATATTGTGTAAAAACTGCATTCAAGAAACTGATTTCGATGTAACATATTTGTATTGTGAACCATTATGTAATGGTCGTGTGTAAACAGGATATTTTAGATTATCATTATTTGATAATCTACGTAAAGCTTTTTAAACCTTTATTTATGAAATAAAGGTTATGGTTTGTTTTAAAAATGAATGCAGTCTTTGAAAAACGTCTCATATAGAGGTCAAAACCTCGCAACGAAATCAATTAATATGGAACGTTTTTAATCAATAAGAACGGGACATTTCAGAAGACCCCATTCCCGATCAACCGGACGAGGATGATATGGAAGGCATGGCTTATTGGGATAAATATTGCACCGATTCGGTGCAATTTTCTTGCCTCATGCTTGGGACTATGATACCTGAACTCCAAAAGGATTTTGAGCATCATAGTGCATATGAAATGATCACACAGTTGAAGGAGATGTTCCTTCAACAAGCTCGTGTCAAGCGCTTCAAAACGGTTCGAGCGCTTCATGCATGTCGGATGGACGACTCCCAATCCGTTTCATCTTATGTCCTTAAGATGAAAAGCCTAATTGATCAAGCGAACCGTCTAAACTGCAACGTGTCTAATGAATTAGCCACGGACCTTATCCTTAATTCCTTGTCAAAGAGGTTTGACACATTTGTAATGAATTACAACATGAATGGATGGGATAAGAGCATTGGCGAATTACATGCCATGCTTAAAACGGCCGAAGCGAGCATGGGTAAAAGGGCTTCACCCATGTTTATGATCAATGAAGGCGGGTCCAAAAACAATAACACTTCTAAGCCAAAGGTGGCTAAGAGGAAAGGACCCGCCTACCAAGGCAAGGGCAAGGGAAAGGGGAAGATGGTTACCCCAACCAACAATAACAAGAAGCAAAAGGTTGCCGGTAAAGCTAACCCCAAGGAAGATCCGTGCTTTGGTTGTGGTGAAATGGGTCACTGGAAACGCAACTGCCCGGTCTACCTAAAGGAGTTGAAAGAAAATAGGGATGCAGGGCAAACCTCAGGTAATGTATATATGGTATACATTGAGCTTAGTATTACTTCTTCTAACACATGAGTATTAGACACAGGATGTGGAACTCACATTTGCAATTCTATGCAGGGGTTCAAAAGAAGTAAACAAGAAGCAGGAACATCAAGTCTCTACATGGGAAATGGAGCTAAGGTGCACGTAGTAGCTCAAGGAGATTTTATTTTAAAGCTTCCAAGTGGTTTGGAGCTTATTTTGAAAAAAATTTTGTATGCACCAGATTTATCTCGAAACATTATTTCTGTATCCCGTTTGAAACAATGTGGTTTTAATCTTAATTTCATTAATGATGATATCCATGTTTCTTTAGATAATGTGTTCTATTTTAAGGCTTCGCCTTTGAATGGTATCTATGAATTGGTTCATGATGACACATCATACAATAGCTCAATATACCATGCAAACACCAAGAAACTCAAAAGGGATTTGAGTGATTCCTACTTATGGCATTGTCGCCTTGGTCACATAAACAAGAACCGAATGCATACACTTCAAAAGAATGGACTTTTGAAATCAAATGAACTAGACTCGTTTGATGTATGTGAATCTTTTTTACAAGGCAAAATGACTAAAGCACCTTTCAAAGGGACCTATGAAAGGGCTAAGGACTTATTGGGATTAATACATTCGGATGTTTGTGGACCCTTTAAGCCCATAACTAGGAATGGTGAAAGATACTTCGTTACTTTCATTGATGACTTCAGTCGTTTCGGATATGTCTACTTATTAAGACACAAGGACGAAACTTTTGAAGCATTCAAGGAATATCAAAACGAAGTACAAAATCAACTCAATAAGACGATCAAGGTACTTCATACCGATAGAGGAGGTGAATACCTAAGCGATGCTTTCCAAGTTCATCTTAAAAGTTGTGGGATTATCTCACAACTCACTCCTCCTGGAACACCCCAACTTAATGGAGTTTCCGAAAGGAGGAACCGAACCCTAATGGATATGGTTCGATCTATGATGGCTAGAATCTCGTTACCTCTATCATTTTGGGGTTATTGTCTATGCTCCGCGGCTCGTATTCTAAATATGGCCCCAACCAAGAAAGTGGAACGAACTCCTCATGAGATGTGGTTTGGAAAATCTCCATCTCTTTCATACTTAAAGGTATGGGGATGTGAAGCTTATCCTAAGCGTTACGTCCCTAATAAGTTGAATGCTCGATCCACGAAGTGTATCTTCATAGGATATCTCAAGGATGATATGGGATATTATTTCTATGATCCATCCGAGCAGAATGTATTTGTTGCTCGAAAGGCTGAATTCCTTGAAACTAAGTTCCTAATGGAAGGAAATAGTGAAAGGAAGATAGATCTTGAAGAGGTTCAAGATCAAGTAGATGATACACAATTGGCTGACACTAGCACTCAACATGTAAATGTTGAGAGTGATCAAATGGATGATCAAAATACACAAGACGTTCGCAGATCTGGTAGGATTAGTAATCCTCCTGAGAGATATGGGTTTCTCATGGTTGGTTGCTATGTGGTTGATTTGGATGAACCAACAAACTACCAAGATGCATTATCAAGGATTGATAAAGATAAATGGCAGGAGCCATGAACGCTGAGATGCAATCCATGTATGACATACATGGAAACCTAAAAAGATATGCAAGTTAAAGAAGTTAAATAAGGTATGCAAATTATCAAGGATTTATCAAGGCTAGTTGATTGTAAATGGCTTTTCAAGATGAAAACTGACATACATGGAAACTTGGATACATATAAAGCTAGACTTGTAGCAAAAGGTTTCACTCAAACTCAAGGGGTTGACTATGATGAAACTTTTTCGCCTGTGGCAATGCTAATGTCTATTAGGATATTACTTGCCATTGCTGCTCATTATGATTATGAAATATGGCAAATGGATGTCAAGACCGCTTTCCTACATGGACATCTTGAGGAAGATGTCTATATGGTTCAGCCTGAAGGTTTTGTTGATCCGAAATATCCTAAAAAGGTATGCAAGTTAAAGAAGTCAATCTACGGATTGAAACAAGCATATAGAATATGGAATCATCGTTTTAATGAGGAGGCCAAGAAATTTGGCTTCATTAAAAATGGTGATGAAGCTTGTGTATACAAGAAAGCTAGTGGGAGCACTATCATGTTCCTTGTACTATATGTGGATGATATATTGTTATTTGGAAATGATATTCCGGCAATGGAAGGTGTTAAAACTTGGCTAAGTAAATGCTTCTCCATTAAGGATCTTGGAGAAGCACAATACGTTTTAGGGATTGGGATCTACAGAGATAAACCCAAGAAACTGATAGGTTTGAATCAAAGTGCATACATTTAAAAGATCTTGAAAAGGTTCAAGATAGACAACTCTAAGAAAGGTTTGGTACCTATTCAAAGAGGAACGCTTCTCAGTTCATCTCGGTGTCCTACCACGAAAGATGAACAAGAGAGAATGAATAAAGTCCCGTACGCATCTGATATTGGGTTAATCATGTATGCAATGATATGCACTAGACCGGATGTGTCATGCGCTCTTAGCTTGACAAGTAGATACCAGAATAACCCAGGAAACAATCATTGGATTGAGGTTAAAAGTATATTGAAATACCTTAGGAGGACTAAGGATATGTTTCTAATATATGAGTCTGGTGAGGAGGAACTCGCTGTAAAAGGTTACGTGGACGCGATTTTCCAAACTGATCGAGATGATTCTCGGTCACAGTCTGGTTATGTCTTCACGTTAAATGGAGGTGCGGTCTCTTGGAAGAGTTCAAAACAGGATGTTGTTGCATTATCCACTACAGAGTCGGAGTACATTGCCGCCTCATTAGCAGCTCAGGAAGCTGCATGGATGAAGAAATTCATCGACGACTTAGGAGTAGTCCCTTCCATTCAGGACCCTCTTGAGATTTTTGTGACAACGAGGGTGCGATTGCTCAAATCAAGGAACCTCGTGCTCATCAAAAGACCCATCACATTGAGCGGAGATTCAACTACATAAGGGATGAAGTTGAAAAGGGAAAGATATGTATTCGCAAAGTTCACACAGATCTTAATATAGCGGATCCTCTCACGAAGCTCTTACATGGATCAAAACATGCAGGACATGTTTGTGCATTAGGGCTTCAATATTCTAGTGATTGGTTATGATCTGTTTTAAGTATTGTAACGGAATGAAATTATTCAAACTCATTAATATAATTATGGTATTAATTTATTTTGAGTTATGTTCCTATTTTGCATATTTTATCCATGAATAAGTAATTATTCTAAATTCCGTAGTCGATCACATCTGTGGGAACAAGTGTGAGGTTTAGACTATTATGAACTTGGATTGGTATACATTCGCAGCATGAATGTGGGGCAAGGTTGCAACCAAGGTTCATAGATATTTGTGGGATACAAATATTGGAAGACCCGCCCTCAAGATTTACTAAATGGAGCCTTTGTGGTTGATCACATGTAATCTTGAGTAAAGGCGAATATCATTGTATCCTCTGACCTGAGATACATATTAGGTTCGGATATTTACCAAGTATTGTGCCTTGATTCTTTCTTTCGCTATTCCGAAATATGGTAGTTCATAAGGAAGAGCTCAGGTGTAATACAAAGTATATATCTAGGATGTATGTAGTCAAGATGGAATTTGTCCCTCTTATTTGTTGAGAGTCAGATGTCTAAGACCTGATAAAGTTAAATCTAGAAGAGAGTGATCACCCTGTGTCTCTTGGATTTAACATGACATCTAGGATGAAAGGATATAATGAAAGATTCACCTATTCATATTCGAGATGGGAACTCGAAAAGGATGATGTTATTGAATGGCACAAAGTCATAACATATTGGGGGTGATGGACGGTCGTTAGGTGGTATCCGTCACTTGCATTAATTTCTTATTTTTCTCGTGCAAGTGGGAGATTGAAGGTATTTCGTATGCCCGAGAGACATATTTAATTAATGTGGCTAATATGTTATGATCCAAGTCGGGTCATACCCAATAAAAATCTTACCGACACTTTAAATGTATTTAATCTTAGCGATTGGTTTGTTAAATAAATACGCGACACTTGGATTTTAGAAAATCGGTTTTCTAAAATATTATCACTTGAGATAAATTATTTGGATAATTTACACAATGAGGATTTAATTATTTATAGGTGTAAATAATTATAATGTGTTATATTTTATAAATGGTTTTATAAAATATGCAAGTAACAAAATAAATACATGGATTTATATATATTGTTTTATAAACAATCTAACTATATAAAAAAATAACCCATGATGGGTGGCAGAATTTTGTGTCTCCAAGAGAGCATCTCATGCTTGTATTTTGTTGCTTTTAAGTGTACAACTCCTCATACACATGCTAGTCTCTATAACCATGCAATTGACTCAAGTGAGAGGGATATACACTTGCAAAAATACATCAAAAACTGCACAAAACACTCCCAAGAGTGTTGTTTCTGTCGTGAGTTTTCAGCAGCAAAAAGGGGTTCATTTCTTATTTTGCAAGCTTGATTTCAAGTGTCATTAAATCCTAACTAAAGGCTAGGGTGTTGGTGATAATTTTGGGGTATAACAACTTGAGGTTTCATAGTTTTGAAGCTTCATTCATCATCATCTCTTGACATAGCTGCTGTCCAAATTTCTTGGGTGCAAAAGGAAGGGGTTTCAATCTTGGTTTTGAGGTGATAAAGAGTCTTAAATCCTAACTCAATTAAGGGTGGTGTTGGAGCACAAAAGCTTGGGTTTTACACACTTGTTCATCATCTTCATTATCACTTATTAACCTCCTAACTTGGAGAAGGTATAATCTCTAAACATCCCTTTTAATTGTAAGCATATTTCATAACTTGATCCTACTTGGGATTTAACCTTAAATGGTTAAAGTATAACAAGTCTAAAATTGGTAATTACATGCTTCCGCTTTAATTAATTCTTAAATGGTTTTAAGATACAAGAATTTGTTAAATCCCAACAAGTTTGACTATATTAGACTCAGTCAGACGTACGAGTGAAGCCTCACTAGTACGGCTGACAAGCTCATACGCACGAGTGTGCTGAGCTGAGTCACAAACCTAATATGTGTAAACATACACGAGTGAGTGATCACCCGTACAGCTGAGACAGCTCACTCGTGCGAGTGAGGGCTGACTCGTACGGTTGAGTCAACAGCAGGGGTATATAAGTGTTATGTTCTTCATTTTAGGTTAAGCCTCTCATTTTACACACACATCACTCAGATCTGGTAGCTTGTCTGATTCTCTCTCAACCCAAATCACTCAAGAGGTGAATAATAGCTCTACGTGTTAATCTAATCACACATCTATTGTTGTGGTTTGACTTAATTAATCCCAAAAAGTACAATATTCACTAGAATGGTTTGATTCACTAATTCCGCCTTTATGTGAGTTAAACTTGTTGATTTCGAAGTTCCTAGTCATGTTTCATCATTGGTATCAGAGCATTGGTTGTGATTTCAACATCATCTAGTAATTTTTTGGTGATTAAAGAGTTTATTATTTTGGGTTTTTGAGTTTAGAGTGATTTTGATCAAAAAGAAATCATTTTTACGTGTGTAATTGTGATTAGAGAGTGTGTTTATGTTAGTTTAGTGCTAATCCAGCTTGTGGATGAAGAAATTGAGGTTTAACATCAGTTTCTAGGGTTTTATAGTGAATTAGGTTGAACAGCAACCCACATGAGTGGGGCAGTGAAAAATTGCTCACTCGCGCGGTTGACATCACTCGTGAACTCACACGCACGTTTTAGCATAACCTTGGTTAGGTTAAGTGACTACAGTCTGATCACACGAGTGATCATACGGTTGACTGTGAAACGTACGAGTGATCATACGGTTGATCCTTACTCGCACGTTTGAGGTTTAGTGTTAGTTCTTTTGGTTGGTTAGATCACACGTACGATTAAGTTGTAACATGTATGCTTGAGGTAGTGACACGTACGTGTGAGTTGTGACTCGTACGCTTGATATTCTGAACCGCACGGTTGACCTGTTTTGGTAATATTGTCAAGATGTTTAATTCGAACGATTACGCGTTAGCTTCACCATTAGTTCCGAGTATTACGAATATGACTCAACGATTACTCCTTGCTGAGAGTGAATCCGGAAGTGGTACGAAATGTCCAAGATTAATGAACATGGATAATTATTCTACTTGGAAGTCTAGATTTAAAATTTGGTCTGATGGTCAGGACACGAAGCTTTGGAAGTACATTGAAACTGAATTTCAATGGCCACATTCACCAGTTACAAATGAATTGTTTACGTTGCATAATATGCCTTCGAAAGAACGTGGAGAGTATAACTTGGAGAATAAGATGTACTCTAACTTGACAAGTGCTATTGATGGTCCGATTTTCTATCAATTTCTGTGTCATGATACTTCATTCAAGATATGGGAAGCACTTCGTACTTTCAATGAAGGAAATACATCTTACAGAACTAGAAAAGGTTTAGAGTTGAAAGCTGAGTTTGATCGTTTTCACTGGCAAGTCGGTGAATCTATTACAGAATTGGTTGAAAGATACCGTCATTTGCTAACTGAACTACACAAGCATGATATAACCATTGCTGAGAAAGATAAAGTGACATGTCTAGCTGGAGCATTACCATTAGAATGGAATGGTTTCATACTTATTATGAAAACCAGTGGAGAACTTGCTACTGCTACAGTGAACTCGTTTATCGCAAGTCTTCAAGAAGAGGAGTTAGAGTTGTTAAACAAAGTTAAGAGGTCTAAACAAGTTCAAGACACCAAAATGTAGTGTCCAAATGGTTATACACCACCAAAATCAGATCATGCACCATTTCAAACAGCTTTTGCTACAAACAATCAGAATATGTATGGTTTGAATGTTAGCAGTACACCTATTCAACAACCTTCATATCCACCACAAGTTTCACCATGTTCACTCAATACTCAATCACAGCCTACTTCCAATACTACATAGTCATCTGAACCAACTGCATTAGATGTTCTATCTGCACTTAAGATCGAGAACATAAGGAAAGCAGGGAAAGAAAAGATTAGCGAAGATATAGCTTTACTACCAAGCCTTATTAATTCCTACGATAGTTATCTTGATGGTCGTGTGGGTAACATTCATCTAACAACTGAAGATTATCATCAACTTGATAAAGATGAAGCAGAAACGATGGATATTATGTGGGGTATGGCAAATATTATGAGAAGAGCAAGAGATAAAGAAGAGCGAACTGGAAAACCGATCAATCTGACCAAAGATACAAAACTGGGATTTGATATGAATACTGTTACTTGTTACAACTGTGGAGAATTAGGTCATTTTTCAAGATAGTGCACAAAACAGAAGAAGCAGAGTAATCGTCATCCTTTCAAGAATCAGAACTAAAATTCTCAGATTCAAACAACTAAGTGTGAGATTTACATTACTGATAAAGTAAATAAACCAGATGCAGCTGAGACTCCTAACAAAGCTTTGGTTGTCATTCATGGAGATGATGATGATAATTGGTCTATCAAATTGAATGTAGATGATCAACAACCTAAAGCTAACATGGCGAAGATCACTGAAGTTGAAGAAGATTGTGTCACTAATCGAAATTTAATTGAGAAGCTGACTGCTCGTGCTGAAAGAGCTGAAGAGTTGTCTCGAACCATTCGGAAGGAGAAGATTCAGAAACTGGTTAAAGACAAATTCAAGAAGGCACGTGATTCAGTTCCTCGTATACCTGAATCTGGAAGTGTTTCACCAACTTCGTCAGAGGACTACTACTATAATAGTTGGAAGGATAGATATGGTGATACCTCAGTGCTTGAAGACAGTCTAGAAGCGGATCAACAAGAAGAAACCTTATTTGATGCTGACAATGAACTAGAAAAATGGGGTAAAATGATTACAGAAGAGTTGGAAATGTTAGTTCTCATGCGTGAAGGTTTAGATCTTGAGAGTGTAAATTCAGAAGATAATGATTCAGATGAAATTTTAGATTCAGAAGTTGAAATTAAAGCTGATCATACTGAACTTGATCAAACTGATTTTGAGGCACTAAACAAGAAAGAAGTAGATTTACTAAAGATATGCTTATAAAAAGTGATCTCGAGAAGGTCACCGAGTTAACAAAAGCTAAAGATATTTGGGACAGACTTGAACAGATTCATTTGGGAAAAGATGTTGATACATCAGAGTTTCTTACAGATTCATCAGAATCAGGAGATGAGCTTGATGATGGGAAGAAGACAATTTACTTTTCATTTATGGCTAAGACTTCGTCATCGAATAACACTCAACAGGTATCTTCTGATCCATCTACTGATAATGAATGTGTTAAATGCACTGAATCTAAAATAACAATAGATAATTTAACAAAGGCTTATGCGGAGATGAAAGAAAAATGGCACGCAGACCATGTGACCACTAAAGTTGAAAATGAGTTGAAAGAGCAGATCAAAGTTTACAAAAAACAGCTTCACAATCTTAAATGTTATAACTTTGACATAAATCAAGCTTTAATTAAACGTGTTGACATAATTAATGAACTAAAGAAAGAAAATGAATGCGTTAAAGCTGATTTAGAAGCAATTTCAATTAAAATGAAATGTTGGGAAAGTGCGTCACAGTGGAATGCATTAATGGTAGAAATTAATGACACCAAGGGCAAGGGTATTGGATATAAGTCTGCATCTCCTCCTTTTAAGAACACATTTGTTAATGCAAACGTAGTTGACGATCGACCAGAAGACTGTATCCCTCCTAGTTATGAAGATTACATTTTAAAGAATAAAAAGTGTAGCTCAACTAAGAATACAACTTCTGATGATACTGCTGAAGGTGCTCTAGATCATGAGGAAGATAGGAAAACTAGTTTAGGAGATAACTCTAAGACAAGTAGGGTTAGAACACCAAAAGGTCCTGTTAAAATTTTAAGAAATCCTAGATTTGCTAACAGACATGTTCCTCCTGTTACCCCTAAGCTTGTTACAAAAGATAAACCAAATGATTCTCCTGTGTTCGTAAGAAAACAAGATCCTTCATCTTCAAACTCTAATAATGTGTATGAATTTAAAGGACATAGGGAGTTTCGTCAATGTTTTAATTGTGCTGTCTTTGGACACATTGCTGCTTTTTGTCCTAGAAGAGTTCGTTCCACTAGACATAAGATTGACTTGTCACATGAAAATTTTAGATCATTTTATGCTCATAGAACAAATTCACCCGTAAGTAATGAACGTCATGATAAGAGGTTTAATAAAAATGTTATTTATGGAGACCCTAAGAGAAAGAATTTAAATAGATCTGTTTCACCTGTGAAAGGTAAAATTCTAAAGAGAAGTTTTGAGAAAAATGTGACAGGGTTTCGTAATCAAGAAAAACCTTTTGAACCAAAGGCACGATCACCCTCTCAAAAAGCTAGTCGTCGAAAATACTTTTCTCATAACATACCACAAATGAGTCGCTCCGAAGATGAGCAAAATGTGAAAAACTAGAAGAGCAATATTGCTACTTCTAAACTATCTAAGTGTATGGTTTCAAATGATGAGATTCCACCGTACTCAAACGGGAAATGGATGGAATTTCAAGCTATGGGTGTTAATGGACAACGTACTGCCGTCCGGGCGTGGGTTCCCATTATCAATTAATATTCTTAATCTGATATGCAGGGAACCAGGATACCTGCAAACAACACCTGGATAGTCGATAGCGGCACTTCGAGACATATGACTGGACAACTATCTCTTCTTTCGGATGTACACCCAATTAAGGGAGGTTATGTTACATTTGCTGGAGATAAAGGAGGTCACATTTCAGCTCAAGGTTTATTGAAGAATGAGAAAGTTAGTTTCGACAAAGTGAACTATTGTCAAGAGCTTGCAAACAATTTGTTGTCGGTTTCACAAATCTGTGAAAAATCTTTCAAGGTAGCATTTGATGACGAATTTAGCTACATTTTGAAGCCAGAGTTTGTGATTCCTCCAGAAATGATTTTGATGAAGGCTCCTAGACAAGCTGATTTGTACATGCTAGATATGAATGTTGCTACTTCAACTGCAGAACATCATCACGCTTTTATTTCTAAAGCGACTGAACAAGATTCTATTACATGGCACACACGCATGGGTCATTTAAGTTTTCGAAAAATGAATCACCTTGTCCACAACAATCTTGTAGAAGGTGTTGATCTTCGATCTTTTCAGATTCCAGGAACATGCGTTCCGTGTAAGAAGATTAAGCAGAGCAAGAAAGCTCATAAGCTGGTGAAGTATAATCCAATCTCTGCTCCGCTTGAATTGTTACGTATGGATCTTTTCGGTCCAATTCGTTTTGAAAGCATTGATGGAAGTAAGTATTGTCCGGTTGTAACAGATGATTATTCAAGATTTTCTTGGGTAATGTTTTTGAAAGAGAAGTCCGATACTTTTGAGAATTTGAAAGTGCTAATCAATCGATTAGAGACAGGTTTTAATCTAAAGGTAAGAAAGATTCATTGTGACAACGGTACAAAATTCAAGAATCAGTATCTTGCAGGTTTCTGTATTGAAAAAGGTATCAATATGCAGTTCAGTTCTGCATACGCTCCTCAGATGAATGGTGTTGCTGAAAGAAAGAATAGGGTATTGATCGAGACAGCTAGAACAATGCTGGCAGATTCACTGTTACCTGTTCATTTTTGGAGTGAAGCTGTTGTTAATGATTGGTACACTATGAATCGAGTTCTGACTGTTAAACGACTGGGTAAAACCTGCTATGAGTTATTGCATGGGAGAAAACCATCTTTGAAGCATCTAGATCCATTTGGTGCACCGTGTAGCATGTTGAAAAGAAAACTAGAAAGTAAGTTTGATTCTAAAGTGGTTACTGGAGTATTTCTTGGGTATAGTTCTCTTAACAAGCGAGTTTTCAACAATGAAACAAGATGTGTTGAAGAATGGTCTGAAGTTGACGTCCAAAGGAATCAAACGAAGAGTGCTCCTAAGAGTCATCCTTGGATTTATAACTATGATGAGCTAATTGAATCATTCAATCTTGCTCCAGATCAGACGGAGAATGAAGTTGAGTTACAAATGTTGTTTGATTTACAAAATGAACCACAAGCATCTACACCTACTCCAATTCCAACTCCATTACCGACAGTCAATGAGCCAGTTCAAGATTCAGATCAAGATGTTGATCCAGTGTACGATACCTGTGGATCTAATATTTCAAGTGAAATTTCTGACAATCCTGAAGATATTGGTGATACTACGAATCTACATCATGAGATACATGTTCCTGCACAACTAGTTCTCAGAACTATAGCTGCTCATCCTAAAGAGAATATTATTGGAGATTCAAATGCATGCGTTAGAACAAAAAGGCAAGTTTAGTTTGATGGTCAAGTTAATACTCATATGACAGCTACTGCTGCATACTACGAGTACTCATGTCATATTTCTAGAATAGAGCCAAAGACAACAAAAGAAGCCTTGAAGCATGTTGATTGGGTCATGGCTATGCAAGAAGAAATTCAGCAATTCAATCGTTTGGATATTTGGAAGCTAGTTACTAAGCCACATGGAGCTAAAGTGTAACACCCCATTCCAACTATGGAATGGAAGGTCACATTTATTACTAAACTAGTCCGGATCCGGCCCGCGCGATGCGGCGGGGGCTTTCGGCATGTGTATTCATATTTAACGTAGCGCCGTGTATTTACAGAGGGGAAAACGGCTCATGTCTTAAGCGCCGTTTTAGATCTCGTTGTCTTAAGCGTTTTTTAAAAAGTGTCCGTTTCGAACGTAGTTATTTTCGTTTTGTTCATACAAATTTTTCGAGTGTGACGGTGCTGTCGGAAAAATTTAACTTGCGCCGAACAGAAAGATACGGGTTGTCGTTGTGTTAAGCGTTTTTTGAGAAGTGTCCATTTCGCGTATAGTTAGTCACGTTGGGTTCGTGAGATTTTTTCGACTTGAACGGTGGTCTCGGAAAAATTTAACTGGCACCGAGCGAGAAGATAGGGCCCGTTATAAATCTGGGTGGAATTAGTTTCTTTTATTTTAATAAAATTATATATTTACAATTTCTACCCCTGAGAAAGTGTAAATTTGAGGGGTTGTTGTGTAAAGTAAGGCGAATTTGAGGGACCGATTGTAGTGTAAATACAAACTAAAAACTACAATACAAATGAACTAAAACTACATAATTGTGCATGTTTTTTAGTATATAAGGGTTAAATTTGAGGGGTTGTTGTGTAAAGTAAGGCGAATTTGAGGGACCGATTGTAGTGTAAATACAAACTAAAAACTACAATACAAATGAACTAAAACTACATAATTGTGCATGTTTTTTAGTATATAAGGGTTAATTAATTAATTAATAATTGAAATCAAAATAGTCTAACTATAGTAAACGACAAGGTCTAAAACAACTGAAATATTAAAATCTATAATAAAACTTAATATCTCCAAATCATAAGTCTGAATGATTATTAATAAGGGTAGTCTCTAAGGCGTCTTTCAGTCCATAAGCTCTCTCACTCATCTCATATGACCCTGATTACCTGTCGCAGGAAAAGAAAATGCGGCTGAGCTAATTGCTCAGTGCGCGGATGAAGGCATATTTAAAAATACATCTTTTAAAAAGTTTAAGAGCCTTAAAATAAATAACTTACTTTTTCTAGAAATCATAGTAACAGATAAAATTTTATAATGGAAATCTCTTTGAATAGAATAAAACATAAACATGACATAGCAGAATGCACAATGCATACCTAACTGAATGTTCGAGCATAACTAACAGAATGTTCTCTCACGAACATAACACAATGTTCAACGCATACCTAACAGAATGCTCAAAACATAACTAACATATTGTTCTCTCCACGAACATAACAGAATGCTAGCATAGCATAAAGCTCTCCCACGAGCATGCCTAACAGAATGCTCCATGAGCATAACTAACAGAATGCTCTAAGAGCATAATCACAATAATCATTTTCACGCAAAGATTTTCTCAAAATCGTTTTCACGAGATGTTTTCCCAAAGCTTTTCAAAACAAATAAGATTTCGTTTAAGTTTTCTTAAAACACATATAATAAAAACACCAAAAAATATTGGTAGAGATCACGAGATAATTAAAAAAATAATTTAAGATAACGCTGAATGAAAAGTACATAACATCCGTACCTGAGTAAATCTCTAAATCTCACAAGGTCAGAAAGATCCTTCAATGTCCTCAACAACGTCTACATAAATAGTTTAGCTAAACTCAACATCATCATTTATTATATAAATTCTCGTTAACTAACTTCCTAAATCCCATATTATAAATCTATATCCTTTCTTAGTTAATGATTTAGTTTAATAATAATAATAATAATAATAATAATAATAATAATAATAATAATAATAATAATAATAATAATAATAATAATAATAATAATAATAATAATAATACCATTAACGACTAATGTAACTACTATAATTTTATTAGCTTAAAAAGTTAACATAATAGTACATGGGTTAAACTATATATCTACAAGTATTTTATTAATTTTATTATGTAACCGGGTATATAGTTCAGGGGGTGTATTTATAAGTATGTTATTCTTTATAGTTAGTTTGTAAAAGAGTTCATAATCTAGGGACCGAACAAGTAACTTTATAAAACCTCATCATCTTTTTGTGATGCATTCTCACAACATGTAAAATGTAAAACAGAGCAATCGGAAGGTATTATCAATATCTTCAATTTTGTCATAGTTTTCATGTATAATATTAATTTTATGTAGGCCAATTATCATTCAGACTATCTCTTTAATTTCTTAGATTATGATTCACTAACGACATATAAATTCATAATAAAGGACATTGATCGATTCCTCCATGATCGAACGATAGTATGATTTAGAGGTTAGCTTAACCAGTTTTAATTAAAGATGAGAACACCAATTGATTAATAGCTCCATGAAACATATTAATATTAGATTTTGGTATAGATTTACCTTCAAGACGAAATCAAATGTGCATCGAACAACTGATCGGAAGAAGTTTCGGTTTCCTCTACACGTACCGAAGGTATTTCGTATGCCCGAGAGACATATTAAATTAATGTGGCTAATGTGTTATGATCCAAGTCGGGTCATACCCAATAACAAGCTTACCGACACTTTATATGTATTTAATCTTAACGATTGGATCGTTAAATAAATACGCGACACTTGAACTTTAGAAAATTGATTTTCTAAAATATTATCACTTGAGATAAATTATTTGGATAATTTATATTTAATTATTTATAGGTTTAAATAATTATAGTGTGTAATATTTTATAAAAGGGTTTATAAAATATGCAAGTAACATTAACAATTACATGGCTTTTTACTAATTTAAAAAAAAAAATGTGATTATAATATTGGCATGGTGGTGGACGGTTTTGCAGCCCCAAGGAGACCATCCCATGCCTAAATTTGTTACTTTTATGACCACACAAGTGCCAAGGTGCATGCTCACTAGTTAACCAAGGCTTTGACTCAAGTGATACAAGATATACACAAAAAATTGCAAGTAAAAATTCTGCTTCCGGTGTAGCTGCTGGCCGAACTGTTTGTAGCACAAGGAGAGGTTTTTTTGCTTGCTTATCTAGTCCATTCAAGTGTCTAAAATCCTAACAAAACAAAGGTGGTGTTGGTGTACAAAAGGTTTGTGGGTATTACACACTTGAGGCTTCAAGTTAGAGGCTTTCATTCATCATATTCATCATCATCTTGTGAAACGACCCGTCCATATTACTATAAACGCATTACGTTATTCATTGGTCCCATAGCGAGGTAATTGACCTCTATATGATACGTTTTAGAAAATATTGCATTCGTTTCATAAAAAGCACACCATTATTATACATAATACGAGTTTTAAACATATGGGCGATTATTTACAAAATAATCCCCATGATACATCGATTTTCAAATATTACAAAGGTGACATAACAGTCGAATATAATACATGACCAAAGTTTTATTGAATGCAACCCTCTTTTAAACAAAAGTATGAGACTCCATGCAAAGCTTGCTCAGATAATGCGACAGCGGAAGAATTTCTTAAGGACCTGAGAATAAACATGCTTAAACAGTCAACACAAAGGTTGGTGAGATATATAGGTTTAAAGCTAGCATCGATATAAATATAGACCACAAGATTTCATAGTTACAAACATTTCAATAAAGATATTCTATAAGTTGTTGAGTGCTTCGGTAACCATACTTAACCATTAATGTGGCATATTCCCTTTATTATGAAATCTCCCTACACTGTACCAAGTATAGTAAAAACGAAGTACTATGCAACCGTTTACGATACTAGAGTGACTAGCCCGGTTGGGGTTGTCAAACCCGATAGATCTATCAATAGAATTCGCGCTTACATGTTCTTACAACATGTAAATATTAGTTACCAAGCTATTAGGGAAGATATGCAAGGTGGTACAACTCAACGTAGAATATATTTTAAGTACTTGTGTCCATGGCGTAAAACATAAAATGCATGTATTCTCATCCCAAAATATTTGTAGAGTTTAAAAATGGGACTATATACTCACAGTAGTAAAAGTATATTAATAATAAGTTTTCAACTTATTAAAAATATGGCTGTCGTCCTTGGATTCACGAACCTATAATAATAATAATAATAATGATGATTCAGATAATAATACGACATATGAAAAAAAAAAAAAAAAAAAAAACAAGTTCATAGAATACTTATATAATAATTTTTAACATTTTATGTTGGTAGTCCAAAATAGTTCGAAAAGTCCATTAATCGGTATATATATATATAATCTTAGAATTAACCCACGACGTATTGTGTATGTATTGTCTTGCATCAATCCAGAGACGTATTGTATACTTATTGTCTTAGAATTAACTAAGACGTATTATGTACGTATTGTCTTAGGATTTATCAAAACGTATTGTGCACGTATTGTCATGGAACGTACCAAGATTATAATATTTTGTTATACTAATGATAACATGTATAAATATATATAGGATATAGGAAAAGTTAACAAGGATATGGTTAATATAGTTTTTATAACATAAATTTCGTCCATACAACGTTAATTTTAGCAGTTTTTGTTTTGCTCGCCAATATTCATTACAACTCCGTTTAAAGTGAATCAAATTGCTATGGATTCCTTAATAAGTAAATTTTTCAAAACCAATTCGAAAATTTCATCCCAAGTAGTAATTTTTAGAGCTTTACCCTCTTTTTGTGTTGGTGGACAGATTTGGAAAAATCCCGATATCCACCCAATATATGATTTTTGATAAAATACTTTCACTTTGTCTAAAATCATGAAAAAAATACTGAAAGTCTTATTTACATATATTAACATATTTTCAAAGTCTTAGCCTCAAACTCAAAGTCTAAGATAGGTTTTTAATTCCCAACCCAAAACAGCCCGCTTTTTACCGAATGGAGATTAAAGGATATATGTTAAGTTTCAAGGTGTTCTTCATATGTACAAGTTATAAGTTCTTATATTAAATTAATATAACATAATAATACATATAAATAAGTGTTATTAGAGTTAAGTTAGAAAGATTAAATTAGTTTTTCAAACAAGTTTAGAATCAACTAAACTATGTTCTAGTTTATAAACTCTTATATAGATAGCTATAAACATATGAATTGAACAAGAGTTGAAGTAGAGTTTTTATCTCAAGTTTAGAATGTAAAGTTGCTGGAAAGAAGTAGTAGAACAAAACTTGAGAGAGTTCTTGCAAGTGTGTGTAAAAATGAGTTAGAAATGGTGCTTATTTATAGGCTTGAAAATTTGGTTTTTAGTGAAAATATCTAAGATAAGTTAAAATGTATTAAGTCATGGATGACATATTAAATTGATTAGGTCATGGATGACATATTACACAGATAATTTCAGATTTCTATTGGTATATACCAATAGTAAATACTTCTAGAAGATGTGTATAATACGGGTAAAAATACCGTATGAATGCGAGTAGAATTCTTGAGGAAATTGAACGGAAATACGAGTATAGCTATCCTTTATATGTATTGGTATATTATAAAGTGTATTCAATACTTTTAAGGATGTATTTACACTCGTAATACATTGTATGTAAATACATTTTAATTTAAGTTAATTACGTCGTTTAAATAGTAACATATATATTGTTCAAAAACTCTTTAAATTAGTAGTATGAAAATATATATATAATACTTTGTTAATATACTTAATGAGATATTTAATTATCATATTTTCAATTTAAATATATGTATATATACACATATATATAATTAATACAAGTTATGACGTTCGTGAATCGTAGGAATAAAAGGGTGGTCAACTGCTTATATAAAATTCTTTCCGGAGGTTCAAGATTTATTAAAATTCATTGCTTATCATGTCGAAATTATTAAATCATATAAATAGTATAATCAAGTAGTCGAAAAAATCCGGGTCATCACAGTACCTACCCTTTAAAGAAATTTCGTCCCGAAATTTGAAGTAGTACCTATTTAATGGGCGGTGTTTGTAAACATAT
Organism: Rutidosis leptorrhynchoides; assembly: GCF_046630445.1. Classification (NCBI taxonomy): domain Eukaryota; kingdom Viridiplantae; phylum Streptophyta; class Magnoliopsida; order Asterales; family Asteraceae; genus Rutidosis; species Rutidosis leptorrhynchoides. The sequence continues at coordinate 201,165,096 of NC_092343.1, read as the reverse complement.
GTGGATACTTCTGTTGCATCTGGTCCTCTCTTTCCCAAGTGAACTCGGGACCTCTTCGAGCATTCCAACGAACCCTAACTATAGGTATGTTGCTTTGCTTGAGCTGTTTGACTTCACGGTCCATGATTTCGACAGGCTCTTCTATAAAATGCAGTTTCTCGTCGATTTGGATTTCTTCAAGAGGAACAGTGAGGTCTTCTTTTGTAAGGCATTTCTTTAGGTTCGAGACGTGAAAGGTATTGTGTACTCCAGCAAGTTGTTGTTGTAGCTTAAGTCAATAAGCCACCGGTCCAATACGTTCGATGATCTTGAATGGTCCTACGTATCTTGGGTTCAATTTACCCCTCTTACCAAAGCGTATCACACCTTTTCAAGGTGACACCTTTAACATAACCATGTCATCAACCTAAAATTCTAACGGCTTCCTTCGAACATCAGCATAGCTCTTTTGACGACTTTGGGCGGTCATCAATCTCTCCTTGATTTGCACAATCTTATCAGTAATCTCCTGTATGATCTCGGGACTAGTCAGTTGTCTGTCACCTACTTCGTTCCTACAGATAGGGGATCTACACTTTTTTCCATAAAGTGCTTTGAATGGTGCAGCATTAATACTCGTATGATAACGGTTGTTATACGAGAATTCTGCCAATGGTAAATATTTATCCCATCCGTTTTCGAAATCGATCACACATGTTATAAGCATGTCTTCAAGAGTCTGAATGGTCCTTTCACTTTGCCCATCGTTCTGAGGATGATATGCAGTGCTCATATCCAGACGAGTCCCTAGAGCTTCATGTAGTGATTGCCAAAAACTTGACGTAAACCGACTGTCGCGATCGGATATAATGGAGATAGGTACTCCATATCTTGAAAAAACTTCCTTCATGTATAATCGTACCAATTTCTCCATCTTATCCATTTCCTTCATAGGTAGGAAATGTGCAGATTTGGTGAGACGATTGACAATTACCCAAATGGTGTCGTAACCCCATGCAGTCTTTGGTAGCTTCATGATGAAATCCATAGTAATACATTCCCATTTCCATTCCGGGATTTCTAGTTGTTGAAGCAGACCTAACGGTTTCTGATGTTCCGCCTTGACTTTGGAGCAAGTCAAAAATTCTTCGATGTATGTTGCAATATCAGCTTTCAAATTTGGCCACCAAAAGTGTGCTTTAAGATCTTGATACATCTTTCCAGCTCTGGGATGTATCGAGTATCTTGTCTTATGTGCCTCATCCAAAACCAATTTTATTAACCCTTTAAACTTCGGTACCCAAATGTGTCCAGTGAAGTATCGGGTTCCGTCCTCCCTTGTAACAAGCTGTTTATCTAACCCTTTAAGTATCTCATTTCCAAAGTTTTCTTCAGAAAGAGCTCCTTGTTGAGCGTCCTTAATTTGGGTAGTGAGGTTCGTACGAATCTTCATATTCATTGCTCGTACTCGAATCGGCTCTCTTTCCTTCCTGCTTAAAGCATCTGCTACTACATTTGCTTTCCCGGGATGATATCGAATGTCACAATCATAGTCGTTTATCAACTCGACCCACCTACGTTGCCTCATGTTCAGTTGTTTTTAGTTGAAGATATGTTGAAGGCTTTTATGATCGGTATACACAGTACATTTAACCCCGTACAAGTAGTGTCTCCAAATCTTTAATGCAAACACCACTGCTCCTAATTCTAGATCATGAGTCGTATAATTTTGTTCATGAATTTTCAGTTGTTGGGATGCATATGCAATAACCTTCTTTCGTTGCATGAGGACACAACCAAAACCTTGTCGCGAAGCGTCACAATAAATTACAAAATCATCGTTCCCTTCAGGTAACGATAGAATAGGCGATGTAGTCAACTTCTTCTTCAATAATTGAAATGCGGCTTCCTGCTCAGAAGTCCATTCATACTTCTTCCCTTTGTGTGTTAATGCTGCTAATGGTTTGGCTATCTGGGAAAAATCTTGAATAAACCTTCTGTAATAGTTAGCAAGACCCAAAAATTGGCGTATTTGTGTTGGAGTCTTTGGGGTCTCCCACTTTTCAATGGCTTCAATCTTGGCTGGATCAACCTGAATTCCTTCACTGCTGACAATGTAACCAAGGAACTGTACTTCCTTCAGCCAAAAGGCGTACTTGGAAAACTTTGCGTATAACTGTTCTTTCTTTAACAGTTCCAGCACCAACCTTAAATGTTGTTCATGTTCTTCTTCATTCTTAGAATAAATGAGAATGTCATCAATAAAGACAATAACAAACTTATCCAAATGCAGACTGCATACCCGATTCATGAGGTCCATGAATACAGCTGGTGCATTTGTCAGCCCGAACGGCATGACTAAAAATTCATAATGACCGTAGCGTGTCCGAAATGCAGTTTTCGGAATATCTTCTTCTTTGACACGCAACTGATGATAACCCGATCTTAGATCAATTTTGGAGTAAACACGTGATCCTTGCAGCTGATCAAACAAGTTATCAATTCTCGGTAGTGGGTACCGATTCTTGATAGTTAACTTGTTTAATTCGCGATAATCTATACACATTCGAAAGGGTCCATATTTCTTCTTGAAGAATAAAATCGGAGCTCCCCATGGTGAAGTACTCGGTCGAATGAATCCACGGTCCAGTAATTCTTGTAACTGGCTTTGTAACTCTTTCATCTCAGATGGTGCAAGTCTGTATGGAGCACGAGCCACTGGTGAAGCTCCTGGTACTAGATCTATTTGAAATTCTACAGATCTAAATGGAGGTAATCCCGGCAACTCTTCCGGAAAGACTTCAGGAAAATCTCTTACCACAGGCACGTCGTTGATGCTCTTCTCTTTTTCTTTCGTTTCGACTTTATTAACATGTGCTAGGATAGCATAGCACCCTTTCTTCAAGCACTTTTGGACTTTCAAGCAGCTAATGAATTTTTGCTTTGAGTTACCCTTCTCTCCATAAATCATTACTTCCGTTTTATCCTTACGGGGAATGCGAATTGCCTTCTTGGCACACACAACTTCAGCTTCTATTTTGGACATCCAGTCCATGCCGATTATTACATCAAAACTTCCTAATTCTACAGGTATCAAATCAATTTTAAATGTTTCTCCGGCTAAATTTATTTTTTAATCACGGCAATTTTTATCGGCTTTAATTAGTTTACCATTAGCTAACTCAATCATGTACTTAGCATCTAGAGGTAATGAAGAACAATTCAATTTAGCGTAAAAGTCTCTACACATGTAACTTCTATCAGTACCAGTATCAAATATAATAGATGCAGATAAGTCATTAATGGTAAACGTACCCGTAACAAGCTCCGAGTCTTCACACGCCTCTCTAGCATTAATAACAAATGCTCTTCCCCGTGCAGGTCCGTTATTCTTCTCTGGATTCGGGCACTGGCTCTTAATATGACCCTATTTCCCACACCCGTAATAAGTAACAGTAGCCATGGCAGTTCTATTTGCATTGGTGGCAGGAGTCTTGGTACCATTTGTATTTGTAACGGGAACCCAACAATCTTCAGCAAGATGACCCCTTCGATTACATTTGTTGCACACCACATTACAAAAACCAATGTGATGTTTGTGGCATCTGTTACATAAGGGATTTCGTCCTTTGTAACCTGAACTTGAACCACTACCCGTACCTTGCGTGGTTTCCTGTTTCTTGAGAGATTGTTGTTGGTGACCTCGATCATGGTTTCCATCCACTTTCTTTTGTTATCCGATACCTTGGCATCGGTATTTGATGCATTCTTATCCAGGATGATCTGATCCATTAGCTCGTTTGCCATGGTTATAGCTTCATGAATTGTCTTGGGTTTGGATGATGCAACATTGGCCTTGATTGAAATGTCCCGTTCATATTGATTATAAACGTTCCATATTAATTGATTTCGTTGCGAGGTTTTGACCTCTATATGAGACGTTTTTCAAAGATTATATTCATTTTTAAAACAACCATAACCTTTATTTTATCAATAAAGGTTTCAAAAGCATTACATAGATTATCAAATAATGATAATCTAAAATATACTGTTTACACACGACCATTACATAATGGTTTACAATAGAAATATATTACATCGACATATGTTTCTTGAATGCAGTTTTTACACAATATCATACCAACATGGACTCCAAATCTTGTACTTATTTTAGTATGCAACAGCGGAAGCTCTTAGTATTCACCTGAGAATAAACATGCTTTAAACGTCAATAAAAATGTTGGTGAGTTATCGGTTTAACCTATATATATCAAATCGTAACAATAGACCACAAGATTTCATATTTCAATATACATCCCATACATAGAGATAAAAATCATTCATATGGTGAACACCTGGTAACCGACATTAACAAGATGCATATATAAGAATATTCCCATCATTCCGGGACACCCTTCGGATATGATATAAATTTCGAAGTACTAAAGCATCCGGTACTTTGGATGGGGTTTGTTAGGCCCAATAGATCTATCTTTAGGATTCGCGTCAATTAGGGTGTCTGTTCCCTAATTCTTAGATTACTAGACTTAATAAAAAGGGGCATATTCGATTTCGATAATTCAACCATAGAATGTAGTTTTACGTACTTGTGTCTATTTTGTAAATCATTTATAAAACCTGCATGTATTCTCATCCCAAAAATATTAGATTTTAAAAGTGGGACTATAACTCACTTTCACAGATATTTTCTTCCTCAAAAATAAGACTTGGCCACGGATCGATTCACGAACCTATACAAATATGTACATATATATCAAAGTATGATCAAAATATAATTATAACCATTTTTATTATTTACAGAAATAAATCGATATATATTATCTTGAATCAATCCACAACCCAGTGTATACACGTCTTAGGCTAGATCACAACTCAAAGTATATATATTTTTGGAATCAACCTCAACCCTGTATAGCTAACTCCAATATTACTGCATATAGAATGTCTATGGTTGTTCCAAATAATATATATACATGGGTCGATATGATATGTCAAAACATTTGCATAGGTGTCTATGGTATCCCAATATTACATAATATATTAGAATACATGTATAATACAATATAAGTTAGCTAGGATATGATTTGTATAGATTTGTTAAACATTTCCCGTAGCTAAAAAGATCAAAAATATCCAATCTTGTTTTACCCATAACTTCTTCATTTTAAATCCGTTTTGAGTGAATTCAATTGCTATGGTTTCATATTGAACTTAAGTTTATGAATCTATACAGAAAAATTATACAGGTTACAAGTTTTTTTTGTAAAGGTAGTCATTTCAGTCGAAAGAACGACGTCTAGATGACCATTTTGGAAAACATACTTCCACTTTGAGTTTAATCATGATTTTTGGATATAGTTTCATGTTCATAAGAAAAATCATTTTCCCAAAAGAACAAATTTTAAATCAAAATTTAACATAGTTTTTAATTAACTAACCCAAAACAGCCCGTGGTGTTACTACAACGGCGTATATCCGGTTTTACGGTGTTTTTCGTGTTTTTCGGTTTTAAATCATTAAGTTAGCATATCATATAGATATAGAACATGTGTTTAGTTGATTTTAAAAGTCAAGTTAGAAGGATTAACTTTTATTTGCGAACAAGTTTAGAATTAACTAAACTATGTTCTAGTGATTTCAAGTTTAAACCTTCGAATAAGATAGTTTTATATGTATGAATCGAATGATGTTATGAACATCATTACTACCTCAAGTTTTCTGGATAAAACTACTAGAAATGAGAAAAATGGATCTAGCTTCAAAGGATCCTTGGATGGCTTGAAAGTTCTTGAAGCAGAATCATGACACGAAAACAAGTTCAAGTAAGATTTCCACTCGAAATAAGATTGTTATAGTTATAGAAATTGAATCAAAGTTTGAATATGAGTATTACCTTGTATTAGAAAGATATCTTACTATAAATAAGAAAGATTTCTTGAAGTTGGATGATCACTTTACAAGATTGAAAGTAAGCTAGCAAACTTGAAAGTATTTTTGATTTTATGAAACTAGAACTTATTGAATTTATGAAGAACACTTAGAACTTGAAGATAGAACTTGAGACAGGTCACTTAGATGAATAAATTTGAAGAATGAAAGTATTTGTAGGTGTTTTTTGATCGTTGGTATATGGATTAGATATAAAGGATGTGTAATTTTATTTTCATTTAAATAAGTCATGAATGATTACTCATATTTTTGTAATTTTATGAGATATTTCATGATAGTTGCCAAATGATGGTTCCCACATGTGTTAGGTGACTCACATGGGCTGCTAAGAGATAATCATTGGAGTGTATATACCAAGAGTACATACATCTAAAAGCTGTGTATTGTACGAGTACGAATACGAGTGCATACGAGTAGAATTGTTGATGAAACTGAACGAGGATGTAATTGTAAGCATTTTTCTTAAGTAGAAGTATTTTGATAAGTGTCTTGAAGTCTTTCAAAAGTGTATGAATACATATTAAAACACTACATGTATATACATTTTAACTGAGTCGTTAAGTCATTGTTAGTCGTTACATGTAAATGTTGATTCGAAACCTTTAAGTTAACGATCTTGTTAAATGTTGTTAACCCAATGTTTATTATATCTAATGAGATGTTAAATTATTATATTATCATGATATTATTATATATTAATATATCTTAATATGATATATATACATTTAAATGTCGTTACAACGATAATCGTTACATATATGTCTCGTTTCGAAATCATTAAGTTAGTAGTCTTGTTTTTACATATGTAGTTCATTGTTAACACACTTAATGATATATTTAAATATCATTTTATCATGTTAAATAAAGTGTATCAATATCTTCATATGATACATATGTATTTAGTAGACGTTATCATAACGATAATCGTTATATATATCATTTCGAGTTTCTTAACTCAGTAATCTCATTTCTTATGTATATCACACATTGTTAATATACTTAGTGAGATACTTACTCATCATAATCTCATGTCAACCATATATATATGTCTATATATACCACAACATGTAGTTTTTACAAATTTGTAACGTTCGTGAATCGCCAGTAAACTTGGGTGATCAATTGTCTATATGAAACTTATTTCATTTAATCAAGTCTTAACAAGTTTGATTTCTTAACATGTTGGAAACATTTAGTCATGTAAATATCAATCTCAATTAATATATATAAACATGGAAAAGTTCGGGTCACTACAGTACCTACCCGTTAAATAAATTTCGTCCCGAAATTTTAAGCTGTTGAAGGTGTTGACGAATCTTCTAGAAATAGATGCGGGTATTTCTTCTTCATCTGATCTTCATGCTCCCATGTGAACTCAGGTCCTCTACGAGCATCCTATCAGACCTTAACAATCGGTATCTTGTTTTGCTTAAGTCTCTTAACCTCACGATCCATTATTTCGACGGGTTCTTCAATGAATTGAAGTTTTTCATTGATTTGGATTTCATCCAACGGAATAGTGAGATCTTCTTTAGTAAAACATTTCTTCAAATTCGAGACGTGGAAAGTGTTATGTACCACCGCGAGTTGTTGAGGTAGCTCCAGTTGGTAAGCTACTGGTCCGATACGATCTATAATCTTGAATGGTCCAATGTACCTTGGATTTAGTTTCCCCCATTTACCAAATCGAACAACGCCTTTCTAAGGTGAAACCTTAAGCATGACCATTTCTCCAATTTCAAACTCTATATCTTTTTTTTTTACTGTCTGCGTAGCTCTTTTGTCGACTCTGGGTGGTTTTCAATCATTGTTGATTTTGGATAATTTTCTCGTTAGTTTCTTGTATTATCTCCGGACCCGTAATCTGTCTATCCCCCACTTCATTCCAACAAATCGGAGACCTTCACTTTCTACCATAAAGTGCCTCAAACGGCGCCATCTCAATACTAGAATGATAACTGTTGTTGTAGGAAAATTCTGTTAACGGTAGGTGTCGATCCCAACTGTTTCCGAAATCAATAACACATGCTTGTAGCATGTCTTCAAGTGTTTGTATCGTCCTTTCGCTCTGCTCATCAGTTTGTGGATGATAGGCAGTACTCATGTGTAGACGAGTCCCCAATGCTTGTTGCAACGTCTGCCAGAACCTTGAAACAAATCTACCATCCCTATAAGAGATAATAGAAATGGGTATTCCATGTCTAGAGACAACCTCCTTCAAATACAATCGCGCCAACTTCTCCATTTTGTCATCTTCTCTCATTGGCAGGAAGTGTGCTGACTTGGTGAGACGATCAACTATTACCCAAATAGTATCATAACCACTTGCAGTCCTTGGCAATTTAGTAATGAAATCCATGGTAATGTTTTCCCATTTCCATTCCGGGATTTCAGGTTGTTGAAGTAGACCTGATAGTTTCTGATGCTCCGCTTTGACCTTAGAACACGTCAAACATTCCCCTATGTATTTAGCAACATCGGCTTTCATACCTGGCCACCAAAAATGTTTCTTGAGATCCTTGTACATCTTCCCCGTTCCAGGATGTATTGAGTATCTGGTTTTATGAGTTTCTCTAAGTACCATTTCTCTCATATCTCTAAATTTTGGTACCCAAATTCTTTCAGCCCTATACCGGGTTCCATCTTCCCGAATATTAAGATGCTTTTCCGATCCTTTGGGTATTTCATCCTTTAAATTTCTCTCTTTGAAAACTCCTTGTTGCGCCTCCTTTATTTGAGTAGTAAGGTTAGTGTGAATCATTATATTCATAGATTTTACACGAATAGGTTCTCTATCCTTTCTACTCAAAGCGTCAGCTACAACATTCGCCTTCCCCGGGGGGTAACGAATCTCAAAGTCGTAATCATTCAACAATTCAATCCACCTGCGTTGTCTCATATTCAGTTGCTTCTGATTAAATATATGTTGGAGACTTTTATGTTCGGTATATATAATACTTTTGACCCCATATAAATAATGCCTCCAAGTCTTTAATGCAAAAACAACAGCACCCAATTCCAAATCGTGAGTTGTATAATTTTGCTCGTGAATCTTCAATTGTCTAGACGCATAAGCAATCACCTCTTCGTTCGTTGCATTAATACACAACCGAGACCTTGCTTTGATGCGTCACAATAAATCACAAAATCATCATTCCCTTCAGGCAATGACAATATAGGTGCCGTAGTTAGCTTTTTCTCCAATAACTGAAACACCTTCTCTTGTTCATTCTTCCATTCAAATTTCTTCTCTTTATGCGTGCTGTCAAGGGTTTTGCTATTTTGGAGAAATCTTGGATGAATCTTCTGTAGTAGCCAGCCAATCCTAAAAATTGACGTATATGCTTCGGAGTTTTTGGGGTTTCCCACTTTTCAACAGTTTCGAGCTTTGCCGGGTCCACCTGGATACCTTCTTTGTTCACTATGTGACCGAGGAATTGAACTTCTTCCAACCAAAATGCACACTTTGAAAACTTAGCGTACAGTTTTTCTTTCCTCAATACTTCTAGCGCTTTTCTCAAATGTTCTTCGTGCTCTTGATCATTCTTTGAGTAAATAAGTATGTCATCGATGAAAACAATGAAAACTTGTCAAGATATGGCCCACACACATGGTTCATAAGGTCCATGAACACAGCTGGTGCGTTAGTCAATCCAAACGGCATAACCATAAACTCGTAATGACCATAACCCGTCCTAAAAGCAGTTTTTGGAATATCATCCTCCTTTACTCGCATTTGATGATATCCAGAACGTAAATCGATTTTCGAATAAACCAACGAGCCTTGTAGTTGATCAAATAAGTCATCAATTCTCGGTAGTGGATAACGGTTTTTGATGGTAAGTTTATTCAACTCTCTGTAGTCAATACACAACCTAAATGTACCATTCTTCTTCTTGACAAACAAAACAGGAACTCCCCATAGTGATGTGCTTGGTCGAATGAAACCGCGTTCTAATAGTTCTTGCAGTTGGCTTTGCAGTTCTTTCATCTCGCTGGGTGAGAGTCTGTAAGGAGCACGAGCTATTGGTGCAGCTCCTGGTACAAGATCTATTTGAAATTCAACAGATCGATGTGGAGGTAGTCCCAGTAATTCTTTCGGAAATACATCGGGAAATTCTTTTGCGACGGGAAAATCATTGATGCTCTTTTCTTCAGTTTGTGTGCTAGAACAACATAGCTGCCTTTTCTTGTTAGTTTTTGTGCCTTCAAATTACTAATAAGATGTAGCTTCGTGTTGCCCTTTTCTCCGTACACCATTAAGGGTTCTCCTTCTTCTCGTACAATGCGAATTGAATTTTTGTAACATACGATTTCTGCTTTCATCTCCTTCAGCCAGTCCATACCAACTATTACATCAAAACTCCCTAACTCTACTTGTATCAAATCAATCTTAAATATTTCGCTACCCAGTTCAATTTCTCAATTTCGGCATATATAATCTGCTGAAATTAATTTACCGTTTTCTAATTCGAGTAAAAATTTACTATCCAACGGCGTCAATGGACAACTTAATTTAGCACAAAAATCTCTACTCATATAGCTTCTATCCGCACCCGAATCAAATAAAACGTAAGCAGATTTATAGTCAATAAGAAACGTACCCGTAACAAGCTCCAGGTCTTTCTGTGCCTCTGCTGCATTAATATTGAAAACTCTTCCGCGGCCTTGTCCATTCGTGTTCTCCTGGTTCGGGAAATTTCTAATAATTTGGCCCGATTTTCCACATTTATAACAAACTACATTGGCATAACTTGCTCCGACACTACTTGCTCTGCCATTACTCGTTCCGATACCATTTGTTCCTTTCGTTCTGTTAACCCCTGGTCCGTAGACCTCACACTTCGCCGCGCTATGACCATTTCTTTTACACTTGTTGCAAAATTTGGTGTAGAACCCCGAGTGATACTTTTCACACCTTTAGCATAGCTGCTTCTGATTGTTGTTGTTGTTGCGGTTGTTATTGTTGTTGGGATGATTGTTGTAGTTGTTGTTGTTGTGCCGTTTGTTGTAGTTACGATTGATGTTGCGATTGTTGGGATAGTTGTTGTTGTTTTGGTGACTCTTATAACCATTTTCCTCCCACTTTCTTTTGACTAACTTCACGTTGGCCTCTTCGGCCGCATGTTCTTTAATTTTTCCCTCAATCTGGTTCACTAGTTTGTGAGCCATTCTACATGCCTTTTGTATGGAGGCAGGCTCGTGTGAACTTATATCTTCTTGGATTCTCTCCGGTAACCCTTTCACAAACGCGTCGATCTTCTCTTCCTCATCTTCGAACGCTCTCGGACACAATAGGCACAATTCTGTGAATTGCCTTTCGTACGAAGTAATATCGAATCCCTGTGTTTGTAACCCTCTAAGTTCTGACTTGAGCTTATTGACCTCGGTTCTAGGACGGTACTTCTCGTTCATCAAGTGCTTGAATGCTGACCACGGTAGCGCGTAAGCAGCATCTTTTCCCACTTGCTCTAGATAGGTATTCCACCATGTTAACGCAATACCTGTGAAGGTATGCGTAGAGTACTTCACTTTATCTCCTTCAGCACACTTACTTATGGCAAACACCGATTCAACTTTCTCGGTCCACCGTTTCAATCCGATTGGTCCTTCGGTCCCATCAAATTCTAAAGGTTTGCAGGCCGTGAATTCTTTGTAGGAGCATCCTACACGATTTCTTGCGCCGTTAGCTGTATTGCTCGATTCAGAGTTATTGTTGGTATGTAGCGCGGCCTGTACTGCGGCTTTGTTTGAAGTAAGAAAGGCATGAAATTCCTCTTCGCTCATATTCAAGGTGTGTCGAGTAGTCGGTGCCATTTCCTTCAAAATAGTCAAATGAAACAATTTAATCATACAGAATATTAAGAGTAGTCAATAGTATCTCGTAGCATAATATGAACTCATTTATAAAAGCTTTTTCATCATATTAGCGTTTTATAAGTTTAAATTCGGGTACTACCTACCCGTTAAGTTCATACTTAGTAGCTAATATACAATTCAACTACTACAATTCCATATGAAAAACTGATTATAATAATATATCACATACAAATATTCTTCAAACTTACAACTTCGCTATATTATATATAACATGAAATATAGTACACTATGATACAGGACAGTTTTGAAGATAAATCTAGTTAATACGCAAGTTGTTCAGCAAAGGAAATAAAGACACGTAATTCATAAGTCCAGAAACAAGTCATGCATTCTGCTTTTACTAAGACGACTTCCCATCCTTGGTCTTGTAGAAAATAACCGTTATGACCATTAGCTAGGCAGCATGTTGTAATGTCGTCAAAAGGACGAGGGTTTCGTAATGTCCAACAGCCCCGTAATAATCTAAAAACCTTGTTTCTCACCCCAACTACTGAATCCGTCACTTGTGGGAAAGTTTTATTTAAAAGCTGCAATCCGATGTTCTTTTTCTCACTTTGGTAAGAAGCGAACATCACTAACCCGTAAGCATAACATGCTTCTTTATGTTGCATGTTAGAAGCTCTTTCTAATTCACGAAATCCTATGTTGGGATATGTTGAGTCAAAATAGGTTCTTAACCCGTAGCGTAAAATTGCATTTGGGTTCCCCGCATTTAACGCTTTAAAGAAAACACGGCATAACTTAAAGTCTCCCCAATGTGATATACCCCACCTATCAAAGGAAAGCCTTTTATAAACTAAGGCATTTCTGGAAAGTCTTTCAAATGTTTGACAAGTTAATTTCGCCATAACTAAATGTGCTGATGAATTCTGACCGACTCTAGACAAGATTTCCTCAATCATATCCTCTGGTAGGTCTTCTAAAATATTCGGTTGTCTACCCTTAACGTGCATTTTGTTTTTATACTATAAAATAGATAAGGATTAGTTTCGTAAAAACAAACAATACAAGCAATTTTTACATAGAACATAAAAGTACAAGCACACTACAATACATTTATTACACAACATGCTCACACCCCTCTAATCTGAATCACTAGTTTCTTCTTCTTCGGACTTGGTTCTTTTTCCTAATCTTCTAGGGATATATGATGTTCCTCTAATACGAGTCGTCGTTTTCCACATTGGTTTAGAAAAACCTGGTGGTTTAGAGGTTCCCGGGTTATTGTCACGATATTGAAAATACGGGTGTTGACGGTACATATAAAGTTCATCGGGGTTGGAATCAGATTTCTCTATTTTGATGCCTTTTCCCTTATTATTTTCTTTTTCCTCATTAAATTGGGTCGGGTTAATTTCTATAACATTATCAGAATCCTCATCAGGATCCGATTCATCAGAAAATTGGTAATTTTCCCAATATTTTGCTTCCTTAGCGGAAACACCATTGACCATTATTAACTTTGGTCCATTGGTTGAGGATTTTCTTTTATTTGACCGGTTTTCTGTGGTTCATACTATTCCCCCCTCCGAAACCTCTTCTTCTTCCATTTCCTCTTCTTCTGGTTCCGTTTCCTCTTCTTCTGGTTCTTCGGGAACTTGTGAATCTTGCCAATATATATTCGACTCTTCGTTATTATTAGGTGAGTCAATGGGATTTGTGCTAGAGGTAGACATCTATCACACAATATCAAACATGTTAAGAGATTAATATATCACATAATATTTACATGTTAATAATATATAGTTTCCAACAAAAATGTTAAGAAATCATTTTTAAAGAAAACACGGTCGAAGTCCAGACTCACTAATGCATCCTAACAAACTCGATAAGATACAATAATGCAAATTTTCTGGTTCTCTAAGACCAACGCTCTGATACCAACTGAAATGTCCCGTTCATATTGATTATAAACGTTCCATATTAATTGATTTCGTTGCGAGGTTTTGACCTCTATATGAGACGTTTTTCAAATACTGCATTCATTTTTAAAACAACCATAACCTTTATTTTATTAATAAAGGTTTCAAAAGCATTACGTAGATTATCAAATAATGATAATCTAAAATATACTATTTACACACGACCATTACATAATGGTTTACAATAGAAATACATTACATCGACATATGTTTCTTGAATGCAGTTTTTACACAATATCATACAAACATGGACTCCAAATCTTGTCCTTATTTTAGTATGCAACAGCGGAAGCTCTTAGTATTCACCTGAGAATAAACATGCTTTAAACGTCAATAAAAATGTTGGTGAGTTATGGGTTTAACCTATATATATCAAATCGTAACAATAGACCACAAGATTTCATATTTTAATATACATCCCATACATAGAGATAAAAATCATTCATATGGTGAACACCTGGTAACCGACATTAACAAGATGCATATATAAGAATATCCCCATCATTCCGGGACACCCTTCGTATATGATATAAATTTCGAAGTACTAAAGCATCCGATACTTTGGATGGGGTTTGTTAAGCCCAATAGATCTATCTTTAGAATTCGCGTCAATTAGGGTGTCTGTTTCCTAATTCTTAGATTACCAGACTTAATAAAAAGGGGCATATTCGATTTTGATAATTCAACCATAGAATGTACTTTCACGTACTTGTGTCTATTTTGTAAATCATTTATAAAACCTGCATGTATTCTCATCCCAAAAATATTAGATTTTAAAAGTGGGACTATAACTCATTTTCACAGATATTTCCTTCCTCGGAAATAAGATTTGGCCACGGATCGATTCACGAACCTATACAAATATGTACATATATATCAAAGTATGATCAAAATATAATTACTACCATTTTTATTATTTACAGAAATAAATCGATATATATTATCTTGAATCAATCCACAACCCAGTGTATACATGTCTCAGGCTAGATCACAACTCAAAGTATATATATATTTTTGGAATCAACCTCAACCCTGTATAGCTAACTCCAACATTACTGCATATAGAGTGTCTATAATTGTTCCAAATAATATATATACATGGGTCGATATGATATGTCAAAACATTTGCATACGTGTCTATGGTATCCCAAGATTACATAATATATTAGAATACATGTATAATACAATATAAGTTAGCTAGGATATGATTTGTATAGATTTGTTAAACATTTCCCGTAGCTAAAAAGATCAAAAATATCCAATCTTGTTTTACCCATAACTTCTTCGTTTTAAGTCCGTTTTGAGTGAATCCAATTGCTATGGTTTCATATTGAACTTAAGTTTATGAATCTATACAGAAAAATATAAGTTTATTGTCGGAATTACAGGTTAAAAGTTTTTTTTGTAAAGGTAGTCATTTCAGTCGAAAGAACGACGTCTAGATGACCATTTTGGAAAACATATTTCCACTTTGAGTTTAACCATGATTTTTGGATATAGTTTCATGTTCATAAGAAAAATCATTTTCCCAGAAGAAAAACTTTTAAATCAAAATTTAACATAGTTTTTAATTAACTAACCCAAAACAGCTCGTGGTGTTACTACAACGGCGTATATCCGGTTTTACGGTATTTTTCGTGTTTTTCAGTTTTAAATCATTAAGTTAGCATATCATATAGATATAGAAAATGTGTTTAGTTGATTTTAAAAGTCAAGTTAGAAGGATTAACTTTTGTTTGCGAACAAGTTTAGAATTAACTAAACTATGTTCTAGTGATTTCAAGTTTAAACCTTCGAATAAGATAGCTTTATATGTATGAATCGAATGATGTTATGAACATCATTACTACCTCAAATTTTCTGGATAAAACTACTGGAAATGATAAAAATGGATCTAGCTTCAAAGAATCCTTGGATGGCTTGAAAGTTCTTGAAGCAGAATCATGACACGAAAACAAGTTCAAGTAAGATTTTCACTCGAAATAAGATTGTTATAGTTATAGAAATTGAATCAAAGTTTGAATATGAGTATTACATTGTATTAGAAAGATATCTTACTATAAATAAGAAAGATTTCTTGAAGTTGGATGATCACTTTACAAGATTGGAAGTAAGCTAGCAAACTTGGAAGTATTCTTGATTTTATGAAACTAGAACTTATAGAATTTATGAAGAACACTTAGAACTTGAAGATAGAACTTGAGAGAGATCACTTAGATGAATAAAACTGAAGAATTAAAGTGTTTGTAGGTGTTTTTGGTCGTTCGTATATGGATTAGATATATAGGATGTGTAATTTTATTTTCATGTAAATAAGTCATGAATGATTACTCATATTTTTGTAATTTTATGAGATATTTCATGCTAGTTGCCAAATTATAGTTCCCACATGTGTTAGGTGACTCACATGGGCTGCTAAGAGCTGATAATTGGAGTATATATACCAATAGTACATACATCTAAAAGCTGTGTATTGTACGAGTACGAATACGGGTGCATACGAGTAGAATTGTTGATGAAACTGAACGAGGATGTAATTGTAAGCATTTTTGTTAAGTAAAAGTATTTTGATAAGTGTCTTGAAGTCTTTCAAAAGTGTATGAATACATATTAAAACACTACATGTATATACATTTTAACTGAGTCGTTAAGTCATCGTTAATCGTTACATGTAAATGTTGATTTGAAACCTTTAAGTTAACGATCTTGTTAAATGTTGTTAACCCAATGTTTATTATATCTAATGAGATGTTAAATTATTATATTATCATGATATTATGATATATTAATATATCTTAATATGATATATATACATTTAAATGTCGTTACAACGATAATCGTTACATATATGTCTCGTTTCGAAATCATTAAGTTAGTAGTCTTGTTTTTACAAATGTAGTTCATTGTTAACACACTTAATGATATATTTAAATATCATTTTATCATGTTAAATAAAGTGTATCAATATCTTAATATGATACATATGTATTTAGTAGACGTTATCATAACGATAATCGTTATATATATCATTTCGAGTTTCTTAACTTAGTAATCTCATTTCTTATGTATATCACACATTGTTAATATACTTAGTGAGATACTTACTCATCATAATCTCATTTCAACCATATATATATGTCTATATATACCACAACATGTAGTTTTTACAAATTTGTAACGTTCGTGAATCGCCAGTCAACTTGGGTGATCAATTGTCTATATGAAACTTATTTCATTTAATCAAGTCTTAACAAGTTTGATTGCTTAACATGTTGGAAACATTTAGTCATATCAATCTCAATTAATATATATAAACATGGAAAAGTTCGGGTCACTACAATGATGTTCTTTGGCAGACCATCTTTGTACAATTCAATCTTTCGCTCTTCCATTGGTACCAATTCAGGACATAACAAGGCTAATTCCATGAATCGCCTGTTATAGTTGGTAAGTTCAGTTCTGACAACTTTCATATTTCGTAACTCGGCTTCCATTTTTCTAACCTCGTTCCTTGGGCAGTATTCATTGATTAGCATATTTTTCAACTCCTCCCAAGGAGTATCATATGCTTCATCGCCCCTACAGCTTTTACATAGTTTTTCCACCATGTAAGTGCACCATCAGGTAATGTGCATGAAGCATACTTTGTACTATCCCCTTCCGCACAACCACTGATTTTAAATACGGACTCGAGCTTTTCGAACCATCGGGTTAAACCGACTGGTCCTTCTGTTTCGCTGACTGATGAAGGTTTGCAACCTTGAAATGCTTTATATGTGCATCCAACATGAGGGTTGGTGTTATTTGCTGATGCCCTTGCCGCTTTGACCCAAAGCATACGGTCGTTTACGCGTTGGTTGATAAGCTCCTCAATTTCTTGTTCCGTCATTCGGTTTAATCGAGCCATGTTTCTTCAATAAACATATAAGATAATTAATCACATAGAATATTATAGATGTAGTAAGTAATTAATGGTACATCATGGCATATTAATAATATGAACCAATTATTATAAAAGCATTTTCTTCTTATTAGCATTTTATAATTATTTCTAGGGTATTACCTACCCGTTAAAGTTCATTCTGAAATGTCCCGTTCTTATTGATTAAAAACGTTCCATATTAATTGATTTCGTTGCGAGGTTTTGACCTCTATATGAGACGTTTTTCAAAGACTGCATTCATTTTTAAAACAAACCATAACCTTTATTTCATCAATAAAGGTTTAAAAAGCTTTACGTAGATTATCAAATAATGATAATCTAAAATAACCTATTTACACATGACCATTACATAATGGTTTACAATACAAATATGTTACAACAAAATAAGTTTCTTGAAGGCAGTTTTTACACAATATCATACAAGCATGGACTCAAAATCTCGTCCTTATTTAAGTATGCGACAGCGGAAGCTCTTAATAATCACCTGAGAATAAACATGCTTAAAACGTCAACAAAAATGTTGGTGAGTTATAGGTTTAACCTATATATATCAAATCATAATAATAGACCACAAGATTTCATATTTCAATATACATCCCATACATAGAGATAAAAATCATTCATATGGTGAACACCTGGTAACCGACATTAACAAGATGCATATATAAGAATATCCCCATCATTCCGGGACACCCTTCGGATATGATATAAATTTCGAAGTACTAAAGCATCCGGTACTTTGGATGGGGTTTGTTAGGCCCAATAGATCTATCTTTAGGATTCGCGTCAATTAGGGTGTCTGTTCCCTAATTCTTAGATTACCAGACTTAATAAAAAGGGGCATATTCGATTTCGATAATTCAACCATAGAATGTAGTTTCACGTACTTGTGTCTATTTTGTAAATCGTTTATAAAACCTGCATGTATTCTCATCCCAAAAATATTAGATTTTAAAAGTGGGACTATAACTCACTTTCACAGATTTTTACTTCGTCGGGAAGTAAGACTTGGCCACTGGTTGATTCACGAACCTATAACAATATATACATATATATCAAAGTATGTTCAAAATATATTTACAACACTTTTAATATATTTTGATGTTTTAAGTTTATTAAGTCAGCTGTCCTCGTTAGTAACCTACAACTAGTTGTCCACAGTTAGATGTGCAGAAATAAATCGATACATATTATCTTGAATCAATCCACGACCCAGTGTATACGCATCTCAGTATTGATCACAACTCAAACTATATATATTTTGGAATCAACCTCAACCCTGTATAGCTAACTCCAACATTCACATATAGAGTGTCTATGGTTGTTCCGAAACATATATAGATGTGTCGACATGATAGGTCGAAACATTGTATACGTGTCTATGGTATCTCAAGATTACATAATATACAATACAAGTTGATTAAGTTATGGTTGGAATAGATTTGTTACCAATTTTCACGTAGCTAAAATGAGAAAAATTATCCAATCTTGTTTTACCCATAACTTCTTCATTTTAAATCCGTTTTGAGTGAATCAAATTGCTATGGTTTCATATTGAACTCTATTTTATGAATCTAAACAGAAAAAGTATAGGTTTATAGTCAGAAAAATAAGTTACAAGTCGTTTTTGTAAAGGTAGTCATTTCAGTCGAAAGAACGACGTCTAGATGACCATTTTAGAAAACATACTTCCACTTTGAGTTTAACCATAATTTTTGGATATAGTTTCATGTTCATAATAACAATCATTTTCTCAGAATAACAACTTTTAAATCAAAGTTTATCATAGTTTTTAATTAACTAACCCAAAACAGCCCGCGGTGTTACTACGACGGCGTAAATCCGGTTTTACGGTGTTTTTCGTGTTTCCAGGTTTTAAATCATTAAGTTAGCATATCATATAGATATAGAACATGTGTTTAGTTGATTTTAAAAGTCAAGTTAGAAGGATTAACTTTTGTTTGCGAACAAGTTTAGAATTAACTAAACTATGTTCTAGTGATTACAAGTTTAAACCTTCGAATAAGATAGCTTTATATGTATGAATCGAATGATGTTATGAACATCATTACTACCTTAAGTTCCTTGGATAAACCTACTGGAAAAGAGAAAAATGGATCTAGCTTCAATGGATCCTTGGATGGCTCGAAGTTCTTGAAGCAGAATCATGACACGAAAACAAGTTCAAGTAAGATCATCACTTGAAATAAGATTGTTATAGTTATAGAAATTGAACCAAAGTTTGAATATGATTATTACCTTGTATTAGAATGATAACCTACTATAAGAAACAAAGATTTCTTGAGGTTGGATGATCACCTTACAAGATTGGAAGTGAGCTAGCAAACTTGAAAGTATTCTTGATTTTATGTAACTAGAACTTGTAGAATTTATGAAGAACACTTAGAACTTGAAGATAGAACTTGAGAGAGATCAATTAGATGAAGAAAATTGAAGAATGAAAGTGTTTGTAGGTGTTTTTGGTCGTTGGTGTATGGATTAGATATAAAGGATATGTAATTTTGTTTTCATGTAAATAAGTCATGAATGATTACTCATATTTTTGTAATTTTATGAGATATTTCATGTTAGTTGCCAAATGATGGTTCCCACATGTGTTAGGTGACTCACATGGGCTGCTAAGAGCTGATCATTGGAGTGTATATACCAATAGTACATACATCTAAAAGCTGTGTATTGTACGAGTACGAATACGGGTGCATACGAGTAGAATTGTTGATGAAACTGAACGAGGATGTAATTGTAAGCATTTTTGTTAAGTAGAAGTATTTTGATAAGTGTATTGAAGTCTTCCAAAAGTGTATAAATACATATTAAAACACTACATGCATATACATTTTAACTGATTCGTTAAGTCATCGTTAGTCGTTACATGTAAGTGTTGTTTTGAAACCTTTAGGTTAACGATCTTGTTAAATGTTGTTAACCCAATGTTTATAATATCAAATGAGATTTTAAATTATTATATTATCATGATATTATCATGTATGAATATCTCTTAATATGATATATATACATTAAACGTCTTTACAACGATAATCGTTACATATATGTCTCGTTTAAAAATCATTAAGTTAGTAGTCTTGTTTTTACATATGTAGTTCATTGTTAATATACTTAATGATATGTTTACTTATCATAGTATCATGTTAACTATATATATATATATATATATCCATATATATGTCATCATATAGTTTTTACAAGTTTTAACGTTCGTGAATCACCGGTCAACTTGGGTGGTCAATTGTCTATATGAAACATATTTCAATTAATCAAGTCTTAACAAGTTTGATTGCTTAACATGTTGGAAACATTTAATCATGTAAATATCAATCTCAATTAATATATATAAACATGGAAAAGTTCGGGTCACTACAGTACCTACCCGTTAAATAAATTTCGTCCCGAAATTTTAAGCTGTTGAAGGTGTTGACGAATCTTCTGGAAATAGATGCGGGTATTTCTTCTTCATCTGATCTTCACGCTCCCAGGTGAACTCGGGTCCTCTACGAGCATTCCATCGAACCTTAACAATTGGTATCTTGTTTTGCTTAAGTCTTTTAACCTCACGATCCATTATTTCGACGGGTTCTTCGATGAATTGAAGTTTTTCGTTGATTTGTATTTCATCTAACGGAATAGTGAGATCTTCTTTAGCAAAACATTTCTTCAAATTCGAGACGTGGAAAGTGTTATGTACAGCCGTGAGTTGTTGAGGTAACTCAAGTCGGTAAGCTACTGGTCCGACACGATCAATAATCTTGAATGGTAAAATATACCTTGGATTTAATTTCCCTCGTTTACCAAATTGAACAACGCCTTTCCAAGGTGCAACTTTAAGCATGACCATCTCTCCAATTTCAAATTCTATATCTTTTCTTTTAATGTCAGCGTAGCTCTTTTGTCGACTTTGGGCGGTTTTCAACCGTTGTTGAATTTGGATGATCTTCTCGGTAGTTTCTTGTATAATCTCCGGACCCGTAATCTGTCTATCCCCCACTTCACTCCAACAAATTGGAGACCTGCACTTTCTACCATAAAGTGCTTCAAACGGCGCCATCTCAATGCTTGAATGGTAGCTGTTGTTGTAGGAAAATTCTGCTAACGGTAGATGTCGATCCCAACTGTTTCCGAAATCAATAACACATGCTCGTAGCATGTCTTCAAGCGTTTGTATCGTCCTTTCGCTCTGCCCATCAGTTTGTGGATGATAGGCAGTACTCATGTCTAGACGAGTTCCTAATGCTTGCTGTAATGTCTGCCAGAATCTTGAAATAAATCTGCCATCCCTATCAGAGATAATAGAGATTGGTATTCAATGTCTGGAGACGACTTCCTTCAAATACAGCCGTGCTAACTTCTCCATCTTGTCATCTTCTCTTATTGGCAGGAAGTGTGCTGATTTGGTGAGACGATCAACTATTACCCAAATAGTATCAAAACCACTTGCAGTCCTTGGCAATTTAGTGATGAAATCCATGGTAATGTTTTCCCATTTCCATTCTGGGATTTCGGGTTGTTGAAGTAGACCTGATGGTTTCTGATGCTCAGCTTTGACCTTAGAACACGTCAAACATTCTCCTACGTACTTAGCAACATCGGCTTTCATACCCGGCCACCAAAAATGTTTCTTGAGATCCTTGTACATCTTCCCCGTTCCAGGATGTATTGAGTATCTGGTTTTATGAGCTTCTCTAAGTACCATTTCTCTCATATCTCCAAATTTTGGTACCCAAATCCTTTCAGCCCTATACCGGGTTCCGTCTTCCCGAATATTAAGATGCTTCTCCGATCCTTTGGGTATTTCATCCTTTAAATTTCCCTCTTTTAAAACTCCTTGTTGCGCCTCCTTTATTTGAGTAGTAAGG
Organism: Rutidosis leptorrhynchoides; assembly: GCF_046630445.1. Lineage (NCBI taxonomy): Eukaryota > Viridiplantae > Streptophyta > Magnoliopsida > Asterales > Asteraceae > Rutidosis > Rutidosis leptorrhynchoides. The sequence goes on along the minus strand of NC_092343.1, from coordinate 201,142,510 downwards.
TTATTATGAATCATTATATTCATAGATTTTACTCGAATGGGTTCTCTGTCCTTCCTGCTCAAGGCATCGGCTACCACATTTGCCTTCCTCGGGTGGTAACGAATCTCAAAGTCGTAATCATTCAATAATTCAATCCACCTACGCTGCCTCATATTCAGTTGTTTCTGATTAAATATGTGTTGAAGACTTTTGTGGTCGGTATATATAATACTTTTGACCCCATATAAGTAGTGCCTCAAAGTCTTTAATGCAAAAACAACCGCGCCTAATTCCAAATCATGCGTCGTATAATTTTGTTCGTGAATCTTCAATTGTCTAGACGCATAAGCAATCACCTTCGTTCGTTGCATTAATACACAACCGAGACCTTGCTTTGATGCGTCACAATAAATCACAAAATCATCATTCCCTTCAGGCAATGACAATATAGGTGCCGTAGTTAGCTTTTTCTTCAATAACTGAAACGCTTTCTCTTGTTCATCATTCCATTCAAATTTCTTCCCTTTATGCGTTAATGCAGTCAAGGGTTTTGCTATTCTGGAAAAGTCTTGGATGAACCTTCTATAGTAACCAGCTAGTCCTAAAAACTGGCGTATGTATTTCGGAGTTTTCGGGGTTTCCCACTTTTCAACAGTTTCTATCTTTGCCGGATCCACCTTAATACCTTCTTTGTTCACTATGTGACCGAGGAATTGAACTTCTTCCAACCAAAATGCACACTTTGAAAACTTAGCGTACAATTCTTCCTTCCTCAATACTTCTAACACCTTTCTCAAATGTTCACCGTGTTCTTGGTCATTCTTTGAGTAAATAAGTATGTCATCAATGAAAACGATGACAAACTTGTCAAGGTATGGTCCACACACTCGGTTCATAAGGTCCATGAACACAGCTGGTGCATTAGTTAAACCAAACGGCATGACCATAAACTCGTAATGACCGTAACGTGTTCTGAAAGCAGTCTTTGGAATATCATCTTCTTTCACCCGCATTTGATGATACCCGGAACGTAAGTCAATCTTTGAATAAACAGACGAGCCTTGTAGTTGATCAAATAAGTCGTCGATTCTCGGTAGTGGGTAGCGGTTCTTGATGGTAAGTTTGTTCAACTCTCGGTAGTCGATACACAACCTGAATGTACCATCTTTCTTCTTGACAAACAAAACAGGAGCTCCTCACGGTGATGTGCTTGGTCGAATGAAACCACGCTCTAAAAGTTCTTGTAATTGGCTTTGCAGTTCTTTCATCTCACTGGGTGCGAGTCTGTAAGGAGCACGAGCTATTGGTGCAGCTCCTGGTACAAGATCTATTTGAAATTCAACGGATCGATGTGGGGGTAATCCCGGTAATTCTTTCGGAAATACATCGGGAAATTCTTTTGCAATGGGAACATCATTGATGCTCTTTTCTTCAGTTTGTACTTTCTCAACGTGTGCTAGAACAGCATAGCAACCTTTTCTTATTAGTTTTTGTGCCTTCAAATTACTAATAAGATGTAGCTTCGTGTTGCCCTTTTCTCCGTACACCATTAAGGGTTTTCCTTTTTCTCGTATAATGCGAATTGCATTTTTGTAACAAACGATCTCTGCTTTCACTTCTTTCAACCAGTCCATACCGATTATCACATCAAAACTCCCTAACTCTACTGGTATCAAATCAATCTTAAATGTTTCGCTAACCAGTTTAATTTCTCGATTCCGACATATATTATCTGCTGAAATTAATTTACCATTTGCTAATTCGAGTAAAAATTTACTATCCAAAGGCGTCAATGGACAACTTAATTTAGCACAAAAATCTCTACTCATATAGCTTCTATCCGCACCCGAATCAAATAAAACGTAAGCAGATTTATTGTCAATAAGAAACGTACCCGTAACAAGCTCCGGGTCTTCCTGTGCCTCTGCCGCATTAATATTGAAAACTCTTCCGTGGCCTTGTCCATTCGTGTTCTCCTGGTTCGGGCAATTTCTAATAATGTGGCCCGGTTTTCCACATTTATAACAAACTACATTGGCATAATTTGCTCCGACACTACTTGCTCCGCCATTACTCGTTCCGACACCATTTGTTCCTTTCGTTCTATTAACCCCTGGTCCGTAGACCTCACACTTCGCCGCGCTATGACCATTTCTTTTACACTTGTTGCAAAATTTGGTGCAGAACCCCGAGTGATACTTTTCACACCTTTGGCATAGCTGCTTCTGATTGTTGTTGTTGTTGCGGTTATTATTGTTGTTGGGATGATTGTTGTAGTAGTTGTTGTTGTTGTTGTTGTTGTTGTTGTTGGCCCGTTTGTTGTAGTTGCGATTGATGTTGCGATTGTTGGGATAATTGTTGCGATTATTATTGTAATTGCTGTTGTTGTTGTATTGGTGATTCTTATCACCGTTTTCCTCCCACTTTCTTTTGACTTGCTTCCCATTGGCCTCTTCAGCAGTCTGTTCTTTAATTCTTTCTTCAATCTGGTTCACTAGTTTGTGAGCCATTCTACATGCATGTTGTATGGAGGCGGGCTCGTGTGAACTTATATCTTCTTGGATTCTTTCCGGTAATCCTTTCACAAATGCGTCGATCTTCTCTTCCTCATCTTCGAATGCTCCAGGACACAATAGGCACAATTCTGTGAATCGTCTTTCGTACGTGGTAATATCAAATCCTTGGGTTCGTAACCCTCTAAGTTCTGTCTTGAGCTTATTGACCTCGGTTCTGGGACGGTACTTCTCGTTCATCAAGTGCTTGAATGCTGACCACGGTAGTGCGTACGCATCGTCTTGTCCCACTTGCTCTAGATAGGTATTCCACCATGTTAACGCAGAACCTGTGAAGGTATGCGTAGCGTACTTCACTTTGTCCTCTTCAGTACACTTACTTATGGCAAACACCGATTCGACCTTCTCGGTCCACCGTTTCAATCCGATCGGTCCTTCGGTTCCATCAAATTCCAAAGGTTTGCAGGCAGTGAATTCTTTGTAGGTGCATCCTACACGATTTCCTGTACTGCTAGATCCAAGGTTATTGTTGGTATGTAGCGCAGCCTGTACTGCGGCTATGTTTGAAGCTAGAAAAGTATGGAATTCCTCTTCATTCATATTCACGGTGTGTCGAGTAGTCGGTGCCATTTCCTTCAAAATAGTCAAATAGAACAAGTTAATCATACAGAATATTAATAGTAGTTAATAGTATTTCGTAGCATAATATGAACTCATTTATAAAAGCTTTTTCTTCATATTAGCGTTTTATAAGTTTAAATTCGGGTAGTACCTACCCGTTAAGTTCATACTTAGTAGCTAATATACAATTCAACTACTACAATTCTATATGAAAAACTGATTATAATAATATTTCGCGTTCAAACTTTTATACAATATTTTACAATCTTACAATACCGCTTATTTTACATAAAGCATGAAATATAGCACACAATAACTTTGATACAAGATAGTTGTGAAGATAATTCTAGCTAGTACACAAGTCGTTCAGCAAAGGCAATAAAGACACGTAATTCATACGTCCAGAAACAAGTCATGCATTCTGGTTTTACTAGGACTACTTCCCATCCTTGGTCTTGTGGAACATAACCGTTATGGCCATTGATAAGACAGCGTGTTGTAACGTCGTCAAGGGGACGAGGGTTACGTAATGTCCAACAGTCCCGTAATAATCTAAAAACCTCATTTCTTACCCCAATTACCGACTCCGTCACTTGTGGAAACGTTTTGTTTAATAGTTGTAGCCCGATGTTCTTGTTCTCACATTGGTGAGAAGCGAACATTACTAATCCGTAAGCATAACATGCTTCTTTATGTTGCATGTTAGCCGCTTTTTCTAAATCACGAAGTCCAATATTCGGATATATTGAGTCAAAATAATTTCTTAACCCGTTGCGTAAAATAGCATTTGGGTTCCCCGCAATATATGCGTCAAAGTAAACACATCGTAACTTATGGGTTTCCCAATGTGATATCCCCCATCTTTCAAAAGAAAGTCTCTTATAAACCAAGACATTCTTGGAACGTTCTTCGAATGTCTTACAAACTGATCTCGCCTTAAATAGTTGTGCCGAGGAATTCTGACCGACTCTAGACAAGATTTCATCAATCATGTCTCCGGGTAGGTCTCTTAAATATTGGGTTGTCTATCCATTTTGTGTTTTTAAACTGTAAAATAGACAAGAGTTAGATTCATAAAAAAAATACTTATTAATACAAGCAATTTTTACATATATCATAAAGCATAAGCACACTATATTACATATATTACACCACACGAATACAACTATCTTATTCCGACTCGCTCGTTTCTTCTTCTTCGGTTTTGGTTCGTTTTGCCAGGTTTCTAGGGATATATGATGTTCCCCTAATACGAGCCGTAATTTTCCACATTGGTTTAGAAAAACCTGGTGGTTTAGAGGTTCCCGGGTCATTGTTACAACTTAAGGACTTCGGGGGTTGACGATACATATAAAGTTCATCGGGGTTGGAATTAGATTTCTCTATTTTTATGCCCTTTCCCTTATTATTTTCTTTTGCCTTTTTAAATTCAGTTGGGGTAATTTCTATAACATCATCGGAATTCTCGTCGGAATCCGATTCATCGGAGAATTGGTAATCCTCCCAATATTTTGCTTCCTTGGAGGAAACACCATTGACCATAATTAACCTTGGTCAGTTGGTTTAGGATTTTCTTTTACTTAACCGTTTTATTATTTCCCCCACCAGTTTTATTTCTTCACCCGGTTCCGATTCTTCTTCCGGTTCCGATTCTTCTTCCGGTTCCGACTCTTCTTCCGGTTCCTCTTCGGGAACTTGTGAATCAGTCCACGAATCATTCCAATTTACATTTGACTCTTCATTATTATTAGGTGAGTCAATGGGACTTGTTCTAGAGGTAGACATCTATCACATAATATCAAACGCGTTAAGAGATTAATATATCACATAATATTCACATGTTAAAAATATATAGTTTCCAACAAAATTTGTTAAGCAATCATTTTTCAAGTAAACACGGTCGAAGTCCAGACTCACTAATGCATCCTAACAAACTCGATAAGACACACTAATGCAAAATTCTGGTTCTCTAAGACCAACGCTCTGATACCAACTGAAATGTCCCGTTCTTATTGATTAAAAACGTTCCATATTAATTGATTTCGTTGCGAGGTTTTGACCTCTATATGAGACGTTTTTCAAAGACTGCATTCATTTTTAAAACAAACCATAACCTTTATTTCATCAATAAAGGTTTAAAAAGCTTTACGTAGATTATCAAATAATGATAATCTAAAATAACCTATTTACACATGACCATTACATAATGGTTAACAATATAAATATGTTACAACAAAATAAGTTTCTTGAAGGCAGTTTTTACACAATATCATACAAGCATGGACTCCAAATCTCGTCCTTATTTAAGTATGCGACAGCAGAAGCTCTTAATAATCACCTGAGAATAAACATGCTTAAAACGTCAACAAAAATGTTGGTGAGTTATAGGTTTAACCTATATATATCAAATCATAATAATAGACCACAAGATTTCATATTTCAATATACATCCCATACATAGAGATAAAAATCATTCATATGGTGAACACCTGGTAACCGACATTAACAAGATGCATATATAAGAATATCCCCATCATTCCGGGACACCCTTCGGATATGATATAAATTTCGAAGTACTAAAGCATCCGGTACTTTGGATGGGGTTTGTTAGGCCCAATAGATCTATCTTTAGGATTCGCGTCAATTAGGGTGTCTGTTCCCTAATTCTTAGATTACCAGACTTAATAAAAAGGGGCATATTCGATTTCGATAATTCAACCATAGAATGTAGTTTCACGTACTTATGTCTATTTTATAAATCGTTTATAAAACCTGCATGTATTCTCATCCCAAAAATATTAGATTTTAAAAGTGGGACTATAACTCACTTTCACAGATTTTTACTTCGTCGGGAAGTAAGACTTGGCCACTGGTTGATTCACGAACCTATAACAATATATACATATATATCAAAGTATGTTCAAAATATATTTACAACACTTTTAATATATTTTGATGTTTTAAGTTTATTAAGTCAGCTGTCCTCGTTAGTAACCTACAACTAGTTGTCCACAGTTAGATGTACAGAAATAAATCGATACATATTATCTTGAATCAATCCACGACCCAGTGTATACGCATCTCAGTATTGATCACAACTCAAACTATATATATTTTGGAATCAACCTCAACCCTGTATAGCTAACTCCAACATTCACATATAGAGTGTCTATGGTTGTTCCGAAACATATATAGATGTGTCGACATGATAGGTCGAAACATTGTATACGTGTCTATGGTATCTCAAGATTACATAATATACAATACAAGTTGATTAAGTTATGGTTGGAATAGATTTGTTACCAATTTTCACGTAGCTAAAATGAGAAAAATTATCCAATCTTGTTTTACCCATAACTTCTTCATTTTAAATCCGTTTTGAGTGAATCAAATTGCTATGGTTTCATATTGAACTCTATTTTATGAATCTAAACAGAAAAAGTATAGGTTTATAGTCATAAAAATAAGTTACAAGTCGTTTTTGTAAAGGTAGTCATTTCAGTCGAAAGAACGACGTCTAGATGACCATTTTAGAAAACATACTTCCACTTTGAGTTTAACCATAATTTTTGGATATAGTTTCATGTTCATAATAACAATCATTTTCTCAGAATAACAACTTTTAAATCAAAGTTTATCATAGTTTTTAATTAACTAACCCAAAACAGCTCGCGGTGTTACTACGACGGCGTAAATCCGGTTTTACGGTGTTTTTCGTATTTCCAGGTTTTAAATCATTAAGTTAGCATATCATATAGATATAGAACATGTGTTTAGTTGATTTTAAAAGTCAAGTTAGAAGGATTAACTTTTGTTTGCGAACAAGTTTAGAATTAACTAAACTATGTTCTAGTGATTACAAGTTTAAACCTTCGAATAAGATAGCTTTATATGTATGAATCGAATGATGTTATGAACTTGAAAGTATTCTTGATTTTATATAACTAGAACTTGTAGAATTTATGAAGAACACTTAGAACTTGAAGATAGAACTTGAGAGAGATCAATTAGATGAAGAAAATTGAAGAATGAAAGTGTTTGTAGGTGTTTTTGGTCGTTGGTGTATGGATTAGATATAAAGGATATGTAATTTTGTTTTCATGTAAATAAGTCATGAATGATTACTCATATTTTTGTAATTTTATGAGATATTTCATGCTAGTTGCCAAATGATGGTTCCCACATGTGTTAGGTGACTCACATGGGCTGCTAAGAGCTGATCATTGGAGTGTATATACCAATAGTACATACATCTAAAAGCTGTGTATTGTACGAGTACGAATACGGGTGCATACGAGTAGAATTGTTGATGAAACTGAACGAGGATGTAATTGTAAGCATTTTTGTTAAGTAGAAGTATTTTGATAAGTGTATTGAAGTCTTCCAAAAGTGTATAAATACATATTAAAACACTACATGTATATACATTTTAACTGATTCGTTAAGTCATCGTTAGTCGTTACATGTAAGTGTTGTTTTGAAACCTTTAGGTTAACGATCTTGTTAAATGTTGTTAACCCAATGTTTATAATATCAAATGAGATTTTAAATTATTATATTATCATGATATTATCATGTATGAATATCTCTTAATATGATATATATACATTAAACGTCTTTACAACGATAATCGTTACATATATGTCTCGTTTAAAAATCATTAAGTTAGTAGTCTTGTTTTTACATATGTAGTTCATTGTTAATATACTTAATGATATGTTTACTTATCATAGTATCATGTTAACTATATATATATATATATCCATATATATGTCATCATATAGTTTTTACAAGTTTTAACGTTCGTGAATCACCGGTCAACTTGGGTGGTCAATTGTCTATATGAAACATATTTCAATTAATCAAGTCTTAACAAGTTTGATTGCTTAACATGTTGGAAACATTTAATCATGTAAATATCAATCTCAATTAATATATATAAACATGGAAAAGTTCGGGTCACTACACATACTTAATAGCTTAGTACAAAAATTAACTACTACAATCTAGATAAAATTCTATTATGAAAAATTTAAAGTAAAATCACATAATCATTTCACGCTTATTCATGATATAACAATACAATACCAGTATTTCACATAGGTTTCTTTTACATAATATATATGTAGGATAAAATAAAGCACACTACATAATATTATACATGGCGTGAAATGTTATCATAGTGGGAGGTGATTCAAAAACGACGGGGTCTTTTAGTTGTTGCTGAACCAATTTGTTTAGGTGGAATGAGGGATACACGCACAGTGTATTTTGTTGTTGGTCGTGGGTTGGAGGTACTTGGTATCTTGGTGGGATTATCAGGGAGATTTATATGGTAAGGGTGGTTTGGTGGTAAAAGGTGTCGGTTCTCAAGCCCTACTACAATAGGAAGTTGAACATCCCTTGTTGCGTTATTCCAATCTTGTTTAGAAATTTCTTTGACTTCCTCCTCCGCCTCCGGATCATTTTCAGGTTCTTTCACTTATGGTTCTTCTGGAATTTGTGAATCTTCCCAAAATGCATCCCACTCTAGGTCATCATCGTCATCAGTTATATAGATGATTGATACATCTTTCTTCGAGTCATCGTGGTTATCAGATAAGTCAATGATTGGAACTTTTGCTGGAGATTCCTCTTCGGAGTCGATGAATGTGATAATGAGGTTGGTGCTAGAAGTAGACATCTATCACACATTAACTACCACATTAGTAATATACCACATAATATTTACATGTTATAGTATTTAATTTCCAACCAAAAATGATAAGCAATGGTTTTCAAAAACAAGTTCGGTCAAAGTCCAGACTCACTAATGCATCATAACAAATACCGGTCAGACACACTAATACAATTTCTGGTTCACTAAGACCTCTGCTCTGATACCAACTGAAATGACCCGTCCATATTACTATAAACGCATTACGTTATTCATTGGTCCCATAGCGAGGTAATTGACCTCTATATGATATGTTTTAGAAAATATTGTATTCGTTTCATAAAAAGCACACCATTATTATACATAATACGAGTTTTAAACAAATGGGCGATTATTTACAAAATAATCCCCATGATACATCGATTTTTAAATATTACAAAGGTGACATAACAGTCGAATATAATACATGACCAAAGTTTTATTGAATGCAACCCTCTTTTAAACAAAAGTATGAGACTCCATGCAAAGCTTGCTCAGATAATGCGACAGCGGAAGAATTTCTTAAGGACCTAAGAATAAACATGCTTAAACAGTCAACACAAAGGTTGGTGAGATATATAGGTTTAAAGCTAGCATCGATATAAATATAGACCACAAGATTTCATAGTTACAAACATTTCAATAAAGATATTCTATAAGTTGTTGAGCGCTTCGGTAACCATACTTAACCATTAATGTGGCATATTCCCTTTATTATGAGATCTCCCTACACTGTACCAAGTGTAGTAAAAATGAAGTACTATGCAACCGTTTATGATACTAGAGCGACTAGCCCAGTTGGGGTTGTCAAACCCGATAGATCTATCAATAGGATTCGCGCTTACATGTTCTTACAACATGTAAATAATAGTTACCAAGCTATTAGGGAAGATATGCAAGGTGGTACAACTCAACGTAGAATATATTTTAAGTACTTGTGTCCATGGCGTAAAACATAAAATGCATGTATTATCATCCCAAAATATTTGTAGAGTTTAAAAATGGGACTATATACTCACAGTAGTAAAAGTATATTAATAATAAGTTTTTAACTTATTAAAAATATGGCCGTCGTCCTTGGATTCACGAACCTATAATAATAATAATGATTCAGATAATAATACGACATATGGAAAAAGAAAAAAAAAACAAGTTCATAGAATACTTATATAATAATTTTTAACATTTTATGTTGGTAGTCCAAAATAGTTCGAAAAGTCCATTAATCGGTATATATATATAATCTTAGAATTACCCCACGGCGTATTGTGAACATATTGTATTGCATCAATCCAGAGACGTATTGTATAGTTATTGTCTTAGAATTAACTAAGACGTATTGTGTACGTATTGTCTTAGAATTTATCAAAACGTATTGTGCACGTATTGTCATGGAACGTACCAAGATTATAATATTTTGTTATACTAATGATAACATGTACAAATATGTATAGGATATAGGAAAATTTAACAAGGATATGGTTAATATAGTTTTTATAATATAAATTTCGTCCATACAACGTTAATTTTAGCAGTTTTTGTTTTGCTCGCCAAATATTCATTACAACTCCGTTTAAAGTGAATCAAATTGCTATGGATTCCTTAAGAAGTAAATTTTTCAAAACCAATTCGAAAAGTTCATCGCAAGTAGTAATTTTTAGAGATTTACCCTCTTTTTGTGTTGGTGGACAGATTTGGAAAAATCCCGGTATCCACCCAATATATGATTTTTGATAAAATACTTCCACTTTGTCTAAAATCATAAAAAAAATACTGGAAGTCTTATTTACATATATTAACATATTTCCAATGTCTTAGCCTCGAACTCAAAGTCTAAGATAGGTTTTTAATTCCCAATCCAAAACAGCCCGCTTTTTACCGAATGGAGATTAAAGGATATACGTTAAGTTTCAAGGTGTTCTTCATTTGTACAAGTTATAAGTTCTTATATTAACTTAATATAACATCATAATACATATAAATAAGTGTTATTAGAGTTAATTTAGAAAGATTAAATTAGTTTTTCAAACAAGTTTAGAATCAACTAAACTATGTTCTAGTTTATAAACTCTTATATAGATAGCTATAAACATATGAATTGAACAAGAGTTGAAGTAGAGTTTTTACCTCAAGTTTAGAATGTAAAGTTGCTGGAAAGAAGTAGTAGAACAAAACTTGAGAGAGTTTTTGCAAGTGTGTGTAAAAATGAGTTAGAAATGGTGCTTATTTATAGGCTTGAAAATTTGGTTTTTACTGAAAATATCTAAGATAAGTTAAAATGTATTAAGTCATGGATGACATATTAAATTGATTAGGTCATGGATGACATATTACACAAATAATTTCTGATTTCTATTGGTATATACCTATAGTAAATACTTCTAGAAGCTGTGTATAATACGGGTAAAAATACCGTATGAATGCGAGTAGAATTCTTGAGGAAATTGAACGGAAATACGAGTATAGCTATCCTTTATATGTATTGGTATATTATAAAGTGTATTCAATACTTGTAAGGATGTATTTACACTCGTAATACATTGTATGTAAATACATTTTAATTTAAGTTAATTACGTCGTTTAAATAGTAACATATATATTGTTCAAAAACTCTTTAAATTAGTAGTATAAAAATATATATATAATACTTTGTTAATATACTTAATGAGATATTTAATTATCATATTTTCAAGTTAAATATATGTATATATACACATATATATAATTAATACAAGTTATGACGTTCGTGAATCGTAGGAATAAAAGGGTGGTCAACTGCTTATATAAAATTCTTTCCGGAGGTTCAAGACTTATTAAAATTCATTGCTTATCATGTCAAAATTATTAAATCATATAAATAGTATAATCAAGTAGTCGGAAAAATCCAGGTCATCACATCTTGTCTTTTGAAAACAACCCTCAAATACACTTGAGGAGGTATATTACTATCTTCTCTACTTGTTCTTATATGTAAGCATATATTCAAGACTTGATATTAACATGGAATATAACTAAATGGATAAACATATAAACATGAACTTAACATAATGCTTCCGCTTGCTAAAACTCTTATTCAAATTGGTTTTGCAATTATGTAAACTATAAGAACATGTTTTATGTACTTGTTAAAATCCATCAATGGTATCTAGAGCCGAAGTCTATGAAATATGCTTCTTATATATGGTCTTTAAAACCCATCAACTTTGCATTCTACTAACATGCATGAAAGTAAAATGCAAAAATTAATGGATTTGGGTAGGCATGAGGGTTTGGCCGAATTTTGGGAGGTTCCAAATGGGTTTGGAACTTGCCATTTGGTCATATTATGTTGTATGTTATTGTTCACAATCATAGCCATGACCTTGTATTTGAATGAATGTATGTTTGGTTGATTTGTTAATCTTTCAATATGGTTGTAATATTCATTCAATTTGGTATGTAATATTAATTTTGGTTATGTAATTTATTTTATATTTGATATGTAAAATATATTAGGTTGTAATTTCATTTTTTTGAGAAAAATGTATTAGGACATATTTTGTAAAAAATGATGAAGATGATGATGACTTGAAGAACACAAGAAGAAGCATTTGAATGCAAGATTAAGTGGGAGATTTAAAATCTCCTACTTTGTGTTATAACCCCTTAACCGGTGGCATTTGTTTTCGGCTAAACAAATGTCTACCAAATTGGCTTGATTGTGAACATATTTGTTTTGCATGCATGGTTGTTTATTGTGTTTGTTTGTTTGGTTGCAACAAGTATATCACAAGTTAACAACAAGCAAAATGAAAATTTAATTGGTTAAATTAGACGTTTTTAACAACATGCAAAACGACAATTTAAATGGTTAAATTGCTATGGAAAAAGGACATTAATAAATGGTTATTAAGAACACATAATAATTGGTTATTGAAACACATATAAAATGGTTTATATCAAGTAATTGGCTTTATTACATAACATGAAAAATGGATTTTCAAACAAACCATACACTAAATGCATGTTGATGTATGGTAAAAAAGTTTTCTTAAACTAGAAATAATGAAAACTTAAAATCCCTTATTTACAAGGCAAACAAGTTAAACGCCATCCTTTTGTGTGACACTTAGGCATATTATGGAACTCATGATGGGATAAAGGTCACCTAACCGTTATAAGCAAACTAATATAATTAAGGTGAATTTCGCACACTTGTGGGATAAAGGTCACCTAACCACTTGTATGTTAAATTTACAAGTTTACACAAGTAGGACGACTTGATTTGGGAATCAAGAACTTAGGGTCACCGAAGCATGAGGAATAAATAGGCGCTGATGGGATAAATATGCCATGCAAAAGGATTGCATGATCTCATAACTTAGAAGTTGCAAAAGGATTGCAATTGTCATATAATGACTACCTAGCTAAATCAAATGACGGGATAAAGGTCACCTAACCGAAATTTGGTTTACCATTGGATTCTAAAATTTAATAAATATCAATTGGATTTAAAGGGTATTGATTGTTAAATTAAAATTGATACTTAAACTATTTTGTTAAATTTTGTAGATGGCCACCAGTAACAACAACATTCCAAACGCACCAATCAACTTTAACAACCTATCGTTGAGGTCAATCCTCAAAAAGGAAAAACTCAACCATAAGAATTTCATGGATTGGTTTCGCAATCTAAGAATTGTCCTCAAACTAGAGGATAGGGCGTATGTGTTGGAAGACCCCATTCCTGATCAACCGGACGAGGATGATACGGAAGGCATGTCTTATTGGGAGAAATATTGCACCGATTCGGTGCAAGTTTCTTGCCTCATGCTTGGGACTATGATACCAGAACTCCAAAAGGATTTCGAGCATCATAGTACATATGACATGATCACACAATTGAAGGAGATGTTCCTTCAACAAGCTCGTGTCGAGCGCTTCAAAACGGTTCGAGCACTTCATGCATGTCGGATGGACGACTCCCAATCCGTTTCATCTTATGTCCTTAAGATGAAAAGCCTAATTGATCGAGCGAACCATCTAAACTGCAACGTGTCTAATGAATTAGCAACGGACCTTATCCTTAATTCTTTGTCAAAGAGGTTTGACACATTTGTAATGAATTACAACATGAATGGATGGGATAAGAGCATTGGCGAATTACATGTCATGCTTAAGACGGCCGAAGCGAGCATGGGTAAAAGGGCTTCACCCATGTTTATGATCAATGAAGGTCGGTCCGAAAACAATAACACTTCTAAGCCAAAGACGGCTAAGAGGAAAGGACCCGCCATCCAAGGCAAGGGCAAAGGAAAGGGGAAGATGGTTACCCTAAAAAACAATAACAAGAAGCAAAAGGTTGCCGGTAAAGCTAACTCCAAGGAAGATCCGTGCTTTGGTTGCGGTGAAATGGGTCACTGGAAACGCAACTGCCCGATCTACCTCAAGGAGTTGAAAGAAAAGAGGGATGCATGGCAAACCTCAGGTAATGTATATATGGTATACATTGAGCTTAGTATTACTTCTTCTAATACATGGGTATTAGACATAGGATGTGGAACTCATATTTGCAATTCTTTGCAGGGATTCAAAAGAAGTAATCAAGATGCTGGAACAACAAGTCTCTTCATGGGTAATGGATCAAGGGTGCAAGTGACAGCTCAAGGAGACTTTGTTTTGAAGCTACCAAGTGGTTTGGAGTTTATTTTGAAAAATGTTTTGTATGCACCCGATTTATCTCGAAACATTATTTCTGTATCCCGTTTGAAACAATGTGGTTTTAATCTTAATTTCATTAATGATGATATCCATGTTTTTTTAGATAATGTGTTCTATTTTAAGGCTTCGCCTTTGAATGGTATTTATGAATTGGTTCATGATGACACATCATACAATAGCTCAATGTTCCATGCAAACGCCAAGAAACTCAAAAGGGATTTGAGTGATTCCTACTTATGGCATTGTCGCCTTGGTCACATAAACAAGAACCGAATGCATACACTTCAAAAGAATGGACTTTTGAAATCAAATGAACTAGACTCGTTTGATGTATGTGAATCTTGTTTGCAAGGCAAAATGACTAAAGCACCTTTCAAAGGGACCTATAAAAGGGCTAAAGACTTATTGGGATTAATACATTCGGATGTATGTGGACCCTTTAAGCCCATGACTAGGAATGGTGAAAGATACTTCATTACTTTCATTGATGACTTCAGTCATTTCAGATATGTCTACTTGTTAAGACATAAGGACGAAAATTTTGAGGCATTCAAAGAGTATCAAAACGAAGTACAAAATCAACTCAATAAGACAATCAAGGTACTTCATACCGATAGAGGAGGTGAATACCTAAGCGATGCTTTCCAAGATCATCTTAAAGGTTGTGGGATTATCTCGCAACTCACTCCTCCTGGAACACCCCAGCTAAATGGAGTTTTCGAAAGGAGGAACCGAACCCTAATGGATATGGTTCGATCTATGATGGCAAGAAGCTCGTTAACTCTATCATTTTGGGGTTATTGTCTATGCTCCACGGCTCGTATTTTAAATATGGCCCCAACTAAGAAAGTGGAACGAACTCCTCATGAGACGTGGTTTGAAAAACATCGATCTCTATCATACTTAAAGGTATGGGGATGTAAAGCTTATCCTAAGCGTTACGTCCCTAATAAGTTGAATGCTCGATCCACGAAGTGTATCTTCATAGGATATCCCAAGGATAATATGGGATACTATTTCTATGATCCAACCGAGCAAAATGTATTTGTTGCTCGAAAGGCTGAATTCCTTGAAACTAAGTTCCTAATGGAAGGTAATAGTGAAAGGAAGATAGATCTTGAAGAGGTTCAAGATCAAGTAGATGATATACAATTGGTTGACACTAGCACTCAACATGAAAATGTTAGGAATGATCAAATGGATGATCAAAGTATACATGACGTTCACAGATCTAGTAGGATTAGTAATCCTCCTGAGAGATATGGGTTTCTCATGGATGGTTGCTATGTGGTTAATTTGGATGAACCAACAAACTACCAAGATGCTTTATCAAGGATTGATAAAGATAAATGGCAGGAAGCCATGAACGCTGAGATACAATCCATGTATGACAACCAAGTTTGGGAACTTGTTGCACAACCTACTGGCTCAAGGCTAGTTGATTGTAAATGGCTTTTCAAAATGAAAACCGACATACATGGAAACTTGGATACATATAAAGCTAGACTTGTAGCAAGAGGTTTCACTCAAACTCAAGGGGTTGACTATGATGAAACCTTTTCGCCTGTGGCAATGCTAAAGTCTATTAGGATATTACTTGCCATTGCTGCTCATTATGATTATGAAATATGGCAAATGGATATCAAGACCGCTTTCCTAAATGGACATCTTGAGGAAGACGTCTATATGGTTCAGCCTGAAGGTTTTGTTGATCCGAAATATCCTAAAAAGGTATGCAATTTAAAGAAGTCAATCTACGGATTGAAACAAGCATCTAGAATGTGGAATCATCGTTTTAATGAGGAGGCCAAGAAATTCGGCTTCATTAAAAATGGTGATGAAGCTTGTGTATACAAGAAAGCTAGTGGGAGCACAATCATGTTCCTTGTACTATATGTGGATGATATATTGTTATTTGGAAATGATATTCCGGCAACGCAAGGTGTTAAAACTTGGCTAAGTAAATGCTTCTCCATTAAGGATCTTGGAGAAGCACAATACATTTTAGGGATTGGGATCTACAGGGATAGATCCAAGAAACTGATAGGTTTGAATCAAAGTGCATACATTGAAAATATCTTGGAAAGGTTCAAGATTGACAACTCTAAGAAAGGTTTGGTACCTATTCAAAGAGGAACGCTTCTCAGTTCATCTCAGTGCCCTACCACGAAAGATGAACAAGAGAGAATGAAGAAAGTCCCATATACGTCAGCTATTGGGTCAATCATGTATGCAATGATATGCACTAGACCGGATGTGTCATGCGCTCTTAGCTTGACAAGTAGATACCAGAATAACCCAGGAAACAGTCATTGGATTGCGGTTAAAAGTATATTGAAATACCTTAGGAGGACTAAGGATATGTTTCTTATATACGGGTCTGGTGAGGAGGAACTCGCTGTAAAAGGTTACGTGGAAGCGAGTTTCCAAACTGATCGAGATGATTCTCGATCACAATCCGGTTATGTCTTCACGTTAAATGGAGGTGCGGTCTCTTGGAAGAGTTCAAAACAGGATGTTGTTGCATTATCCACTACAGAGTCAGAGTACATTGCCGCCTCATTGGCAGCTCAGGAAGCTGCATGGATGAAGAAATTCATTGACGACTTAGGAGTGGTCCCTTCCATTCAGGACCCTCTTGAGATCTTTTGTGACAACGAGGGTGCAATTGCCCAAATCAAAGAACCTCGTGCTCACCAAAAGACCCATCACATTGAGCGGAGATTCAACTACATAAGGGATGAAGTTGAAAAGGGAAAGATATGTATTCGTAAAGTTTACACAGATCTTAATATAACGGATCCACTCACGAAGCTCTTGCATGGTGCAAAACATCAAGGGCATGTTACTGCATTAGGGCTTCGATATTTTAGTGATTGGTTGTGATCTGTTTCATGTATTGTTACGGAATGAAGTGGTTCAAACTCATTAATAAAATTATGGTGTTAATTTATTAATCTTGAGTCATATTCCTATTTTACATATTTTATCCATGAATAAGTAATTATTCTAAATTCCATAGTCGATCACATTTGTGGGAACAAGTGTGAGGTTTTGACTATTATGAACTTGGATTGGTATACATTCACGGGATGAATGTGGGGCAAGGTTGCAACCAAGGTTCATAGATATTTGTGGGATACAAATATTGGAAGACCCGCCCTCAAGATTTACTTAATGAAGCCTTTGTGGTTGATCACATGTAATCTTGAGTAAAGGCGAATATCATTGTATCCTCTAACCTGAGATACATATTGGGTTCGGATATTTACCAAGTATTGTGCCTTGATTCTTTTCTTCGCTATTCTGAAATATGGTAGTTCATAAGAAAGAACTCAGGTATGATGCAAGGTATATATTTAGGACGTATGTAGTCAAGAAGGAATTTGTCCCTCTTATTCATTGAGAGTCAGATGTCTAAGGCCTGATAAAGTTAAATCTATAAGAGAGTGATCACTCTGTATCTCTTGGATTTCACATGACATCTAGGATGAAAGGATAAATGAAAGATTCACCTATTCATATTTGAGATGGGAACTCAAAAGGATGATGTTATTGAATGACACAAAGTCATAACATATTGGAGGTGATGGACGGTCGTTAAGTGGTATCCGTCACTTGCATTAATTTCTTATGTTTCTCGTGCACGTGGGAGATTGAAGGTATTTCGTATGCCCGAGAGACATATTAAATTAATGTGGCTAATGTGTTATGATCCAAGTCGGGTCATACCCAATAACAAGCTTACCGACACTTTATATGTACTTAATCTTAACGATTGGATCGTTAAATAAATACGCGACACTTGAACTTTAGAAAATCGGTTTTCTAAAATATTATCACTTGAGATAAATTATTTGGATAATTTATATTTAATTATTTATAGGTTTAAATAATTATAATGTGTAATATTTTATAAAAGGGTTTATAAAATATGCAAGTAACATTAACAATTACATGGCTTTTTTACTAGTTTAAAAAAAAAATGTGATTATAATATGGGTATGGTGGTGGACGGTTTTGCAGCCCCAAGGAGACCATCCCATGCCTAAATTTGTTACTTTTATGACCACACAAGTGCCAAGGTGCATGCTCACTAGTTAACCAAGGCTTTGACTCAAGTGATACAAGATATACACAAAAATTGCAAGTAAAAAATTCTGCTTCTGGTGTAGCTGCTGGCCGAACTGTTTGTAGCACAAGGAGAGGTTTTTTTGCTTGCTTATCTAGTCCATTCAAGTGCCTAAAATCCTAAAAAAACAAAGGTGGTGTTGGTGCACAAAAGGCTTGTGGGTATTACACACTTGAGGCTTCAAGTTAGAGGCTTTCATTCATCATATTCATCATCATCTTGTCTTTTGAAAACAACCCTCAAATACACTTGAGGAGGTATATTACTATCTTCTCTACTTGTTCTTATATGTAAGCATATATTCAAGACTTGATATTAATATGGAATTTAACTAAATGGCAAAACATATAAACATGAACTTAACATAATGCTTCCGCTTGCTAAAACTCTTATTCAAATTGGTTTTGCAATTATGTAAACTATAAGAACATGTTTTATATACTTGTTAAATTCCATCACGTACCTCTATATGTATCCCGACTATTTATTTATATAACTGGATTCCTTTTCTTTGGTGTGACTTGGTGATGAATTAGGATTTGTAATATGTAGTTGTATAAGATGAAAGTTGGCCGAGAAAAACACCAACGGTTTCGATAAAAAAGGGATTGAAGTCTAGAATATTTGAACGTGTATCTTGACTTCGTCTACTTCTCAAACAAATTTTCTAGTTAAATGTTTGTTTTCATTTTGACTTGCAAAAGATAAGCTTATACGGGATTTATTGTTATATAATATTAATTGATAATAAATAATGATTAATTATTATTATTATTTGTAGTTCATACATGCATACTAATAACTATGTTCTTATAATATAAGAATTGAATTAACTAATGATACTCCGTACTAATTAACTTAGAGACTAAATTTTAGGTAGTACATCATTTGTTTACATATTTAATATTTATTTAATTTAATATGCATATTTAATATTTAATTTGGGTTATTATATAAAGTAATTGATCTCAAATGGGTTTGGAAGTGCAAGTTTGACGAAGATGGCAATGTTATCCGTAACAAAGCAAGATTAGTCGCTAAAGGTTATCAGCAAGATCCTGAATTCGATTATGATAAAGTTTTTGCTCTTGTTGCCAGATTGGAAGCTATTCGCATTTTCTTGACTTTTGCTTCATTTATGAAGTTTAAAGTGTTTCAAATGGATGTCAAGAGTGCATTTCTTTATGGCAAGTTAATGAAAGAGTATATGTCAGTCAACCACCGGATTTTGAAGATCATCTTCATCCTGACAAAGTTAACCGTTTACGAAGAGCCCTATATGGTTTACATCAAGCCCCACCTGCTTGGTATGGACGTCTGTCAAGTTATCTGATTGAAAAAGGTTATCAAATGGGCACGGTAGATTGTACTCTGTTCACGAAAGTTAAAGATGATGATATTTTCTTAGTTTAGATTTATGTGGATGACATGCTACTAAGCAGGAACTCGTCGATGAGTTTGAGCAGGTGATGAAGGATGAATTCGAAATGAGCAAATTGGGTCTCTTACACTACTTTCTTAGTTTGCAAGTCGAACAAACTGATAATAGAATTTTTCTTCATCAAGCAAAGTATGTAAATGATATACTCGAACGTTTCGGCATGACTCAAGAACGTCCTGTGTCGACCCCACTAGCTGCGAATCATGGTATTTCGTTAGACTGTGAGGGGGAGCCTGTTGATCCTACATACTATTGAGCAATCATCAGATCGCTCATGTATCTCACTGCATCTAGGCCGGATATTATGTTTACAACATGTCTGTGTGCTCGTTATCAAGTTAATCCGAATACAGTTCATCTTACAACTACTAAAAGAATTCTACATTATCTGTTACATTCTCCAAATCTCGGCATCTGGTATTCGAACGAAGACAAGTTTGATCTTGTAGCATATAGTGATTCAGACTATGCATGTTGCAAAATCAACAACAAATCTACATCAGGAGGATGTCAATTTCTAGGTGAAAGGCTGGTGACCTGGCAATGCATGAAACAAACTGCAGTTGCGCTTTCCACGTGTGAAGTTGAATATATTGCTGCTGCAAGTTGCTGTTCGCAAGTTGTTTGAATTCAACAACAACTTCGCGATTACGGATTAAGAATCTCTTTCTCTCCTCTTTATATTGATAATACTTCTGTTATTATAATTACTAAGAATCCTGTGCAACACTCTAAGACTAAACACATAGGTGTTAAGTATCATTTTCTTAGGGATTGCCATGAGAAAAAGATAATTGAGGTTAAGAGAATAGGTACTAAGGACCAGAGGGCTGACCTTGTTTCTAAGGCTTTTGATAAACCTAGGTTCTTGCTACTTTTAGAGATGAATGGCATTATTGATCGAGACAAAGTAATTTCGGATGTTTATTGTGAGGTTTAATCAAACTTTTAGACTTTGCATGTAGGATGCATGCCATATAGATTTTAGTTTCTTATTATCTGTACTGCATATTTTTGCTTTCTGTCTGCATTTCCTTGCATGATTTCTTTCATGATTGCATGCTAGTCTGTAGCTATTTTCTGTTTCTTTTGTTTAAAATGCTAAAAGACAAAAAGATATTATGTCTTAGTATTTTAGGGGGAGGATATGTTTCAACAGAAAATACCTAAAAAGTGTAAAATGCCTCATCAGAAAACCCTAAAAAGTTGAAAATTCCGAAAATGAGCTTGTTTTGATTAATTTGTGGGAGATGAAGAAATAACTGTACTGAGAATTGATATATTTGATTAGTAAGGACTGATTTGAACGTTTATGTTTATCTGTTGTGTGATGTACTGATAGACGTGACTTACGAATTCTTGGCATTAGACAATTATACTAAGAATAACGATCATCTAAGATTCAGAAGTCATGAACGATCTGTAGCGTTTGAAGGTAGTCACCTAATTATCTCCAAAACTGTATCTAATGATAATTGTTGAGGAACTCAACAGTCGGTTGAGGGTGTCCCCTATCATAATTGATAATCACTAGAAAAGGTTGGGGTGGATTTAAGGTTGAGGATTATCTGTTTGGCTGGTGCACACCACGTTGTCACGGGCCTAAGACTTAATAATCGAAACTAAACTCTGAAAATATCAGAGAAAATTAGTTTATGTCGAAGTAAGTGTCCCTTCTCGCCTAAGGTCAAAAAGTATAATTCCTTATTGCGGACTTTTCAACCATTTAAGGGAGAACACCTTCGAGTGATCTGAGCACACAACAAAGAAACATGAGTTCATGCATAAAAATGGAAAATCCATTCATGATGGCGTTCAAAATCAATATATCAAAAGACAATGATATGCAGAAAAAGAAATATCAAAAGAAAATCAAAGTCAAAGATAATTGGCGTATCAAGATGGCAAAGTCCTGAAAATTGAAAGAATGAGGAATGCTAATTCATGAAGAGCTCATAAAGAAATCAGATCATTCTTAGTGTGACGCCCCCGCACAGCTTGAATTGTTTAATCACGGCGTTCACACTGAACTATCAAGATTCTTGTCGTCTGCAATTTAGAGTTATACCTTTTAAGACTGTAAGTTAGGAAGTATCACACCCCCAAATAGGGCCTGAATGAATGTGACATTAAAATCAAATAAACCAACATATTATAATATACGGGAACAATACTAAATGATAAGAATAAACTTTATTGAGTACGCAGCGAAAAATGAAATGTCCTTACAATAATGGGAATTACAATAAAGTAATTGTTTCAAATGCAAGAATAATAAATGCGATATCTCTTGATCCTAAGTCCAAGTAGCATCACATAAGCAGTAAGTAAATAAGCTTGATCAATCAGCACCTGAGACAAACATGCTAAAGTGTCAACCAAAAAGGTTGAGTGAAGTTAATAGGTTTAACAAAAATGTTTGACCGTTGTTTATAAAGTCCACAAGATTTAGTTTATAAAGTTGATCTCGCAGGGATCAAAAAGTTATGCCAATTCGTGATATTTAGACTAAACGTTCAAAGTTTGCCCCAAAGACAAGTTGTGTCTATACTTGTCGGTTTAATTTCATTATCAAGTAATACAATGACTTGGTCAAATGTACCGGGGTCGTTACTCCCGATAGGTCTACCCCCAATAATTAAGAATGCATTTAACGAGCAACTAAAAATATCACTGTAGGGACTTAGTCGGACATAGCCGGGTATAGCATAGTTTAACAGTTGGTACTTGTGTCTAAATTGTAAATAGTAAAAGTAGCATGTATCTCACCCCAAAAAGTTAAATAAGTTGCTAGCAATAAAGAGTGGGGCTATGAGTTCACCTTAGTAAGTAGGAGAGAGAGTTATTCCTCGGAATAGAAAGTTTGGATGAACGTGAGCAGAAAGTCAACCTAATGACATTTAAGAGTAGTTAAATGTTTTTGCCCAAATTTAAGTTTAAGTATGCAAGTGTTTTAAGTATAGTTCGTTTTATTAAGTTTCCATTCATAGTAAGTTTCCGTCTTTAGAAAGTTTCCACTTTTAGTAGTTTCCACTTTTAGTAAGTTAGTGTCGAACACTAGTGAGTTGCCCTTAATAAGTCTACCACCTATTAAGTGTGAAGATAACTAAGTGTATGATTACTATAGTCGGGTTTGACATTGTGCATCATACCCAAACATCTATTCCACCGCCGAGTCACCAGAATGACCAAATGTTACCGGTTGGCCCAGGATTTCTTGACCAAAATCTAAGTTTGGCATTCGTAATCCACAAGCGTCCCATAGTGGTACCAAGGATCACCATAGGCCTTAAGTAGCATTGACGTTCGAGTAATGGCACGTTATCGTGAATGACTAATGTAATCGTATAATATAATATAAGTAGTAGTATATTATATGTGTTAGAAATAATATAAGTGTATAAGTGTTACATAATAGTATTAGTAATATAGTATATGTAGTATTAGGGTTTATTAGTTAAGTAGTATTAATAGTTAGGGTTTATTAATTAATTAATGATTAGGGTTTAAGTAATAAATGTTTTAATAGTATTAAAGTAGTATTAGGGTTAGGGTTTAGTAAAGTAATGATTAGGTAATGATTAGGGTTTTATTTAATGTATTAGGGTTTTATTAAATTAGGGCTTAATAATTAGGGTTTAGGTTTAATTAGGGTTTAGGTATGTATATATGTATATTTCGTGTATATGTATATATATATATATAGTATTTTTATTTTTTTATATATATATATATAGTCGTGTATATATATGTATATATATATTTTTTTATTAGTAAATACATATATATGTAATGTGTATCTACTTTTCAAATATAACTACCCTAACACAATCTTAGTGAATCCTTAAGGTTTTTAAGATCTAACAGAACTTTTTTTTTATATATGTAGCCGTATGTGCGTATATGTATATGCATAATTTTTTTTTTTTACATAAACAATATAGATGTTAAGATCATGCATGAATGTAATTATGAAAACATGAATTGAAAGTAAGATTTAAAAGTTTTGGATCTAGGGTTTTTACCTTGATGAACAATGATCAAGATTAAAAAGAAAAGTTGATGATGACTTGAAGATGAAGATCAAAACCCTTGAATAACGAAGAACACCTTGAAGATCTTTCAAGAACGCGAAGAACACGATGAACAAACTTGAAGATCACTTGAAGATCTTGAAGATGATGATGAAGATTTAGATGGTGGTGGTGGTGATTTTCGATTTTTGGCCGAAAATTAGGAGAGGGAGAGAGAGATTTGAGAGTGAATTGAGAGAATGATTTGGTACAAGAAAATGGGTTAGCCTAGGTCTCTATTTATTGGAGGGATTGGAGAATTCTAGAATTAGGGTTTAATTAGGAATTACTTAGGGAACAAGTCAAGATTAATGAGGAGGTGATGGGGGGTTACTTGGCCGAAAATTTGAGGGGTATTATGGGCATTTTGCCCTCTTTTTTTCCTTGCAAAAATCGGCTAGGGTTTAGGAGAATTAGGGTGCAACTTTTTCACTTTTGTCCTTGTACTTTAGATTAGCTTAAATGGTTCCTTAATTACCCAAGTTTAATTATTTAAATGTACAAGGTTTAAGGTTATTTATTTTGTTCACAAAAATTAATAAGCTCACTATTTTTATCTTTTTATTAACTTGTCGTTTATTGTACAAAGTTAATTATTATGTTTTATAATTCTTAACGCTTAACAATTATCGATTAAAGTTAAATCATTAAGTTTAATTATATTGTTGGGCATTTAATAAGGAAAAATATAGAATGGAAAAATGAGGGTCGTTATAGTACCTCCCCGTTATTAGAAACGTCGTCCTGAAGTTTTAGGTAGATTCCTCTTTTGCATCAGCGGTTGAGAAGAGATGGGGATATTTTTGTATCATGTGGTCTTTGCATTCTCAGGTATATTCGGGCCTCTACTCGAATTCCAACGGACTTTAACGATAGGTATGTTTCTTTTACGCATTTGTTTGACCTCTCCTTCCATGATTTCTATTGGTTCTTCAACGAAGTGCATTTGTTCATCAATGCGGATATCGTCCAAAGGAATAACAAGTGTGTCATCAGCAAGACACCTTTTAAGATTCGAGACATGAAACACATCATGTACTTGGCTAAGTTCATTTGGTAGTTCTAATCGGTACGCCACGGGACCGACTCTTTGAGTGACTGTGAAAGGTCCAACATATCGTGGACTGAGTTTGCTTCGCTTACCAAAACAGACGATACCTTTCTAAGGGGATACTTTCAATATGACTTTATCTCCAACTTGGAATTCTATATCCTTTCGCTTCTTATCGGCATAGCTCTTTTGTCGGCTACGGGCAGTTTCTAATCATTGCTTAATCTGAACGATTTTTTCAGTAGTTTCATGAATAATTTCAGAACCAGTTAAATGTCTGTCCTCGAGTTCGTCCCAACACAAAGGGGATCTACATTTCCAGCCTTATAAAGCTTCAAAAGGTACAGCTTTAATGCTAGAGTGATAACTGTTATTGTAGGAAAATTCAACTAAAGGTAGATGTTTATCCCATCCTTTACCGAAATTGATTAAACAAGCACGTAGCATATCTTCCACGTAGCATATCTTCCAGAATCTAGAAACAAATCGACCGTCGCGATCAGAAATAATCGAGATAGGAACTCCATGACGTGAGACAATTTCTTTAATGTAAATCTGTGATAATTTCTCCATCTTATCAGTTTCCTTGATCGGTATGAAATGTGCAGATTTAGTAAGACGATCAACTATGACCCAAATAGTATCGTTACCGTTTGAAGTCTTAGGCAACTTAGTAACGAAGTCCATAGTGATGCATTCCCACTTCCACTACGGAATGTCAGGTTGTGTCAACAGACCAGAAGGCTTTTGATGTTCAGCCTTGACTTTCAAACAAGTGAGACACTTACTAACATAGGTAGCAATGTCAGCTTTCATGTTAGGCCACCAGTAGAATTCCTTCACATCGTGATACATCTTACTGGATCCTGGATGAATAGAGTACCTAGTCTTATGTGCTTCATCCAAGACTAGTTCACGGAGATTACCGAAACGAGGAACCTAAATTCTGTTGCCAAAGTACCGTGTACCATTAGCTTTCACTTGGAGTTGGTTCTCAAAACCGATAGGTCCTTCACCTTCGATAAGTATTGGTTTAATAGCTTCCAATTGAGCTTCACAGATTCGCGATATAAGATACGATTTGATTTTCAGGTTTAAAGCACGAACACGTTTAACATCGTCTTTTCGACTAAGAGCATCGGCAACCACATTTGCCTTTCGGGATGATATTTTAGCTCACAGTGATAATCGTTCAATAACTCGAGCCATCGACTTTGCCTCATATTCAGCTATTTTTTATCAAAGATGTGTCGAAGACTTTTATGGTCAGTGTACACCATAAACTTAGTACCATATAGATAATGTCTCCATATCTTTAATGCAAATACCATGGCCCTAACTCAAGGTCATGTGTGGTATAGTTCTCCTCATGTTTCTTCAACTATCTAGATGCACAGGCAATAACCTTTTCACGTTGCATTAAAACACAACCAAAGCCTTGCCTGGAGGCATCACAGTAAACAACAAAGTCGTCAGTACCTTCAGGTAAAGAGAGAATCGGGGCTGTGGTCAATTTCTACTTCAGAATCTTGAAAGCAGATTCCTGTTCTTCGGACCACTCAAACTTCTTCCCTTTGTGAGTTAACTTTGTAATGGGTTTAGCAAGAAGAGAAAAATCTTTTATGAACCTTAGATAATAACCACCAAGTCCCAAAAATTGACAAATATGCTTCGTAGCCTTTGGTATCTCCCAGTTCTGAATAGCGGTAATCTTAGCTGGATCGACATGTATTCCGTTACTATCAACAACATGTCCAAGGAATTGTATGGTTTTGAGCCAAAACTCGCACTTAGAAAATTTAGCGTAGAGTTGTTCCTTTCTTAAGAGCTCAAGAATCAAGCGCAAATGCTGCTCATGTTCTTTCTCACTCTTGGAGTAGATCAAGATGTCGTCAATGAACACAATGACAAATTTTTCAAGATACGGCTTGCAAACACGATTCATAAGATCCATGAATATGGCAGGAGCGTTAGTTAAGCCAAAAGGCATAACACAAAATTCATAGTGCCCATAACGTGTACGAAAAGCAGTCTTAGGAATATCATATTCCTTGACTTTGAGTTGGTGATAACCAGACCTCAAATCAATCTTTGAATAAATACTTGACCCTTGAAGTTGGTCGAATAGATCATCAATACGTGGCAACAGATAACGGTTCTTGATAGTAAGCTAGTTGAGTTCACGATAATCAATGCACATCCTTAACGTACCGTCCTTCTTCTTAACGAATAGAATATGAGTTCCCCATGGGGACGAGCTTGGACGAATGAAACATTTATCCAATAATTCTTGGAGTTTGTTAGAAAGTTCCTTCATTTCGAAAGGTGCTAATCAGTATGGTGCTTTAGCAATAGGAGCAGCACTGGGAGCTAAATCAATTTGAAATTCAACTTGTCGAGGAGGTGGAAGACCAGGAAGATCTTCGGAAAACACATCGGGAAAGTCTTTAACAACTGGTACATCTTCAATACACTTTTCTTTCGATTCGATCATCTTAACGTGGGCTAGAATAGTTGGATAACCTTTCATAAGGTATTTGCGGGTTTTAATACAGGAGATAATGTTGAGATTAGAACCACTCTTGTCACCTTGAATGACTAGAGTCTCTCCATTTCCCAACGGAATGTTAACGGTTTTATCAAAACACAAGATTGCAGCATGTAATGGACGTAACCAATACATTCCAACTACGACATCAAAACTTCCGAGCTCGATCGGTAAAAGGTCTATCTTAAATTCTTTGTTGGCTAAGATTAGGTTGCAGTTTTTATAGATTTTATCGACTTTCATGATCTTTCCATTGGCTACTTCTACTAATCGTTTAGATTCTAAGGGTTGAGGCTTTTCAGTAAACAGGGTACAAAATTCACTAGACACGTAACTTTTGTCGGAACCCGTATCAAATAAAATAGTTGCGTAACAATTATTGACAAGATACGTACCCGTGATGACCTCATCTTCATCTCGGGCTTCAGCAGTAGTAAGAACAAACGCATGACCCTTTGCAGCAGTAGTATCGGCTCTAGTAGCGGGATTATCTTTCTTCTTAGGACAATTTGGACTAATGTGTCCCTTTTCTCCACAAGTGTAACAAGTAGGAGGAGCTTTGGCAGGAACAATAGCTTTATCCTTTGGAGGAGTCTTACATGTCTTAGCAACGTGTCTCACTTTCTTACACAACTAACAAGTAGCAGTACACCACCCTGAGTGATGCCTTTCACAACGAATACAAAAAGGATAGGTACCCTTATAATTCGTCCTTGTACTATCCGCCGACTTCTTACTAACATTCTGAGTTGAACCTTGAGATGGCTCAAACTTCCTTTTACCTTCATTGCTCTTAGTGTCAACCTGCTTATTGGCCGACTCCCTTCTTCTCTTGGCCAACATCAGATTTTGTGCCATGAGAATCACAGCATCAAGAGTAACCTTCTCAGCAGCAATAACATTCCCCTGAACATCTTCAGGGAGACCTTCAATATACCTCTTGAGAGCTAGCTTCGGTAGGAAACATCTAGGGACACAAAGTTGAAAGCTCGAGAAAACGATTGGTGTAGCTTTCAATATCAGTACCCTTCACCTTGAGTTCCCAGAACTCTGCTTCAAGTTTTTAAA
Organism: Rutidosis leptorrhynchoides; assembly: GCF_046630445.1. Taxonomy (NCBI): domain Eukaryota; kingdom Viridiplantae; phylum Streptophyta; class Magnoliopsida; order Asterales; family Asteraceae; genus Rutidosis; species Rutidosis leptorrhynchoides. The sequence continues at coordinate 201,113,689 of NC_092343.1, read as the reverse complement.
CTTGACTTCTCGGACAGAATTTATTAACCATCATGCTTTTGAGTTCGTCCCATGGGATTGCATTAGCATTATCAATTCCCACGGACTTAGCATGAGCAGTCCACCAAGTCAAAGCATTGCCAGCTAATAAGCTAGTGGCATATTTGACCCGATCGTTATTCCCGCAGTTGCAAATGCGGAAGATGGACTCTAACTTCTCGAAACATCGAACTAGTTCGACAGCCTCTTCATTTCCCTTGAAAGCAGGAGGATGGCAGTTTGTAAAGTCCTTGTAAGAACAAGGTTTCGGTTGGGTGTTAACATTATTAGCTTGAGCGTTGCCTTGGGCGGCAGCAAGCAACTGTTGGAATTGTTTGGTGGTCAATACGATGTTGTTAACAGTAGGTGCAGCTGGACGAACCATGATGTCACTACATAGAAGTGAACATAAGTTTGGTAAGGTGACAAGTTATAAGTTTGGGCAATTATAAGTATGAATAAAATAAAGCATTGATATCGCATGATATTAGTAGAACACTTTATATTATTAGAACGAGGCATTAAATAAGCCTTTTTAATACACGATTCGGAAATAGAAATAGTTTAAGGCATAGCCTTTACATTGACAAGGAATTGGAAAAAATAATCTAGGAAATATTAAGATTGAAGTAATCTTCATATTTCTTCTTCTCGTCCTCAACCTTCTTCATAAACTCATCAACTTTCTTGTTTCTCGCCTTTTGCTTCTCATAGAGATACTCGAGGTTATCATAGAGGTTAGTAACGCGGCTATTGACTGCGTTGTTATCGTACCCCTTTAGAGCAAGCTGCTTGTTGACTCGATTTCTTTCCATATCCAACCAGAAATCAACATTCTCCTTGAGATGAGCAAGTGATTGCTTTCCCCAACTGGTGTTACGTTCTTCCTCATACTTCACCAACTTTATCTCTTTCTTTAACTCCGCATTCTCCTCCAAAAGTTTCTTGATCACTAGGTCCTTTTCATCCATTCGATCCTCGATCCTTGTAACATGGCTAAGCAAACCATCGAAGTTCTTCTCGGTAGTTGTTCGCAGATTCATGATTTCACACATGGCATCATGGTTATCGTAAGAAGGAGATCGGGTTCTCTTCTTAGACGGGCCATCTTCTTTAAAATCAGCAGGGCTCTTCCCCCTGTCTTCAATTCTTGGGGTTAGGTAGTAGTCGTGAGACTTAGGTATAGTATTCGGACTATAGTTTGGTGAGGGAGGACCACCAAGACCATAAGGTGGGCTTTGGACTCATCTCAAAGTTGAAGAGTGTCCAACACCTACTTCAGTGGTAGGTTTAAAGCGAGCCATTTCTTCAGAAGATTTGAAGAGAGTCATTTTATTTGGTTGATTAACGCTTGAGCTTGACATCCTAACATTAGGAAAGAGACTTTGATTAGAATCTTTGAGTCAAGTTTAATAAGGCATAAGTGTTAAGATTATAAGGCAATTCTAAGTGCTTTAAGTCTAAGGCAGGAAAGGTTATAGTTTCCTAGATTGCTAAGGCACCCTAGCTAGCAAATAAGGCACACATAAAGATGCAATCCTGGTTCTCTATAACAGCCATGTTATGCTCTGATACCAATCTATCGCACCCCCAAATAGGGGCTGGGTGAATGTGACATTAATATCAAATAAACCAACATATTATAATATACGAGAACAATACTAAATGATAAGAATAAATTTTATTGAGTACGCAGCGGAAAATGAAATGTCGTTACAATAATGGGAATTACAATAAAGTAATTGTTTCAAATGCAAGAATTATAAATGCAAAATCTCTTGATCCTAAGTCCAAGTAGCATCACATAAGCAGTAAGTAAATAAGCTTGATCAATCAGCACCTGATACAAACATGCTAAAGTGTCAACCAAAAAGGTTGAGTGAAGTTAATAGGTTTAACAAAAATCTTTGACCGTTGTTTTAGACCACAAGATTTAGTTTATAAAGTTAATCTCGAAGGGATCAAAAAGTTATGCAATTCTTGATATTTAGACTAAACGTTCAAAGTTTGCCCCAAAGACAAGTTGTGTCTATACTTGTTGGTTTAATTTCATTATTAAGTAATACAATGACTTGGTCAAATGTATCGGGGACGTTACTCCCGATAGGCCTACCCCCAATAATTAAGAATGCATTTAACGAGCAACTAAAAATATCACTGTAGGGACTTAGTCGGACATAGCCGGGTATAGCATAGTTTAACAGTTGGTACTTGTGTCTAAATTGTAAATAGTAAAAGTAGCATGTGTCTCACCCCAAAAAGTTAAATAAGTTGCTAGCAATAAAGAGTGGGGCTATGAGTTCACCTTAGTAAGTAGGAGAGAGAGTTATTCCTCGGAATAGAAAGTTTGGATGAACGTGAGCAGAAAGTCAACCTAATGACATTTAAGAGTAGTTAAATGTTTTTGCCCAAATTTAAGTTTAAGTATGCAAGTGTTTTAAGTATAGTCCGTTTTATTAAGTTTCCATTCATAGTAAGTTTCCATTTTTAGAAATTTTTCACTTTTAGTAGTTTCCACTTTTAGTAAGTTAGTATAGAACACTAGTGAGTTTCCCTTAATAAGTCTACCACCTATTAAGTGTGAAGATAACTAAGTGTATGATTACTATAGTCGGGTTTGACATTGTGCATCATACCCAAACATCTATTCCACCGCCGAGTCACCAGAATGACCAAATATTACCGGTTGGCCCAGGATTTCTTGACCAAAATCTAAGTTTGGCATTCGTAATCCACAAGCGTCCCATAGTGGTACCAAGGATCACCCTAGGCCTTAAGTAGCATTGACATTCGAGTAATCGCACGTTATCGTGAATGACTAACGTAATCGTATAATATAATATAAGTAGTAGTATATTATATGTGTTAGTAATAATATAAGTGTATAAGTGTTATATAATAGTATTAGTAATATAGTATATGTAGTATTAGGGTTTATTAGTTAAGTAGTATTAATAGTTAGGGTTTATTAATTAATTAATGATTAGGGTTTAAGTAATAAATGTTTTAATAGTATTAAAGTAGTATTAGGGTTAGGGTTTAGTAAAGTAATGATTAGGTACTGATTAGGGTTTTATTTAATGTATTAGGTTTTAACAAATTAGGGCTTAATAATTAGGGTTTAGGTTTAATTAGGATTTAGGTATGTATGTAACAACCCAACCCGTATTAAAACCGGCCCATAAAATTTTTTCCTTTTAATATGCTTTAAATAACACTTTAGGTCCCAATTGTGTTTCCATAAACATCTTTAATTACAATAGAAGGTTTAATAACCTTAAAACATTTAATACATTAGTTAATTGTCCAAACGGACATACACGACCTGACTAGTTTAGTTTCCAACAAAACCGAGCATGGTGATTTGGGACTACGCTACCCAAATCCTAATCGAATACAAAAGCAAGATCTTATAAGCAATCTAGCCAAGATCTCTAATCCCCAAGCTCACCCGAGCCGCGAAGCATGCGAACCTATAAAAATATCAACAACGAGAGGGTAAGCTAACGCTTAGTGAGTGGAAATATACTACATACATATATATGCATAAAATGGACACGCCACAAAATATCAAATACCGCATACCGGAGCATCCAAGCCTAAAGGCAAGCTAATACTAAGCATACCGTACGATCGCTAAGCAACGAGCTAAAGATACATCAACAAAATATAAGTTCACCAACGACGATATGAACAACACCAATAAGCTACACCTGAAGGTTTAGCTACACCACAACAATACTTTAATATATATATATATATATATATATATATATATATATATATATATATACAACAATACGACAAACATCGATGTTCACAACATCCATAGTACTCAAGATCTCATGGATAGCCCAACGAATGGTATCGTCAACATCGAACTTAAATCCCATTCGCCTATATTAATGTGGTATCGTCAACACCGAACTTTACCCACATATGAGGTATCGTCAACAACGAACTTTAAACCCTCATCAACGTCACTACAATAATCGTATGCCATCGTCAACATCGAACTTTAATTCCATACATATGAGGTATCGTCAACAACGAACTTTAAACCCTCATCAACATCACAAATATACTCTAGGGTATGGTATCGTCAACATCGAACTTCAACCCATACCCCACAAATAAATAACTCATATACATACGTATATAATTATTCCACTCACAAGCCCATGTGATAATGTACACATGAAGTGTGCACCTCGCCAAAGGTGGTCAACCAAAATGCACATCCGTGCAAATTGGACATGTACACAAGTCCATCAATTCCACCTATATGTGAAGTGAGCTCTATAACCGAGAACCACTTCACCCGACCCGCACCCATCCTACACATACATATGCATATCGGATATTAACACTCACCTTGTCACCTTGATGAATGCTTCCAAGTAATCCGCGACTCGTCAATGGAAAGTACCTATTCTATTATCATAAATACAACAATACACAATTAGGGTTGACTTACAAACCAATCCAATTTACCCTTAGTGCAATTTCGACCCAAATGCACTTCCAAACACCGAACGCGCCCAAACTAACCAATAATCACTAACACGAGTGAAAATGGTCCAAATATGCCAATTAAACCCGAACACAAGTTTTAAACACTTATCGTTCTCAAAATCGCCCATAAACCCTAATTTTGACCCATAAGGTCAAAATTCCATCATTTACAAGTTTTGACACCAAAACATATTTAACTCGGTTTTATACTTCAACTTAATCCATTTTAAGTTTACAAACCTCATCGAATCGACATTCGGGTCATAATTGTAGTGACCCGAACTTTTCCATGTTTATATATATTAAATGAAATTGATATTTACATGATTAGGTGTTTCCAACATGTTAAGTAATCAAACTCATTAAGACTTGATTAATTGGAATAGGTTTCATATAGACAAATGACCACCCAAGTTGACCGGTGATTCACGAACGTTGAAACTTGTAAAAACTATACGATGACATATATATGGTTATATATATAGTTAACATGATTTTATTATAAGTATGTATCTCAATAGGTATTTTAAAAATGAGTTATATACATAAAAATGAGACTATTAAATTAAGAAACTCGAAAACGATATATATAACGATTATCGTTATAACGTCTTACTAGGTACATATGAATCATATTAAGATATTGATACACTTGGTTAATTATGTTAAATGATAAGTAAATATATCATTAAGTGTATTAACAATGAACTACATATGTAAAAATAAGACTACTAACTTAATGATTTTGAAACGAGACATATATGTAACGATTATCGTTGTAACGACATTTAATGTATATAGATCATATTAAGAGATATTCGTACATCATAATATCATGATAATATAATAATTTAAAATCTCATTTGATATTATAAACATTGGGTTAACAACATTTAACAAGATCGTTAACCTAAAGGTTTCAAAACAACATTTACATGTAACGACTAACGATGACTTAACGACTCAGTTAAAATGTATATACATGTAGTATTTTAATATGTATTCATACACTTTTGAAAGACTTCAAGACACTTATCAAAATACTTCTACTTAACAAAAATGCTTACAATTACATCCTCGTTCAGTTTCATCAACAAATCTACTCGTATGCACCCGTATTCGTACTCGTACAATACACAGCTTTTAGATGTATGTACTATTGGTATATACACTCCAATGATCAGCTCTTAGCAGCCCATGTGAGTCACCTAACACATGTGGGAACCATCATTTGGCAACTAGCATGAAATATCTCATAAAATTACAAAAATATGAGTAATCATTCATGACTTATTTACATGAAAACAAAATTACATATCCTTTATATCTAATCCATATACCAACGACAAAATTGCAAGTTTACTTCCAAGTTTTCTAAATCCATTCCAAGTAATCATCCAAGATTAAGAAACCTTTGTTACTTACAGTAGGTTATCTTTCTAATACAAGGTAATAATCATATTCAAACTTTAATTCAATTTCTATAACTATAACAATCTTATTTCGAGTGGAAATCTTACTTGAAATTGTTTTCGTGTCATGATTCTGCTTCAAGAACTTTCAAGCCATCCAAGGATCCTTTGAAGCTAGATCCATTTTTCTCATTTCCAGTAGGTTTATCCAAGGAACTTGAGGTAGTAATGATGTTCATAACATCATTCGATTCATACATAAAAAGCTGTCTTATTCAACGTTATAAACTTGTAATCACTAGAACATAGTTTAGTTAAATCTAAACTTGTTCGCAAATAAAGTTAATCGTTCTAAATAGACTTTTAAAATCAACTAAACACATGTTCTATATCTATATTATATGCTAACTTAATGATTTAAAACCCAAAAACACGATAAACACCATAAAACTGGATATACGCCGTCGTAGTAAAACCGGAGGCTGTTTTGGTTGAGATAATTAAAAGCTAAGAAGAAATTTGATTTAAAAGCTATACTTCTGGAAAAATGATTTTTCTTATGAACATGAAACTATATCCAAAAATCATGGTTAAACTCAAAGTGAAAGTATGTTTTTCAAAATGGTCATCAAGATGTCGTTCTTTCGACGGAAATGACTACCTCTTTCAAAAATGACTTGTAACTTGTATTTCCGACTATAAACTTATACTTTTTTCTATTTAGATTCATAAAGTTAAGTTCAATAAGAAACCGTGGCCACTGGAATCACTCAAAACGGATTAGAAACGAAGAAATGGAGAGTAAAACAAGATTGATAAAAACTACTCATTTTACCTACGTGAAAGTTAGTAATAAATCTATTCCAACCATAACCTAATCAACTTATATTGTATATTATGTAATCTTGAGATACCATAGACATGTATACAATGTTTCGACCTATCATGTCGACCCATATATATATATATATATGTATATATATATATTGCGGAACAACCATAGACACTCTATATGTGAATGTTGGAGTTAGCTATACAGGTTGAGGTTGATTCCAAAATATGTATATAGTTTGAGTTGTGATCAATACTGAGATACGTATACACTGGGTCGTGGATTGATTCAAGATAATATTTATCGATTTATTTCTGTACATCTAACTGTGGACAACTAGTTGTAGGTTACTAATGAGGACAGCTGACTTAATAAACTTAAAACATCAAAATGTATTAAAAGTATTGTAAATATATTTTGAACATACTTTGATATATATGTATATATTGTCGTAGGTTCGTGAATCATCCAGTGGCCAAGTCTTACTTCCCGATGAAGTAAAAATCCGTGAAAGTGAGTTATAGTCCCACTTTTAAAATCTAATATTTTTGAGATGAGAATACATGCAGGTTTTATTAATGATTTGCAAAATAGATACAAGTACGTGAAACTACATTCTATGGTTGAATTATCGAAATCGAATATGCCCCTTTTTATTAAGTTTGGTAATCTAAGAATTAGGAAACAGACACCCTAATTGACGCGAATCCTAAAGATAGATCTATTGGGCCTAACAAACCCCATCCAAAGTACCGGATGCTTTAGTACTTCGAAATTTATATCATATCCGAAGGGTGTCCCGGAATGATGGGGATATTCTTATATATGCATCTTGTTAATATCGGTTACCAGGTGTTCACCATATGAATGATTTTTATCTCTATGTATGGGATGTGTATTGAAATATAAAATCTTGTGGTCTATTGTTACGATTTTAATATATATAGGTTAAACCTATAATTCACCAATATTTTTGTTGACGTTTAAAGCATGTTTATTCTCAGGTGAATACTAAGAGCTTCCGCTGTTGCATACTAAAATAAGGACAAGATTTGGAGTCCATGTTTGTATGATATTGTGTAAAAACTGCATTCAAGAAACTGATTTCGATGTAACATATTTGTATTGTAAACCATTATGTAATGGCCGTGTGTAAACAGGATATTTTAGATTATCATTATTTGATAATCTACGTAAAGCTTTTTATACCTTTATTTATGAAATAAAGGTTATGGTTTGTTTTAAAAATGAATGCAGTCTTTGAAAAAAACGTCTCATATAGAGGTCAAAACCTCGCAATGAAATCAATTAATATGGAACGTTTTTAATCAATAAGAACGGGACATTTCAATAATCCTCAACAAACCCTAATTTTGACTCTAGTCAAAATTAGTCAACCACGAAAACCCTAAAAGTCTCCAAAACACCAATAATCACTAACGCTAGTGATTGTACACCATTTACAAGTCTTAAACATGGTTAAATCATTAACCAACCCAAAACCCACCTTTAACAACAATAAACCCGAATATTGGTGTTAATCTCCAATTAACAACTAAATGGGTTTCACCTATGACTCGTACCATCAAAAGCCCCAAATTTGAATGATGAACACGGAAATGAAATTCGGAATTAGAGCTTACCATTAGTATCACCGTGTAGCCAAGAATGAGGAGAACAACCTAGTCAACTACTGTGATGACCCGGGAATTTCCAACCAAATTTAAACTTACACTTTATATATTTCCGATACGATAAGCATAGTCTGTTAGAACGAGTCTCAAAATTTTTGAACTAGTATATGAAATCATTTAACCCTTAACCTTTCCCAACGATTCACAAACCATTTTATCGTAAGTAGAAATGTATATATAAATAACTATACACATAAATAAATTATATATTATAAATATATTAATGAACTACTATGTAATTTAGAAAGAATGCTTAAAACTTATTATTTAAAACTGTTTATTCAATTATAGAGCGTAGATTGAATATATATATATATATATATATATATATATATATATATATATATATATATATATATATATATATATATATATATAAATTGTCAACAAATAACAAAGTATTAAATGAATAAGGTTATACTTTGAGTTTAATTGTTTTAATGTATGTAATTAATACATTCATCTAAATAATAAAATTGGATATGTAAAACATAATTATATATAGTTATTTGAATATGTATATGATATATAAACATAAATATTATTATATGTATGTCGATAAAATGTATACATATTAAATATATGTTATTATATAGGTATTAAATAATACATAACATGTAATATTAATATATCAAAATATAAATGTTACACTAATAATATTATTATTACTTGCACTATTATCATTAAAAAATAATATTAATATATGTACTATTAATATTATTATAATATATAAAATATAAATATAAAAATTTAAAACATGTAAGTTTGTTACATCTTTATTATTACTAGTAATATTATTAGATATTATTACTACCATTTATCATTAAAAATCATTATTATTAAAATTTATTATTTTTATTATTATTAATATACAAGTTATTGTCATTATCATTAATATTATTATTAGTATTATTATTATATCTATTAATAATATAATTAGTATTACTTTGATATTAATATTAATATTATTATTATTTATGTTATTATTATTGTTAGTATTTATTATTATTATTATTGTTAATATTATCAATATTATTAGTTATTATTTTTAAAAAAAAAAAAAAGAATTCATAACTCAATAATTCGTACAAAGTTGTTATCCTTCAACTTCTGCTTTTTAAATTTTGTTTTCTTCTAATTAGCACTGTCAACTACATTATTGCTATAACAGTCGACTTTAGCAATCACAATTAGAGAAAGGAATTTTTTTTTTATTTTTTTGAACCCGTCGGTTCTCTTATTTCTACTTTTTGGCAAAAACACAAATTCGATATTAATTTCAAAATCCAAAAATGTAGAATTGTTAGGAATGTTCTACTTGAACTATCTGCAAAATTCCATTTTCCAATTTTCAATATCGAGTCTGAATTCTTGAGTCAAAGTTTGAGTTTCAAAAGTCAACTGAATCGTTCTTTATAAAAATTCGAATTCTAGTTAATGGTTTTGGATCAATTGACGAATCCGTTGGTTTCTATAAACGATTTGAAAACAAATTCGTGTTATAACCTTTATCAAATTAGTTGCCGTTTGAAAAATCAAATTTTTTTTTTATATAGTTTCAGCGACGAACAGTGGGCTGTCCAGATTTTTTTTTATATTTTTTTTTTCAAAAGTATTCAAAGCAAATGGATTGCGATTCACGTCCAAATCCTAAATTGCTACTGAGATTCACGGTTATATTTTTGGTTGGAATGGTTTTTTGGTCGAATAAAAATTGTGAAGAGGAAGAAGATACAAAAACGTATACGGGTTATAACTTATCAAAAGGATTATAGAACAGAAAAATAGTCATGGTTCAATGGTTAATGAGTGTTGCGGGGTTGCGGGTGGTCATGGGTTCGAGTCCCACTTGGAGCATTTTTTAGAGGGTATACACTTTTAACTCCAACTCCATTTCTTTTATTATTATTATTATTATTATTATTATTATTATTATTATTATTATTATTATTATTATTAGTGTTATTTTTATTAGTGTTATTATTGTTATTATTATAATTATAATTAGTATTAGTATTACAAATATAAGTATTAGTTACTACTTATTATTATTATAAAAATTAAATTTTTAATTATGATTGTTAATGTTAGTGTATTATTAATATTAATATCATTACCATTAATAGCATTATTATTAATTAATATTATTGTTGATATTATCATTAGTATTAAGATTGTTATTTTTATATATCGTATAATTATAATTAGGATTATTAATAAGTATTATACGTTTATGAACTAAACTTGGAAAATATGGAAATACTTGTGATCAGAAATAGGATAGGTATTTAGATAAATATAAGATTGACCTTGATTAGGATATAACTACGATCGTGCGCATTGTAAACAAAATAGCTTTACATATGTAAATAAAGATATAACACCCTTAAGTTCTTAAAATGATAAAAAGTATTACAATTAATAAAATTATTATCTTGATATCACTAAAACTATAATTTTCATTGTTATCAATATTATTAGGTAGTTACTAAAATCATTATCATAACCATCATTTACAGTAAAATTAATTTTTACAAGTTTTCTTGTTATTATCATGGTTATTACCAATATTGGAATTATTATTAACATTGAAAATTATTATAATTATAATCAAATATAACTTTTATTTACTAATATTAATATTATATATTATCATGTTTATAAAAATATACTTAAAAATAATATTACCTATAAATATAAAATATTTATATTAACAATCTTCATATAAATATTCATGTATAACAAATTACGTATTTTAATATATATATAAAACTATATAAATATTAACTGTTTTTAAATATATATATATATACAAATCATATAACTAGAATATAAAAGTTATAATATATGAAATGGTTCGATTACAATTATAGGTATTAATGATTATACAAATGATATAGGTTAGTGAATTCGAGGCCAACCCTGCATTGTTCAGTTGTTTAATGTCGTCATATGTATTTTTACTACAAAATACATTAGGTGAGTTTCATTTGAATCCCTTTTACTATTTACATTTTAGGGCTGAGAATACATGCAAATGCTTTATTAACTGTTTTACAATATTTATATGCATGAGTTTCATTTACTCCCCTTTTACTCTTTACATTTTTGGGACTGAGAATACATGCAAATGCTTTATTAACTGTTTTACAATAATTATATGTGTGAGTTTAATTAATCCCTTTTTAAATGCTTTTGCAATATATATTTTTGGGACTGAGAATACATGCGATGTTTTTATAACTGTTTTACGAAATAGACACAAGTAATTGAAACTACATTATATGGTTGAATGATCGAAATCGAATATGCCCTTTTTATTAAGTCTGGTAATCTAAGAATTAGGGAACAGAAACCCTAATTGACGCGAACTCTAAAGATAGATCTATCGGGCCCAACAAGTCCCATCCAAAGTACCGGATGCTTTAGTACTTCGAAATTTATATCATGTCCGATGGAGGATCCCGGAATGATGGGGATATTCTTATATATGCATCTTGTTAATGTCGGTTACCAGGTGTTCAATCCATATGAATGATATTTTTGTCTCTATGCATGGGACGTATAATTATGAGAAATGGAAGTATGAAATCTTGTGGTCTATTAAAATTATGAAATGATTCTTTATGATAAACTAATGAACTCACCAACCTTTTGGTTGACACTTTAAAGCATGTTTATTCTCAGGTACGAAAGAAATCTTCCGCTGTGCATTTACTCATATTAGAGATATTACTTGGAGTCATTCATGACATATTTCAAAAGATGTTGCATTCGAGTCGTTGAGTTCATCAAGATTATTATTAAGTCAATTATATTTGGATATATTATGAAATGCTTTACATGCCTGTCAACTGTCGATGTAACGAAAGTTTGTCTTTTAAAAACGAATGCAATGTTTGTAAAATTTATCATATAGAGGTCAATTACCTCGCGATGTAATCAACTGTTGTGAATCATTTGTAATCGATATGGACTTCGTCCGGATGGATTAGGACGGGTCTTTACAGTTGGTATCAGAGCGGTGGTCTTAGCAAACCAGGTCTTGCATTAGCGTGCCTAACTGATAGTCGTTAGGATGCATTAGTGAGTCTGGACTTCGACCGTGTCTGCATGTCAAAAGTTTTGCTTATCATTTTTATCGGAAAACATCTAATTATCATCCTTAGGAAATTACCTACTCATTATTCTTAGTCTAGACACATTTTACTGCATTGACTGCATGAATAGTGTATAGACAAAATTCATATCTTAGCGTATCTGTTACTGTAACTTTGCCTGAAAACTTCCGTAGATTCCTCCGTAACTTATGGGATTTTAGTATTATATATGCATATGTAAATTATCTATTGCAGGGTACTAATCTACATCCTATAATCTATTTCTTATCGAAAATACTTCATCTGATCGTACGAGATGAATCCTGCAACCAGTTCGAGTCCCTCAGATTCTGATAGCTATTCCAATAGTTATTCCGACAGCTATTCCGACATAGATGTTCACCTAAGCTCCGAAAACAGCGTCATCGGCATGAATCAATCAATCAGCCATTATCAATTCATCTGATGGGTTCGTAGTTGACTTAATTAATGGAAACGCGCAGAAGGCAATCCCTTCCATCAACCGAATTCACCTCTTGACAATGAACCTGAAGCGTTTACCGGCGAACCTGTTCGAGACACCATTTTCAGTCTCATTTCCAGGGTAACTCGACAAGATTATATTCTATCCACAATTCTGAACCTTATTCATCCGCTCGTTCAGACCGACAATCATCCTGGAGTAATAAGTCAACGAACTTCGCGTCGAATAATCAATTCGGAGAATATGGTGCAAAATGTACCAGCTTCAGTAACATCACCGGCACCAACAGTACCATCAATAACAGCACCAGTACCATCAACAATCCATGCTTCAATATCATCATCTGTACTTTGAGTATGATCTTAGTTCTACGTATCGTTCTATCTCATTTATCTTTGTTCGATATAATGATTATGTAAACTCTAATGTTTTAGAGATTATATATTCTTGTTCAAACGGTAAATCAAATGAGTTTAATATCATATCGACTCATTAAATCTATAATTACATCTGAAGAAAATATATATTTAAGTATGTTTTCATAAAGATTGTAATTAAAAATTCTTTAGTACAAACTGTTAATGGTGAAAATATTTTAACGGGTAGGTAATACCCAAGGAAATATTTAACTTTCATATTAACATGTTATACTGTACATTCTTCGAATCTGATTCAACAATCATTTACTATCCTACATACATCCACAGATATACTTATCTGTTTACAACAGAATAACCATTTTCCTTCAATTTCATATTTGGATTTTGACCTATCAGAATCCAACAAGTGGCAAAATGAAGAAAACATTGGACAAAATAAAATTTGTTAGAAACAAACGAACTAACTAATTGAAATATTGTTAAGAATCCACGCTAACTGTTCCTAGCTAACTGATTACATTTTATTTATCGCAATTTATTTATCGCAATTTACATTCTCGCAATTTTATTTATCGTCATTTAATTTCTGTTATTTACTTTACGCACTTTATTTATCGTCATTTAATTTCTGTTATTTATCTTACGCAATTTAAATATCGGGACACGTATACAAGGTTTTGACATATCATATCGACGCATCTATATATATTATTTGGAATCACCATAGACACTCTATATGCAGTAATGATCGAGTTCTCTATACAGGGTTGAGGTTGATTCTACAATTATATATATAATTTGAGTTGTGATCGAGTCTGAGACGTATACGGGTCACGACACGTATTAATTAATTCAAATATTATATATGAATTATTAAAATGCTAACTGTGGACTAGTAATTGTGGATTATCAACATTGGACAATTAAAATGAAGTAAAATATTGACTATAACATATGAAACTAAATAATTCTTCAAGTTTGCCACTTGACTTCGTCTTAAATCTCATTTGTATCTTCACGATTACATTCTACGTTCAAACCTTTCATGATTCTTGAAAACACCTCAATCGAGAGGATGAACCAACCGCACTTCATCTACGGAAGGAAAGATTTATGCATATAGTTATGCACCTGAGAAACTCTTGGCAACTGGGTAAAAGTTTAACACATAGCCGTGTCAAATCCTTTGGCATTTATTAGCAAAAATAACTTTGCGATCCCTTTTCAAGGTAGCCAATTTTGTCACAGCTCCAGCAAGTCAACTTCGACTTTCATTCGAAGTAGCCTTACTATAATCATGATATATACAATTACCCTTTTGATACCGGAGAATTCTTTTATATTCCACCATATTACCAGCAACCTCGTTACTTCTTGGCTTAAATCTCTCTGACAAATCATTATATTTATTCATTGAAACTCTATCATATACTCATCTGTATCTTGTAACGAGAACTGCCATACCAATTACCGGGAATCAGCAATCAGTACTTTGAAAACTCACAGCATATCTACATCAACAGTTATATGTATGACATTTATCTCTTAGAATTATGATCTCTCCTTCTGGATTTCTGAAAATCACTCAGTCACAAAATCAATACTCTGAATGTTGAAAAAGCTGAATGAAGCAGCATAAACCATAGACAACCGTAAACGACCATAATTATCGAAAGTTTGATGATAAAGAATGGTATGTTGGAAAAGCTCAGAAAAGTTGGAACTGGAAAATAGATTGAGCTAACTACGAAGGGGACCGAGGACAAATACAAGGACCATACCATACATTCAAAGAATCCAGGTAATTCTAGATCTGATGAAACCTTCAAAGAATATTTTGCTCCGAAGTCATGTTAAAATCTTGCGGAAAAATCTTTCTCCATCAACCATCGAACTTAGAAATTCCAAAATATCATCATCAATATCTTCGATATTTTTGAGGATATTTTCATAAATATTCTCGTCCGAAATTATATACCTCTTCGTGCTTCCTGTGTATCATTATATTGGAAACATTCAATAGAAAATTTAGTACCGAAAAGCAGATTATGCGAAACTATGAAGAAAGCCGTGGACAAATCACAAAGAATAAGTTTGACTTCAAAGAATCCAAATGATTCTATTTCTGATGAAATCTTTAGCGAATACCTTGCTTCCGAATCTAAACCCTTACGGATAAATCTTCTTCATCATCCATCGATATTAGAAATTTCAAGATATCATCGTATCTTTCATTATAAATATCCTCCATATTTCTGAAGATATTTTTCATAACTAATCATATCTGAAATCATTAATCTCTTCGTGCTATCAGTGTTACATCATATAGAAACTGTTAGTTTCTATATTCTGTAAACTTTCGAGTTTAAAATACGAATGTTTTGAAGTAATGTTGGGAACTGATGAATGAGTTAGTATAATATAATGACACTTGATCAACGTGATTATATTACAGTAAGTCATGCCGAGTTTCTAAATGGAACATGATGATTCACAGATTATAACGTCATCATGTGCCATGTTACATAACTCTTTCATTCTGCTTAACTTCTGAACATATCAAGAAAGTATATTCTTGATAGTTCTATTCTCAGTGATTCTGGTAATTTGACAAATCAAATCGTGCTAATACATTCTTTCTTATTTAGAACATGATGTTTATCCGAAATTCCATACTTACGAATTCTGGACCGTTACTCGCTTTACTAGAGGTCGGGAGGATAATAAAAAGGCAAAGAACTCCAAAATATAAGGGAGAATATAAAGCCGATAACAACACATAAATTACAAACCGTGTATATCAATGTTTATCGCAACATAAAGACACGGGAGAATTAAAAACATTATAATCCCGAGGGCGAAGTAGAAGAAAACAGATTCCTCTGGTGGAAGTTGGAAAAGGAGAATGATTGTTGCGATAATAAGGATGAGGACAAGGATCAGAACTGGATTAAACATTTTCAGAATCTTTTAGATGTATGAAACAAGAAGGAAAGTATAGGGAGGGTGAGAATAATGGAACGGAAGAATTTAATTTATAATGAAAATATCAGACAGAGTAATCAAAGCAGATCACCGCATTTAATTCGAGAAATCTTAATTTCCTTATTCGCCGAAGAATCAAATCTTTTTGATTTCGAAGATTTTCTATAAATCCCATAAATTCCGGAATTCAACCCTGTTTACGTCAAAAGCTAAGGAAAGATCTTATTTTCTTCAATTCACTATTTTGCGATAGCTTCATTCGTATTCTTAGAATAATCGAATTCTTTCATCATTATTATTCAATGATGATAAACCTCTAATTATCAACTTATATTCATCATGAAAATATTTTTATTGTTAGCCATGACCACCTCACTCAAATTTCGGGACGAAATTTCTTTAACGGGTAGGTACTGTGATGACCCGGGAATTTCCGACCAAATTTAAACTTACACTTTATATATTTCCGATACGATAAGCATAGTCTGTTAGAACGAGTCTCAAAATTTTTGAACTAGTATATGAAATCATTTAACCCTTAACCTTTCCCGACGATTCACAAACCATTTTATCGTAAGTAGAAATGTATATATAAATAACTATACACATAAATAAATTATATATTATAAATATATTAATGAACTACTATGTAATTTAGAAAGAATGCTTAAAACTTATTATTTAAAACTGTTTATTCAATTATAGAGCGTAGATTGAATATATATATATATATATATATATATATATAAATTGTCAACAAATAACAAAGTATTAAATGAATAAGGTTATACTTTGAGTTTAATTGTTTTAATGTATGTAATTAATACATTCATCTAAATAATAAAATTGGATATGTAAAACATAATTATATATAGTTATTTGAATATGTATATGATATATAAACATAAATATTATTATATGTATGTCGATAAAATGTATACATATTAAATATATGTTATTATATAGGTATTAAATAATACATAACATGTAATATTAATATATCAAAATATAAATGTTACACTAATAATATTATTATTACTTGCACTATTATCATTAAAAAATAATATTAATATATGTACTATTAATATTATTATAATATATAAAATATAAATATAAAAATTCAAAACATGTAAGTTTGTTACATCTTTATTATTACTGGTAATATTATTAGATATTATTACTACCATTTATCATTAAAAATCATTATTATTAAAATTTATTATTTTTATTATTATTAATATACAAGTTATTGTCATTATCATTAATATTATTATTAGTATTATTATTATATCTATTAATAATATAATTAGTATTACTTTGATATTAATATTAATATTATTATTATTTATGTTATTATTATTGTTAGTATTTATTATTATTATTATTGTTAATATTATCAATATTATTAGTTATTATTTTTTTTTTTTTAAAAAATGAATTCATAACTCAATAATTCGTACAAAGTTGTTATCCTTCAACTTCTGCTTTTTAAATTTTGTTTTCTTCTAATTAGCACTGTCAACTACATTATTGCTATAACAGTCGACTTTAGCAATCACAATTAGATAAAGGAATTTTTTTTTATTTTATTGAACCCGTCGGTTCTCTTATTTCTACTTTTTGGCAAAAACCCAAATTCGATATTAATTTCAAAATCCAAAAATGTAGAATTGTTAGGAATGTTCTACTTGAACTATCTGCAAAATTCCATTATCCAATTTTCAATATCGAGTCTGAATTCTTGAGTCAAAGTTTGAGTTTCAAAAGTCAACTGGATCGTTCTTTATAAAAATTCGAATTCTAGTTAATGGTTTTGGATCAATTGACGAATCCGTTGGTTTCTATAAACGATTTGAAAACAAATTCGTGTTATAACCTTTATCAAATTAGTTGCCGTTTGAAAAATAAATTTTTTTTTTTTTATATAGTTTCAGCGACGAACAGTGGGCTGTCCAGATTTTTTTTTATATATATATTTTTTTTTCAAAAGTATTCAAAGCAAATGGATTGCGATTCACGTCCAAATCCTAAATTGCTACTGAGATTCACGGTTATATTTTTGGTTGGAATGGTTTTTTGGTCGAATAAAAATTGTGAAGAGGAAGAAGATACAAAAACATATACGGGTTATAACTTATCAAAAGGATTATAGAACAGAAAAATAGTCATGGTTCAATGGTTAATGAGTGTTGCGGGGTTGCGGGTGGTCATGGGTTCGAGTCCCACTTGGAGCATTTTTTAGAGGGTATACACTTTTAATTCCAACTCCATTTCTTTTATTATTATTATTATTATTATTATTATTATTATTATTATTATTATTATTATTATTATTATTATTATTATTAGTGTTATTTTTATTAGTGTTATTTTTATTAGTGTTATTATTGTTATTATTATAATTATAATTAGTATTAGTATTACAAATATAAGTATTAGTTACTACTTATTATTATTATAAAAATTAAATTTTCAATTATGATTGTTAATGTTAGTGTATTATTAATATTAATATCATTACCATTAATAGCATTATTATTAAGTAATATTATTGTTGATATTATCATTAGTATTAAGATTGTTATTTTTATATATCGTATAATTATAATTAGGATTATTAATAAGTATTATACGTTTATGAACTAAACTTGGAAAATATGGAAATACTTGTGATCAGAAATAGGATAGGTATTTAGATAAATATAAGATTGACCTTGATTAGGATATAACTATGATCGTGCGCATTGTAAACAAAATAGCTTTACATATGTAAATAAAGATATAACACCCTTAAGTTCTTAAAATGATAAAAAGTATTACAATTAATAAAATTATTATCTTGATATCACTAAAACTATAATTTTCATTGTTATCAATATTATTAGGTAGTTACTAAAATCATTATCATAACCATCATTTACAGTAAAATTAATTTTTACAAGTATTCTTGTTATTATCATGGTTATTACCAATATTGGAATTATTATTAACATTGAAAATTATTATAATTATAATCAAATATAACTTTTATTTACTAATATTAATATTATATATTATCATGTTTATAAAAATATACTTAAAAATAATATTACCTATAAATATAAAATATTTATATTAACAATCTTCATATAAATATTCATGTATAACAAATTACGTATTTTAATATATATATAAAACTATATAAATATTAACTGTTTTTAAATATATATATATATATATATACAAATCATATAACTAGAATATAAAAGTTATAATATATGAAATGGTTCGATTACAATTATAGGTATTAATGATTATACAAATGATATAGGTTCGTGAATTCGAGGCCAACCCTGCATTGTTCAGTTGTTTAATGTCGTCATATGTATTTTTACTACAAAATACATTAGGTGAGTTTCATTTGAATCCCTTTTACTATTTACATTTTTGGGCTGAGAATACATGCAAATGCTTTATTAACTGTTTTACAATATTTATATGCGTGAGTTTCATTTACTCCCCTTTTACTCTTTACATTTTTGGGACTGAGAATACATGCAAATGCTTTATTAACTGTTTTACAATAATTATATGTGTGAGTTTAATTAATCCCTTTTTAAATGCTTTTGCAATATATATTTTTGGGACTGAGAATACATGCGATGTTTTTATAACTGTTTTACGAAATAGACACAAGTAATTGAAACTACATTATATGGTTGAATGATCGAAATCGAATATGCCCTTTTTATTAAGTCTGGTAATCTAAGAATTAGGGAACAGAAACCCTAATTGACGCGAACTCTAAAGATAGATCTATCGGGCCCAACAAGCCCCATCCAAAGTACCGGATGCTTTAGTACTTCGAAATTTATATCATGTCCGATGGAGGATCCCGGAATGATGGGGATATTCTTATATATGCATCTTGTTAATGTCGGTTACCAGGTGTTCAATCCATATGAATGATATTTTTGTCTCTATGCATGGGACGTATAATTATGAGAAATGGAAGTATGAAATCTTGTGGTCTATTAAAATTATGAAATGATTCTTTATGATAAACTAATGAACTCACCAACCTTTTGGTTGACACTTTAAAGCATGTTTATTCTCAGGTACGAAAGAAATCTTCCGCTGTGCATTTACTCATATTAGAGATATTACTTGGAGTCATTCATGACATATTTCAAAAGATGTTGCATTCGAGTCGTTGAGTTCATCAAGATTATTATTAAGTCAATTATATTTGGATATATTATGAAATGCTTTACATGCCTGTCAACTGTCGATGTAACGAAAGTTTGTCTTTTAAAAACGAATGCAATGTTTGTAAAATTTATCATATAGAGGTCAATTACCTCGCGATGTAATCAACTGTTGTGAATCATTTGTAATCGATATGGACTTCGTCCGGATGGATTAGGACGGGTCTCTACAACTACGCCAAAGATCAAATCCCGCTTCTTCCTTTCCAAAAATCTCCTTGAAATCAAATGGGTGTTTGAGTTTTGAGAGAAAAATGAAAAGAAAAGGAAAATGAAATTAGGAAAATGAATGAGTGGATGAGGTTAAAGCCTCAAATCTGGCTCAAACGTGAAAAAACCAAAATGCCCTTGAACTTCATTTAAAATTACAAGAATCTGGTGCCAGTTCGTGCAGTATGCCGCGCCGCGGCCTTAAATGTCGCGTCGCGACATTTGACTAAGTCTGAGATCATTTTATAACTAACTTCTGATCTGGATTTATTTGAAACGCCGCGCCGCGGCTCCTTTGTCGCGCCGCGACACTCAACGTGTCCTGACTCATTTTCTCGCATACAAGACTTTAACACCCGAACATGTATCGAACCCTTCATACGCCTGTCGTACATACACAATACACCTATAAATCATATACGGGGAAAACGGGGTGTTACAATGTATATGTGTATATTTCGTGTATATGTATATATATATATATAGTATTTTTATTTATATATATATATATATAGTCGTGTATATATATGTATATATATATATATATATATATATATATTTTTTTTATTAGTAAATACATATATATGTAATGTGTATCTACTTTCCAAATATAACTACCCTAACACAATCTTAGTGAATCCTTAAGGTTTTTAAGATCTAACAAAACTTTTTTTTTATATGTAGCCGTATGTACGTATATGTATATGCATATTTTTTTTTTCACATAAATAATATAGATGTTAAGATCATGCATGAATATAATTATGAAAACATGAATTGAAAGTAAGATTTAAAAGTTTTGGATCTAGGGTTTTTACCTTGATGAACAATGATGAAGATTAACAAGAAAAGTTGATGATGACTTGAAGATGAAGATCAAAACCCTTGAATAACGAAGAAAACCTTGAAGATCTTTCAAGAACGCGAAGAACACGATGAACAAACTTGAAGATCACTTGAAGATCTTGAAGATGATGATGAAGATTTTGATGGTGGTGGTGGTGATTTTCGGTTTTTGGCCGAAAATTAGGAGAGGGAGAGAGAGAGATTTGAGAGTGAATTGAGAGAATGATTTGGTACAAGAAAATGGGTTAGCCTAGGTCTCTATTTATAGGAGGGATTGGAGAATTCTAGAATTAGGGTTTAATTAGGAATTACTTAGGGAACAAGTCAAGATTAATGAGGAGGTGATGGGGGGTTACTTGGCCAAAAATTTGAGGGGTATCATGGGCATTTGCCCTCTTTTTTCCTTGTAAAAATCGGCTAGGGTTTAGGAGAATTAGGGTGCAACTTTTTCAATTTAGTCCTTGTACTTTAGATTAGCTTAAATGATTCCTTAATTACCCAAGTTTAATTATTTAAGTGTACAAGGTTTAAGGTTATTTATTTTGTTCACAAAAATTAATAAGCTCACTATTTTTATCTTTTTATTAACTTGTCGTTTATTGTACAAAGTTAATTATTACGTTTTATAATTCTTAACGCTTAACAATTATCGATTAAAGTTAAATCATTAAGTTTAATTATATTGTTGGGCATTTAATAAGGAAAAATATATAATGGAAAAATGAGGGTCGTTATAGGAAGATACTTACCTAAATATACTCTAAATACATATATATATATATATATACATATATATATATATATATATATATATATATATACATATATATATATATATATATATACATATATATATATATATATATATATATATATATATATATATATATATATATATATATGAAAGTTTATCTTTCGATTCCGTTTTCCATGTCAACTTGAACATAAAGAAGTTAAGGGCCTTGAGATTTATTTTGTGTGATGACTGGTCATCAGGCAAGTCTGTTTTAACTGTAGACCAATCCCCGCGGTAAATAATGCCCCTATTCGGATAATCCAATATATTTTAAGATCTGCCGAACCAACTAGATAGAAGATTGTCAACACATTGGTAGAAGCCAAAGGCTGACAGGGTTAGTCAAAATGCCATGAGAACCATCCTGTTCAATTTGATTGAAGTACATGGATAGAGATAACAGAAAGTTATGAGTAATGAATTGACAACCTAATAAAAACGCACAATCATAAATGATGAAATAATCAAGGATTAATGAACTTAGCGTGATCTCAAAATTGCATGATTGTCGAAGTGTCCGGAATGAATATGTTCATGTTTTTTAAAACTCAAAAATTTTGACGCTTTTAAAACTCAAAAATTTTGTGACACTTATATGTGTCAAATCAAGTTATTCACATTTTAAAGTGTCAAAAATAGTGAGAGCATAAAAAAGATGAAAAACATTTTTCTTTTTTTTTTGTAGTGGTGTGTGTCTAATTATAAGCCGACTAATGAGCTAAACCGAAAACAACTATAAAACTGAATTCATGGTTACATGCTAGGGTGCTCGTGTTCTTGTGGTTTGTTGTGAGATTTCGGAAATTTACTTCCGTGGCCCAAGCCATAGCGACTTAGATTCCCTACTCGGTCAAGTTCTTTTTGGGGATGGTGCTGGCGCAGTTATAGTTGGTTCAGACCCCGATATAACTACTGAGAGGCCGTTGTTTCAAATTGCTTCAGCTAATCAGATGATCCTACCGGACTCCGAGGGTGTTCTTGTGGGACAGTTGAAGGAGGGTGGCTTAGTATTTCATATCGATAAGAAGCTACCGGATTTGATTGCAATTAACTTAGAAAAGGCGTTGACAGATGCGTTTTCGCCATTGAATATAACGGATTGGAACTCGATATTTTGGACGATGCACCCTGGGGGTCCAAGGATACTTGACAAGGTGCAGACCGAGCTTGGTTTAAAGAAGGAGAAGATGAGAGTTAGTAGACATGTTCTTAGCGAGTACGGGAACATGTGGGGTGTGTCACCGATCTTTATGATGGACCAAATGAGGAAGAAGTCTATGGAGGATAACGATGCAACCACGGGTGAAGGTTTAGATTGGGGTGTTTTGATTGGGCTCGGTCCTGGTGTCACATTGGAGACCATGGTCCTTCATAGTCTCCCAACAACTATGCCGCTACCAATTTTGTTAAATGGTGCAGTATAATTATGATTGTGTTAGCAATTGTGGTTATTGTTGTTGTTTCGTTCAGGAAATAAGTGTGAGCTTTGGTAGTTTGGTGTGGTTGTTATACATGTGGTGTGGCTAAAGTACGCAGAGTGAAAGTCTAGGGTTTATTGTGTAAATAGTGTTTAAATAAAATCGGTTTTTATTACTACGTATAATCTTTTCATTACTGTATTTCAGTATTCATTCATCTGTTTTCTACGTATTTTGTTTGTTCATACCCAATCAAGGGTTTCTTTGGTATTAAATTTTGTCATAAGCGTTTTGGTATCATCTTGATTCAATAACTAGGATAGTTGTGTGAAATTTTTGCCAAATATGTTAGTCATTATCACAAGTTCGGCAAAAGCAGCATTATTGAAGATAATAGTAGGTGTCTTGGACAAATTAATGGATTCCTTGATTAAATAAACAACTTCGTGGTACATTTTAAAAACAACTCCGATTCACGTTCATAAAGTTTCTATATGTTTTAATAAAGTATTACGGAGTATTAGTTCTTGATGATATTGAAGAGATATCCATGTGATCTAACCGCTTCGTGATTGATATGGATAACTCTAAATGAATATAGATACCTTAAAGATATAAATATGGACATTGATGGAAAGTTTCATCAATGAATCGGATGGTCAGAATACTCGTCTACCCGAGTAGCCCGAACATGGAAAACCTTATACCATTATAAAATATTATAACATTTTTTTAGAATCCAATAATCGAGTGGATATAGATATGAACGAACTAAAATTAAATGTATATGAATATGAATACGAATATATTTGAACAAAAACTTAATTGAAATGTATATGGATACGGCACCACCCAATCCGTATCCGATCCATCGTCATCCCTAATTATTGAATAGTCTAATAAACCAGTTGGATGCTTAGGTAAACAAAGGTTTTCATCACGATGCAAAATCATAATAACAACCAGCACCATTATCCTCCTAATTTTGTATATGACCCGGTCACCATCGTGCACTAGTGACTTTGCATATGACCCAACTAAAGTTGTATAAAAAAACATTGTTAATCGATTCCAACTCAAAGAGAAACACACTACATAGGTGTAATCTAACTGGATGATCTTAGATAATTTACATAAAAAGACAGCTTTAATCAATCTGAGTCATTCCTATTCACCTTTTATAAAGCTAATAACATGTCCTATAAAACATGTAAATGATTCAGGACACACTTAAGTTGTGAACTAACTACCTCTATGTAAGTAAAAGATAATTTCAAAAAAGATGGGAAAATTTGGGGCATACAATATAGTAGTGATCTACAAACTCCTTTGGTTTATATTTCACCATTTCGATAAGAGTTTTACTGTTGACCCGACTCTTGTCCGAGCACTTCAACATTGCAAATAGGACACGTCTGTCACCAAAATGTTTAAAAATATAACATAACCATACATAAAACATATCAATATTAATGAAGAAGCAAAGCAATTAATACCTTGTTGATGCTCAGCCATTTTGAGCCACACTCTGTATGATAAACATGCTTACATGGCAAATTGAGTTGTTTGTCCCCTCTCTTATATCTCATTTGGCATATCACACACCTGCTTTTCAAAATATATTTAGAGTACGCAAGCGTTTTAAAACTTCAAAAGACAATATCTTGAAAAGATAATTGGATATGAAGAGTCGGCTTCACATATGTGTTTAGCTACTTCCATGTTGCAGAACTCGGAATTACTCAGCGAGTAGCCGAGTACTCGATTTTTGCAACTCGGGGCGTGCTCAGTCATACTCGGTCAAACTCAACCAAAACCTCGGGATTACTCAGAAAATTAGTCAAAACTCGATATTACTCGGAAAATCAGTCAAAGCTCGGTCAAAATTGGTCAAAGTCAAACTTGGTCAAACTCGGTCAAAGTCGACCAAAACCTCGGGATTACTCAGAAAATTAGTCAAAACTCGATGTCACTCAAAAAATAGTCAAAACTAGTCAAAGTCAAACTTGGTCAATATCCGAGTATTCCTCAAGTTGCCGGGTACTCCCTAAAAAGTCCTGACCGAGTAGTCCAGGAGTAGCGATTTTTGCAACCTTGGCAACTTCAGCATTTAAAGGAATGTAACAAAGACGGTTGTATTTTAACAGGAGCCTTACCTCTCGCCTGATTTTTTTCTCAAGAAAAAGCTGCCAGACTTATATCTAGTAGTTGGTAACGAATCAATAAGGTCTTGAGAAAGACCTCGACTCTCGGTCCCAATTGCCTCCCCCAAATCAAGTAATTCCTGCACCACTAAATAAGTCAAACAACATTGCAACGACGTTATGAACTACTATCCAATACTCAAACATGCAAATAATACTATTTATCCAAAACTAGTTATAAACCCTTTTGGGTTATCTCTTGGTAAAGTTTTAACTATCTTGTTGATTAAACATCACTATGAATAATTCAGTGTCCAAATCAAATACTAATTAGCAAATTTTTAACTATCTTGTTGACTTAAAATGCCACACTACACTATTTCAGATGAACCTGTTGGTTGTAATTATACCTGGCAAATCAAACCCAAAGCACTCAATTTGGGTCCAATGCGTCTTGCATATGGATCAAACGGGTCGAGTTGTAAAGTTTCTAGTTTTTGAGATTCACATCCCTAAAAATTGGTCCAATGAGTTTTTATTAAAACATATTGGGTCTTAGACGAAATATAAGAAATGGGTCGATCGGGTTCAAATCCATTAAGTCCAACAAATAGAGACGGGTCCAACGGGTCTTGTATATGGGTCCAACAAATCGAGCTATAAAATTTTGAATTTTAGTTGCACGATGTAATTTTTCAAATTAAAATTAAAAAAAATAAATAGTAAAATTAATAAAAAAAAATATTTAAAACTAAATTTTATTGAACAAAATGGTTCTCAACCCAACTCAACCCGTTTGGGTCTCGACCCACTCAGACCTAACCCAACCCAGGTCCCAACCCAACCCGTTTGACCCATTTAAATTCTGACCCGTTTCGACCCAAACCCATTTGGGTCTCGAACCAACCCGACCCGACCCGTTTGCCAGGCATAGAACTTGTAATGAAGAAATATATATATAGCTTTAACGGAATTGGACATTTAGCACAACCATCAGTTTAAAGTAATAGCACACCTCATACGTCATATTGTCTAGGTCGATGTCATCCTGCCAAATGACCTGCAACGCACAACATATATATTACTATTTGATTTGATGCTATGAGTGCAAATAATATGCCTGTAAAGGTCTGTAATTTAATTTATTAGAATTAAAATTCAGATTAGCGAATAATCCTGGTTTTAGATTTTATACCTGAGAACTCGAAGCACTATCATCATTTGGACTACTGCCTGCAACATTTTGAAAAATGCTGTTAGAATAAATCAAACATAAATATCTCAAACATATGTATAAGGCACAAAATCTGAGTATAAAAATATTAATAACATAACTTTGACCAACTCAGACCCGACTCAGCCCGACCTTGACCGGACTTTTTCATGTTGACCGACTCTTTAGACGTGTAACCGAACGAGACATACCCCCTTTACAACACTGGGAAAATATAATAGCAGCAGCAGCAGCAGCAGCAGCAGCAGCAGCAGCAGCAGCAGCAGCAGCAGCAGCAGCAGCAGCAGCAGCAGCAGCAGCAGCAGCAGCAGCAGCAGCAGCAGCAGCAGCAGCAGCAGCAGCAGCAGCAGCAGCAGCAGCAGCAGCAGCAGCAGCAGCAGCAGCAGCAGCAGCAGCAGCAGCAGCAGCAGCAGCAGCAGCAGCAGCAGCAGCAGCAGCAGCAGCAGCAGCAGCAGCAGCAGCAGCAGCAGCAGCAGCAGCAGCAGCAGCAGCAGCAGCAGCAGCAGCAGCAGCAGCAGCAGCAGCAGCAGCAGCAGCAGCAGCAGCAGCAGCAGCAGCAGCAGCAGCAGCAGCAGCAGCAGCAGCAGCAGCAGCAGCAGCAGCAGCAGCAGCAGCAGCAGCAGCAGCAGCAGCAGCAGCAGCAGCAGCAGCAGCAGCAGCAGCAGCAGCAGCAGCAGCAGCAGCAGCAGCAGCAGCAGCAGCAGCAGCAGCAGCAGCAGCAGCAGCAGCAGCAGCAGCAGCAGCAGCAGCAGCAGCAGCAGCAGCAGCAGCAGCAGCAGCAGCAGCAGCAGCAGCAGCAGCAGCAGCAGCAGCAGCAGCAGCAGTAGTAGTAGTAGTATTTATACTGTAATAATTAAAGGAAAGAGTTGAGAACAATCAGAACATCATAAATTAAGAAAATCCACTGAGACATTCGACGTATAGATTTCATCAACTTAGTGGGTACCCATCTTCTAACATGAACATAATATGTTCGTGCATCAAGTATTTATCAGGGTGTACATTTTCAACATTTAAATTTAGCAACTAGAAGTATAAAAATAGGAACTAACAATCTTCTGGAATAGATTGCATGCTTGGTACAGAATTCTCAGCAGACTGTACATCTGTATAAGCGGGTTCTGTTACGTTCATCATTACAGGATATTCCCACGCACTCCGACTTAAATCCATTCTTGGTACATAATTGTGAGCTTCATATGGGTTATAATACGGTATACTTCCATGGGCAGGTACTCCATATTTGTATGAATTCATATGCATTGACCAATATGAATTCGCCTGGAGGTATCAGAAAACAGTATAATAAATATATTACATACACATACAAAACAATTGCAATAAAACATATTCATCTCATATTAAGAACACTGGAAAACTAGAAATGTCTATTTAGAGATGCTATCATTTTCATGCACAAGTTAAGATACCGATGCAGAGTCTTCTTTTAAACAAGAGAAAATGGCTAGGAAAAACATCAAACAATGGTCCAGTTGCATGTTTGGTTTCTATGTTTGGTTTTAAATGTAACTACAAAGCAAGTATGAATGTATGATGGTTGTTAATATGTGACCCAATCCAAAGTCCATCAGCTTCCTTTAAGCAGTTCTCAATTTATAACCTCAAAGTCTAAATATATATAGCTAATTATGCATTGACATTCTTTCCTTATGTTCTTATTCTTTACTAACCAATCTGTTTCACATGAAGACCTTACAATAGTAAAAACTCAAAATGATATCAGTAGTAAGAATAATAAATAAATTAAATTAACTAATTAATAAAATACAAAAAAGATTTATCTTTTCCAATTGAAACTTTGGAAGGGAAGGAGGAACTGTCTTGTAATACATCATACTACTTAACATAACGAAGAACGTTGTCATGCAGCATAGTCTATATGTAAAGTTAATGTATCATGTAAAAACCTGATCATGCATTAGACCAGAATGAGCATAATGTGCGGGTTGATGTGCAATTCCGTCAAAGAAGTCCATGAAGGTCTCGGTGACTGTGTATGGGAATCCTGTATTTATGTATTGGACTTCCAGTTGCCGACTCCCATTCCCATCCATGTGGGCCATACTTTTAATTACCTTTAACAAACAAACTGCAAAAGAAGTTGCGTGGATCAACATTTTGAGAATACCAGATAATAGCATATGCACCAGTAATGGACTATGTTCACCATAGCCAAAGTTTGTTAAATTAATAGAGATAAAACCAGTTAACACATAAGTGAACTTTCCAAATACAAAAGCATAAAAATTGAACTTTGACATAGTGAAAACTAGCAGAAATGCACAAGCATAAACAGTTGACTATATCATCTTCTTCAACCAAAGAAGATAACTAAGAACTTATTGCATTGCACAGCATACCACAATTTTAACCGATAATAAATCCGTATGATATATAGTACCTAATTAGTTGTTACATATAAACCGATATCAAGCACAAGGTTACTGCCTATATCCTATACTAAACATTAAATGATGGAATTAAAAGCAAAATGTCAAATAAACTAAGCTGCAGCCCTAAAACTTAAAAAAGTCAAACCAATAAGTTGCTAAACCTAACACAACCACAACCACAACCACAACAACTTGCCTAATTTTCATTTTCTTCAACAAAAATAAAAATAAAATAAGTAATGCAGTTGCTGCATTCCACAATTAAAACTGTGTTCATGCACAGCCAAACGAAATTAAATCGAAAATTAAACAACGAGTTGCTAGGGCTAGAAATAAGCATTACACAGTACACGCAGTTAATATCAATTTCAACAAGACACAGCTACATTTACACCAATAAGTCAATTACTACAACAACAAAAAAAAAAAAATTAAAAAAAAAATACAAAATTCTTACAGGAATTAACAGAATCAGACAACTAAATGAAAAATATTCACAAGCAAAATGATCATTACAAGTATAACATAATTAATCAACAAGATTGCAAGCGAATCAGGTGATACGTGTACAATTACACATTATACATATACATACACATATACATATACATACATATATATAGATATATAGATATATAGATATATAGATATAGAGAGAGAGGAAACGGACAATGTAGCGGTGGTTGTTTGGCCGGAAAAAGATGAAACGGACAAATATGGAAAAGGGGGAAAACTCTTTGGTTGATCTTCCTTCTTTCCTTCCACACACTGTGTGTGTCTGTTTTATTATTTACTTTAATTTTAATTAATTTTAAATTTGTTAATAAATTAATCTAAATAAATTAATATTTAAATAAATAAATAATGTCACACTACAAGTGTCTATGTTTCTATTTTGGGATGTCTCATTACAAGTGTCCATATTGTACTTTCAACCAATGAGAAGAGGTTATTCTGGAGAGAGAAGATTTCTGATTGGTGGAGAATGAAGTTAGTGGGATTTTCTAAAACTGTAACGACCCGGATTTTTCCGATCGTTTTATACTTATGAGATTAATATTTACATAAAATAAACCTTACCAACATGATAAGCAATCCAAACTGTTGAGACTTATGTTTTTGAAAAGAGTTTCACACAACGTTTGACCGTCCAATTTGACCGATGATATCACGAACTATATAACACACGATAATTATACGATTAGGTATATGTACATATCTATACATATTTAACATGATTTAAGGATGGTTTAACATTTCATTGTGAACTAACAACAATAAGTTATAAGTATACTTTGAGACCACTAACTTAAGTTATCAAAACGATAACTATATGTAACATTCTTTGACATATATACTTACAATATATAATGTGTTGGTGATCTATGTCACCAATATGATTTAAGTGTAATGCGATTAATTTGTAACCAAAATAATCTTGATAAATATCGAACAAGTTTGGGGAAGTATGGAGTGCACACTTGTTTGAACTTATCTTGATTATGACGGGGGTTCGGGGGCAGCGCCCCCGATAAGCGGGGTCCAAGGGGTGGCAACCCCTGGCGGGGTCCAAGGGGCAGAGCCCCTGGCTGGGGTCGAGCTGCCAGGTCAGCTTGGAAATTTTTTTTCATTGACGATATTCTTATCTATTCCAAGAGTGAGCAAGAGCATGAACAACATTTAAGGTTGGTATTAGAATTGTTAAGAAAAGAACAGTTATATGCCAAATTTTCTAAGTGTGCATTTTGGTTGAAAGAAGTGCAATTTCTTGGCCACGTTGTTAGTAGTAAAGGAATTCAGGTTGATCCAGCTAAAATTGAGGCCATTGAAAAATGGGAGACTCCTAAGACACCAACGCAGATACGCCAATTTTTGGGTTTAGCCGGTTATTATAGAAGGTTTATTCAAGATTTTTCCCGAATAGCTAAACCATTGACAGCGTTAACACAAAAAGGGAAGAAGTACGAATGGACCGTTGAGCAGGAGAGTGCATTTCAATTACTCAAGAAGAAGTTGACCACGGCACCTAAGACTGCCTAGGGTTATGACACCATTTGGGTAATAGTTGATCGTCTCACCAAATCTGCACATTTCTTGCCTATAAAGGAAACGGATAGAATGGAGAAACTATTACGATTATACATAAAGGAAATTGTTTCAATGCATGGAATACCTATTTCCATTATATCCGATCGTGATAGTAGATTTACATCAAAGTTTTGGCAATCACTACAGGAGGCCCTGGGAACCCGTTTGGATATGAGCACCGCATACCATCCACAAACTGATGGGCAGAGTGAAAGAACAATTCAGACTCTTGAAGACATGCTCAGGGCATGTGTGATCGATTTTGGAAATGGATGGGATAAATATCTACCATTAGCAGAATTCTCGTATAATAATAGTTATCATGCGAGCATTAAAGCTGCACCATTCGAAGCACTGTATGGAAGGAAGTGTAGATCCCCTATCTGTTGGAATGAAGTAGGAGATCGACAATTAACTGGTCCCGAGATCATCCATGAAACTACTGAGAAGATAGTGCAAATCAAGGAGAGATTGAAAACAGCCCGTAGTCGCCAAAAGAGCTACGCCGATGTCCGAAGGAAACCATTAGAGTTTCAGATCGGTGACATGGTTATGCTAAAGGTGTCACCTTGGAAAGGTGTAATACGTTTTGGAAAAAGGGGTAAACTGAACCCAAGGTATGTAGGCCCGTTCAAGATCATCGAACGCATCGGACCGGTAGCTTATCGAATCGAGTTACCACAACAACTCACCGGGGTACATAATTCATTTCACGTCTCAAACCTCAAGAAATGTCTTGCAAAGGAAGATCTCACCATTCCTCTTGAAGAAATCCAAGTCGATGAGAAACTACAATTCATAGAAGAACAAGTCGAAATCATGGACCGTGAAGTTAAACGGCTCAAGCAGAGCAACATACCAATCGTTAAGGTTCGTTGGAATGCTCGAAGGGGTCCCGAGTTTACTTGGGAACGAGAGGATCAGATGAAACAAAAGTATCCACATTTGTTTCCGGACAACGCAAAATAGGTACAACTTTAAAATTTCGGGACGAAATTTATTTAACGGGTAGGTACTGTAACGACCTGGATTTTTCCGATCATTTTATACTTATGAGATTAATATTTACATAAAATAAACCTTACCAACATGATAAGCAATCCAAACTGTTGAGACTTATGTTTTTGAAAAGAGTTTCACACAACGTTTGACCGTCCAATTTGACCGATGATATCACGAACTATATAACACACGATAATTATACGATTAGGTATATGTACATATCTATACATATTTAACATGATTTAAGGATGGTTTAACATTTCATTGTGAACTAACAACAATAAGTTATAAGTATACTTTGAGACCACTAACTTAAGTTATCAAAACGATAACTACATGTAACATTCTTTGACATATATACTTACAATATATAATGTGTTGGTGATCTATGTCACCAATATGATTTAAGTGTAATGCGATTAATTTGTAACCAAAATAATCTTGATAAATATCGAACAAGTTTGGGGAAGTGTGGAGTGCACACTTGTTTGAACTTATCTTGATTATGACGGGGGTTCGGGGGCAGCGCCCCCGATAAGCGGGGTCCAAAAATAAAAGCCAAGTTTTGAGCCTCTTTTACAGTTATAAACCCGTCCATATTTGAATTCTCGTTCCGATTCCTCAAAATTTCTACAAGTATATCTAGGGTATATGTAACCGTATCATACCCAGCTTCTATACGTATTACTATTGGTATATACCAACAATAAACTTCAATGATCAGCCACTAGACATGATGTTACATATGGGAACCAGCCATTTAACCTCATGTGTGACTTTTGTGCAAGAAAACAAACTAAATCTCCTATATATCCATCCTATAATCATGCTATTTTGCACACACACACATACAATTTCATTTCCAATTTTCTTTCAAGTTAATTCACTCCCTAATCTCTCTTCATTTACCTACTCAAGAACGTATCAATATAGTCATCCGATTTCAAGGAGATTACTTCTAATCTTTCAATCCCACTCCACCACTCTTTTGATTCCAAGATTTTTCTTACCTTTTCCAGTAGCTTTGTCCAAGTAACTTGAGGTAGTAACCTTATTCATAACCTTATTCGATTCATATTTATATAGCTATCTTATTTTGTGTTATAAAATTTTAACAACAAGAACATAGTTTGAGTGATTTCAAACTTGTTCGCAAACTAAATAGATCCTTCTAATTTGATTTTTAAAAAAATACTTCAAGACCTGTAATATATCATATTATGACAAAATCGGATTAATCATATCTTGGCTAATTAACATAATATTTAATATATATTTACTTATGATTTTATTTTATATATTTCAGGACCACCCGTAAACAACACGAGAAGATTAATCATAAGACCTCATGATTGTACGCAACACGTCATTTGATAACACGGTACTTTATGTACGCAACACGTCATTTGACAACATGGTACCATGGGTCAAGATTAATTCTGATCAACACGAATACGATGGGGTCTTTATTTATTTTATTTAAGCAACTAATTGTGGACCACTAACATCGGACTGCTAACTACGGACTAAGAAAATATTAAAAGTATTAAAAGTATATATATATATATATATATATATGTGTGTGTGTGTGTGTGTGTGTGTGTGTGTGTGTGTGTGTGTGTAACGATTACTTGAAAAGAAAATATGTTGATATATTATATATATGGTTAGGTTCGTGATATCTATCGGAGACCAAGTCGAGTTAAATACCTTCAAGACAGAAGTGAGTATATAGTCCCATTTTTAAACTCTAAATATTTAGGGATGAGAATACATGCATTTTATGATTTACGTTATGGACACAAGTGATTAAAAATATATATTCTACGTTGAGTTGTACCACTGGCATACTTCCCTGTAACTTGGTAACTACTATTTACATGAGGGATTGTAAACGCGAATCCTGTTGATAGATCTATCGGGCCTGACAACCCCAACCGGACTGGACGACCAGTATTCAACGATTGCACAGTACTTCGTTTCGGTGACTACACTTGGTACGGTGTAGTAAGATTTCATAATAAAGGGAATATGCGACGTTGATTAAATGTTAAGTATGGTTATCAAGTGCTCAACAACTTAGAATATTTTTATTAAAACGTTTATATATGAAATCTTGTGGTCTATATTCATAACGCTGCCAGCTTTAAACCTATATCTCACCAACTTTATGTTGACGTTTTAAGCATGTTTATTCTCAGGTGATAACTAAAAGCTTCCGCTGCAACATGTTGAATTTAAGCAAGATCTTGAGTATGCATATTTGTGTCAAAAATAAAACTGCATATCGGAGGATTTGTAATGTAAAATATGTTGGAGGTCGTATTGTTATTATCACATGTAAAGTTTGTAAGTCTAAGATTATCGCTAAACGATAATCATTATTAAGTTGTTTGAACCTTGTATTTGTAATAAAAGCTATGGTTTGTATTGTAAAAACGAATGCAGTTTTTGAAAAATGTCGCATATAGAGGTCAATACCTCGCGATGAAATCATATGTTATTGTATTCGTCCTTATGGTTAAGGTCGGGTTATGACATGTGGTATCAGAGCGTTGGTCTTAGAGAACCAGAGAATTTGCATTAGTGTGTCTTATCGAGTTTGTTAGGATGCATTAGTGAGTCTGGACTTTGACCGTGTTTGATTTCGAAAACTATTGCTTATCCTTGTTGGTTAAAAATTAATATGTAAATATTATGTGGTATTAACGTGCTAGTTGTTATGTGATAGATGTCTGGCTTAGAACTTATTATCACATTCAGCGACTCCGAACCAGACTCTTCAGATGGTGTTCCAGTCATTAATCTATCTGATGATGAAAACGATACCTTTGGGGAAGACTCACAAGTTTCGGATGAATCAATTGAAGAGGAACCGGAAAGTGATCCTGAGGAGGAAGAAATACAGGAAATT
Source organism: Rutidosis leptorrhynchoides (assembly GCF_046630445.1). Classification (NCBI taxonomy): domain Eukaryota; kingdom Viridiplantae; phylum Streptophyta; class Magnoliopsida; order Asterales; family Asteraceae; genus Rutidosis; species Rutidosis leptorrhynchoides. The sequence goes on along the minus strand of NC_092343.1, from coordinate 201,077,956 downwards.
ACGAAAGACAAGTTCGAATGAGGAAAGAAACGAAAGGCTACTGAAATGGAAAATCTAAATCCCGAGTCTAGAGAGGATGTTGTGGCACCAACTCCACCAGATACTTCCACACCTATTCCCGCTATTCCTATTAGTTCTATCCCGACATCTAGTTCTTCGGTTCCTCAGCCAAAACGCAGGGAGACAACCAGGATAACCTTTAAGAGATTTCTTTGAACACAAACGCTTTGGGTTAAATGATGCGCTGTTGTTTTAAACCATGGGATCATATAATGTTTTGTATAATATTACTAGTGTGGTTTGCTTAATGTTTGATGTAAGATAAGCATATGTAAAATAGTGAAGTGTGAAATGCAATAATTTTCCATGGTTAAGTATTATTTGGGTGGTAGTAATTGATTTTCGTACTAAGCTATTAAGTATGAACTTTAACGGGTAGGTACTACCCTAGATATAATTATAAAACGCTAATAAGAAGAAAAGGCTTTTATAATAATAACTGGTTCATATTATTAATAAGCTACGATGTACTGTAAATACATACTACATCTATAATATTCCATGTGAATAATTATTTTTTTTTTCATTCTTGTTGAAGATTATGGCGCGATTGAACCGAATGACGGAACAAGAAATCCAGGAACTCATCAATCAGCGAGTGAACGACAAAATGTTATGGGTCGAGGCTGCAAGAGGTGCTGCAGTTAACCCAAATCCTCGTGTGGGGTGCACTTACAAAACTTTTCAAGGTTGCAAGCCCTCATCATTCAGTGGAACAGAAGGACCGGTTGGTTTAACCCGGTGGATCGAAAAGATTGAGTCTGTGTTTAAAATCAGTGGTTGTATTGAGAAGGACATGACCAAGTATGCATCGTGCACCCTACAAGATAGTGCACTCACGTGGTGGAAAAACTATGTGAAGGCCGTAGGAGGAGATGTAGCTTATGATACTCCTTGGGAAGAATTCAAAACAATGCTAATCAACGAATATTGTCCAAGGAACGAGGTTAGGAAGTTGGAAGCTGAATTACGAAGCCTGAAAGCTGTTGGTACTGAACTCACCACCTACAATCAGCGATTCATGGAATTAGCTTTGCTATGTCCCGAATTGGTACCAACCGAAGAACGGAAGATTGAACTGTACAAAGACGGTTTGCCTAAAAAGGTCAAGGCAAATGTTACAGCATCCAAACCCAAGACTATTCATGAAGCTATCACCATGGCGAACGAGTTGATGGACCAGATTATTCTGGATAAGAACACCGATGTCAAGACATCGGGAAACAAAAGAAAGTGGGAAGGTAATCATCAACAATCCAACAAGAAACAAGAAACCACGCAAGGTGCGGGTAGCGGTTCGAACTCAGGTTACAAGGGACGAAATCCTTTATGTAACAGATGCCACAAACATCACTCTGGTTATTGTAATGTGGTGTGTAACAATTGTAATCGAAAAGGTCATCTTGCTGAAGATTGTAGGGTTCCCGCTACAAATGCAAACGGTACCAAGACTCCTGCCACCAATGCAAATAGAACTGCCTTGGCCACTGTTACTTGTTATGGGTGTGGGAAACAGGGTCATTATAAGAGTCAGTGCCCGAATCCAGAGAAGAATAACGGATCTGCACGTGGAAGAGCATTTGTTATTAATGCTAGGGAGGCGTATGAAGACCCGGAGCTTGTTACGGGTACGTTTACCATTAATAACTTATCCGCATCTATTATATTTGATACTGGTGCCGATAGAAGTTACGTGTGTAGAGACTTTCACGCTAAATTGAATTGTTCATCATTACCTCTAGATGCTAAGTACATGATTGAGTTAGCTAATGGTAAACTAATTAAAGCCGATAAAATTTGCCGTGATTGTAAAATAAATTTAGCCGGAGAAACATTTAAGATTGATTTGATACTCGTAGAATTAGGAAGTTTTGATGTAATACTCGGCATGGACTGGATGTCCAAAATAGGAGCTGAAGTTGTGTGCGCCAAGAAGGCAATTCGCATTCCTCGTAAGGATAGAATGCCATTAATGATTTATGGAGAGAAGGGTAACTCAAAGCTAAAACTCATTAGTTGTTTGAAAGCTCAAAAGTGCTTGAAGAAAGGGTGCTATGCTATCCTAGCACATGTTAATAAAGTCAAAACGAAGGAAAAAGTAAAGAGCATCAACGACGTGCCTGTGGCAAGAGATTTTCCTGAAGTATTTCCGGAAGAGTTGCCGGGATTACCTCCATTTAGATCTGTAGAATTTCAAATAGATCTAGTACCAGGAGATGCACCAGTGGCTCGTGCTCCATATAGACTTGCACCATCTGAGATGAAAGAGTTACAAAGCCAGTTACAAGAATTACTGGACCGCGGTTTCATTCGACCGAGCACTTCACCGTGGGGAGCTCTTATTTTATTCGTCAAGAAGAAAGATGGATCTTTCCGAATGTGTATAGATTATCGTGAATTAAATAAGTTAACTATCAAGAATCGGTATCCACTACCGAGAATTGATGACTTATTAGATCAATTACAAGGATCATGTGTGTACTCGAAAATTGACTTAAGATCGGGCTATCATCAATTACGTGTCAAAGAAGAAGATATTCCGAAAACTGCTTTTCGGACACGCTACGGTCATTATGAATTTTTGGTCATGCCGTTTGGGTTGACTAATGCACCAGCTGTATTCATGGACCTCATGAATCGAGTTTGTAGTCCGTATTTAGATAAGTTTGTTATCGTTTTCATTGACGATATTCTTATCTATTCCAAGAGTGAGCAAGAGCATGAACAACATTTAAGGTTGGTATTAGAATTGTTAAGAAAAGAACAGTTATATGCCAAATTTTCTAAGTGTGCATTTTGGTTGAAAGAAGTGCAATTTCTTGGCCACGTTGTTAGTAGCAAAGGAATTCAGGTTGATCCAGCTAAAATTGAGGCCATTGAAAAATGGGAGACTCCTAAGACACCAACGCAGATACGCCAATTTTTGGGTTTAGCCGGTTATTATAGAAGGTTTATTCAAGATTTTTCCCGAATAGCTAAACCATTGACAGCGTTAACACAAAAAGGGAAGAAGTACGAATGGACCGTTGAGCAGGAGAGTGCATTTCAATTACTCAAGAAGAAGTTGACCACTGCACCTATTTTATCGTTACCTGAAGGGAACGATGATTTTGAGATATATTGTGACGCTTCGCGACAAGGTTTTGGTTGCGTCCTTATGCAACGAAAGAAAGTTATTGCATACGCATCTCGACAATTGAAGATTCACGAGCGGAATTATACGACGCATGATCTAGAATTGGGGGCAGTAGTGTTTGCATTGAAGATATGGAGACACTATTTATATGGAGTTAAATGCACTGTGTTTACTGATCATAAAAGCCTTCAACATATTTTCGATCAGAAACAGCTGAACATGAGGCAACGTAGGTGGGTCGAGCTGATAAACGACTATGATTGTGAGATTCACTATCATCCCTGGAAAGTGAATGTAGTAGCCGACGCTCTAAGCAGAAAGGAATGGGAACCAATTCGAGTACGAGCAATGAACATAAAAATTCGCATGAATCTCAACTCACAAATCAAAGAGGCTCAACGAGAAGCCCTTACTAAAGAAAACATAGGAAATGAAATAATGAAGAAGTATGAGAAGCAACTCGTTATGCGGGAAGACGGAATTCGATATTTTGCAAACCGTATTTGGGTACCAAAGTTGGGTGGATTAAGGAAGTTGATATTGAATGAGGCACATAAGACAAGATACTCGATACATCCTGGAGTTGGAAAGATGTATCAAGATCTTAAGACGCATTATTGGTGGCCTAATTTAAAGACAGATGTTGCAACATATGTTGGGGAATGTTTAACTTGTTCCAAAGTCAAAGCAGAACATCAGAAGCCTTCAGGGTTACTTCAACAACCAGAAATCCCAGAATGGAAATGGGATGGTATTACCATGGATTTCATCACAAAGTTACCTAAGACTGCCTAGGGTTATGACACCATTTGGGTAATAGTTGATCGTCTCACCAAATCTGCACATTTCTTACCTATAAAGGAAACGGATAGAATGGAGAAACTATTACGATTATACATAAAGGAAATTGTTTCAATGCATGGAATACCTATTTCCATTATATCCGATCGTGATAGTAGATTTACATCAAAGTTTTGGCAATCACTACAGGAGGCCCTGGGAACCCGTTTGGATATGAGCACTGCATACCATCCACAAACTGACGGGCAGAGTGAAAGAACAATTCAGACTCTTGAAGACATGGTCAGGGCATGTGTGATCGATTTTGGAAATGGATGGGATAAATATCTACCATTAGCAGAATTCTCGTATAATAATAGTTATCATGCGAGCATTAAAGCTGCACCATTCGAAGCACTGTATGGAAGGAAGTGTAGATCCCCTATCTGTTGGAATGAAGTAGGAGATCGACAATTAACTGGTCCCGAGATCATCCATGAAACTACTGAGAAGATAGTGCAAATCAAGGAGAGATTGAAAACAGCCCGTAGTCGCCAAAAGAGCTACACCGATGTCCGAAGGAAACCATTAGAGTTTCAGATCGGTGACATGGTTATGCTAAAGGTGTCACCTTGGAAAGGTGTAATACGTTTTGGAAAAAGGGGTAAACTGAACCCAAGGTATGTAGGCCCGTTCAAGATCATCGAACGCATCGGACCGGTAGCTTATCGAATCGAGTTACCACAACAACTCACCGGGGTACATAATTCATTTCACGTCTCAAACCTCAAGAAATGTTTAACATGATTTAAGGATGGTTTAACATTTCATTGTGAACTAACAACAATAAGTTATAAGTATACTTTGAGACCACTAACTTAAGTTATCAAAACGATAACTACATGTAACATTCTTTGACATATATACTTACAATATATAATGTGTTGGTGATCTATGTCACCAATATGATTTAAGTGTAATGTGATTAATTTGTAACCAAAATAATCTTGATAAATATCGAACAAGTTTGGGGAAGTGTGGAGTGCACACTTGTTTGAACTTATCTTGATTATGACGGGGGTTCGGGGGCAGCGCCCCCGATAAGCGGGGTCCAAAAATAAAAGCCCAGTTTTGAGCCTCTTTTATAGTTATAAACCCGTCCATATTTGAATTCTCGTTCCGATTCCTCAAAATTTCTACAAGTATATCTAGGGTATATGTAACCGTATCATACCCAGCTTCTATACGTATTACTATTGGTATATACCAATAATAAACTTCAATGATCAGCCACTAGACATGATGTTACATGTGGGAACCAGCCATTTAACCTCATGTGTGACTTTTGTGCAAGAAAACAAACTAAATCTCCTATATATCCATCCTATTATCATGCTATTTTGCACACACACACATACAATTTCATTTCCAATTTTCTTTCAAGTTAATTCACTCCCTAATCTCTCTTCATTTACCTACTCAAGAACGTATCAATATAGTCATCCGATTTCAAGGAGATTACTTCCAATCTTTCAATCCCACTCCACCACTCTTTTGATTCCAAGATTTTTCTTACCTTTTCCAGTAGCTTTGTCCAAGTAACTTGAGGTAGTAACCTTATTCATAACCTTATTCGATTCATATTTATATAGCTATCTTATTTTGTGTTATAAAATTTTAACAACAAGAACATAGTTTGAGTGATTTCAAACTTGTTCGCAAACTAAATAGATCCTTCTAATTTGATTTTTAAAAAAACACTTCAAGACCTATAATATATCATATTATGACAAAATCGGATTAATCATATCTTGGATAATTAACATAATATTTAATATATATTTACTTATGATTTTATTTTATATATTTCAGGACCACCCGTAAACAACACGAGAAGATTAATCATAAGACCTCATGATTGTACGCAACACGTCATTTGACAACACGGTACTTTATGTACGCAACGCGTCATTTGACAACATGGTACCATGGGTCAAGATTAATTCTGATCAACACGAATACGATGGGGTCTTTATTTATTTTATTTAAGCAACTAATTGTGGACCACTAACATCGGACTGCTAACTACGGACTAAGAAAATATTAAAAGTATTAAAAGTATATATATATATATATATATATATATATATATATATATATATATATATATATATATATATATATATATATATATATATATATATATATATATATATATATGTAACGATTACTTGAAAAGAAAATATGTTGATATATTATATATATGGTTAGGTTCGTGATATCTATCGGAGACCAAGTCGAGTTAAATACCTTCAAGACAGAAGTGAGTATATAGTCCCATTTTTAAACTCTAAATATTTCGGGATGAGAATACATGCATTTTATGATTTACGTTATGGACACCAGTGATTAAAAATATATATTCTACGTTGAGTTGTACCACTGGCATACTTCCCTGTAACTTGGTAACTACTATTTACATGAGGTATTGTAAACGCGAATCCTGTTGATAGATCTATAGGGCCTGACAACCCCAACCGGACTGGACGACCAGTATTCAACGGTTGCACAGTACTTCGTTTCGGTGACTACACTTGGTACGGTGTAGTAAGATTTCATAATAAAGGGAATATGCGACGTTGATTAAATGTTAAGTATGGTTATCAAGTGCTCAACAACTTAGAATATTTTTATTAAAATGTTTATATATGAAATCTTGTGGTCTATATTCATAACGCTGCCGGCTTTAAACCTATATCTCACCAACTTTATGTTGACGTTTTAAGCATGTTTATTCTCAGGTGATAACTAAAAGCTTCCGCTGCAACATGTTGAATTTAAGCAAGATCTTGAGTATGCATATTTGTGTCAAAAATAAAACTGCATATCGAAGGATTTGTAATGTAAAATATGTTGGAGGTCGTATTGTTATTATCACATGTAAAGTTTGTAAGTCTAAGATTATCGCTAAACGATAATCATTATTAAGTTGTTTGAACCTTGTATTTGTAATAAAAGCTATGGTTTGTATTGTAAAAACGAATGCAGTTTTTGAAAAATGTCGCATATAGAGGTCAATACCTCGCGATGAAATCATATGTTAATGTATTCGTCCTTATGGTTAAGGTCGGGTTATGACAAAAACTGTGTGCAAAAAGTAAGTGGACACTTATAATGAGACGGAGGGAGTGATATATATATATATATATATATATATATATATATATATATATATATATATATATATATATATATATATATATATATATATTGGTAGGATTAAGAGGGAAGTAACCAATCGGGGGGAAACGGGGGAAAGCAATTTTTTTTTTTCATTTTTTGAAAAAACTTTGTTCACGAACATTATAGATTGGATGAAAATAAGAACATTTAGAAAAGACACTTCGTGATAAATGTTATTATTTTGGTGGGAAAACGCTTGAAGAAGTAATATATAACAATTATCGTATTTTTCGATCGTATGTTGAGGTCTTAGACATTAGGGTTTAGATATTAGGGTTTATAGAGTTTAGAAATTTAGGGTTTAGGGTTTAGATTTAGGATTTAGATCGAGTTTTTAACACGAACGATTTAGAGTTTAGGGTTTAGGGTTTGGTGTTTTGGGTTTATTCCATAAACCCAAAACACCAAACCCTAAACCCTAAACCCTAAACTCTAAATCGTTCGTGTTAAAAACTCAATCTAAATCCTAAATCTAAACCCTAAATCTAAACCCTAAACCCTAAATTTCTAAACCCTAATATCTAAACCCTATAAACCCTAATATCTAAACCCTAATATCTAACCCCCAATAGCTAAAACCTCAACATATGCTCGAAAAACACGATAATTGTTATATATTACTTCTTCGAGCATTTTCCCGCCAAAAGAAGAACATTTATCACAAAGTGTCTCTACTAAATGTTCATATTTTCATCTCATCTATAATGTTTGTGAACAAAGTTTTTTCAAAAAACGAAAAAAAAAAGTTTTTGCTTCCCCCCGCTTCGAGGGTTACTTCCATCCTACCCATATATATATATATATATATATATATATATATATATATATATATATATATATATATATATATATATATATATATATATATATATATATATATATATATACAGAGGGAAAATGTGACTGTATCTCATCCGTCATGTCATTATTTCTGGGTGGGGATGGGTACTCTATTCAAGTAAATTGGATAACCATACGGAGTATGTATTTTGGATGGGAAATAAGTGAAAGAATCGAACTTTCAACCGAACCGAAATTAATTAAAATTAAGATTACATGATTTTGTAGATATGAAATCGAGTCGAGTTGTGAAGCTTAAGTTTGATTTGTTAGACCAATTGTAACGAGGCTAAACTTACGCTATTGATTCTTACGTGGCTATTACCTCACACCCCAAACTAAAATGCCAACAACCAATACACGAAAACGACAATTTTTTTTTTACCCGTTTCAAAATTTCTCATTTCGACAACAATACTTAGAAACTCCAAAGCAACCTTTTTAACATTATTACAACATCATAATGTAACAAAATACATCAACCAAAGTACGAGTACTAAGTTTAGGACCCAAAATAAGACAAGTAACAAACTTGACCCATTACGTACTACAAGTGTTAATAACTACCCATTTAAAAAAAAAAAAAAAAAAACAAAAGAACAACACTAGTAGCAAGAGCATGATCTTAGGGATCTATATCTCTAGTCAAAAGCATCTAGCAAGCTAAAATACAACTTCAAAAGTACGTTTCACATCCACAAGTTATCCATTTAGTGCGCCTTTACCTTTACCCAAATTGGAGCCTATAAAATGAAATAAACAACAACGGTAAGCGAACGCTTAGTGAATACAATACGCACATATCATATTGATAAATTTAATAACTAGTACACAAACCGCTTACACATTCCAACAAGCATACAAGTCACACATCATACAAATTGCACCCCCGTGCTAAGTTGGGTTCTTGCTTAGTCCCCGACAAGAAGCAAGTCCCATAGACATCTCCCCGATGTCATAGTAGACATCACCCCGATGCCATAGGCAATGGACGTCCCCAATGTCAAACCACCATCTAGTGCGTCTCCCGCGCTAGGAACCTATTGTACATCTTCTCAATGTAATTTAAGTTCCTATCACTTCCAACAACAATAACAAAATCCGCATACCAAAATCAAATTTAACAAGTAATATGTATGCATTATACTCACCTCTATATCCAAGCAAGCAATAATAAGAAACGCTTCCAAAATAATTCCAAACAATCTTTTGAACACAAGTCACCTAGCAATAAACATATACATACACATACATCACAATCTATTCAAATTTAGCCCAACAAAATCTATAACACCTTGTATTCACCAGTTGATACTCAAAACCCATTTTGACACCATTATGATTAAAACACAAGACTTGCAATTTAGTAAGTCTTCTTATTCCATCACTAATCTCATCATATATAATTTAGATTAAGAATTTCTTAGTCAACTGAAGTCAAAGTTAAGTTTTAAGGTTTAATCAATAAACTTACAAGTTACAAACTTTCACTTTTCATGTTCATCATCACTACCAAATTTTCACTCATAAACCCTAGCTCTCATAATTTGAATTAGGGTTTCAATGGAGTTGGAAAGTGTATTTTTAACACTAATTAACCAAAACAAAACAAGAATTCAAATTAAAAGTAAGAAATTCGCATACCGTGGGTCTAGGGTTATAAAACTACTAAAAATCCCCAAATTGATAATGAACAAGAGACAATCTAAGTCTTCAATAGTTCTAGCCAGCTTTAGAGAGGTTGATTACACCACTACAACTACTTTCATGAAGGAATTTAAGGACTTTATGCTTGAGCTACGAAAACTGTCACTCTCACACTCGCTCTTTTTTTCACACTTCTAGAACAAGTGAGGAGTATCCAGATTTTTAAGAAGTGTTTTTAGTCACATTTACACTTTTAACACTCCCTTACTCCAAGTCTTTCAACCCCAGTCCCTTTATTGCAATCAAGGTCCTTTTTATAAAAAATTTTTAAGTTAACAAACTAAACATAAACAATACCTTAAGTAAATTGGGGTGTTACAACTCTCACTCACTTGGATCGCGTCACGTCCTCGTGATCCAAGCTTGGTGGCTGGACGAAAAGTGTTTAATCATGAATTCTTCTGTTTCCCAAGTGTATTCTGTTTCTTTCCCATACTTCCATTTAACTTTGAATGATTTGATTTGTTTATTGCAAATTATTCTTTCCTGTTCATCAACAATCTCTTTCGATTCCTCCACATATCCAAGCTTATCATTCACTTCAATCTCATCTAAAGTCACAATTGTGGAGTGTGCTATTAGACACTTACGCAGATGAGATACATGAAATGTGTTGTGAATTCCCGATAACTTCTCGGGCAACTCTAACCGATATGCTACTTCACCAACTTTTCCCAAGATTTTAAAAGGTCCAATGTACCGAGGACCGAGCTTTCCTCTTTTTATAAATCGGATAATACCCTTCCACGATGACACTTTAAGCACCACCATATTACCCTCCATAAACTCAATTGATCGTCTTCTTCGATCTGCATAGGATTTTTGTCGATCCCGGGCTGCCTTCAAGCGTTCTCGGATAATTTCTATTTTTTCATTCGTCTCAAGAACAAGATCAGTTCCATCCAATTCACGTTCACCAATTTCACCCAACAAATTAGGGTGCGACACTTTCTTCTATATAACATTTCATACGGAGGCATTCTGATACTAGCATGATAACTATTATTGTACGAGAACTCCGCCAACGGTAGGTACATATCCCAACTTCCACCAAATTCTATTGCGCAAGCACGCAACATATCTTTTAATGTTTGAATGGTCCTTTCACGTTGACCATCCGTTTGCGGCTGAAAAGCGGTATCAGTCTCAATTGCGTACCCATCTCTTCTTGGAATTTCCTCCAAAATCGATAAGTGAATCAAGTATCTCTATCTGATACAATTGAAACAGGAACACCAAGTCTAGATATCACTTCTTTAATAAAAAGCGAAGCTAGTGCCTCAGACGACGAAGTTTCCCAGATTGGAAGGAATAGTGCACTTTTTGTCAATCGATCCACAATCACCCAGATTGTATCATATTGAGTTCTAGCTGTTTTGGGTAGTTTTGTAATGAAATCCATTGTAATATGTTCCCACTTCCACTTTGGAATTTCTAAGGGTTGTAATTTCCCATAAGGCATTTGATGTTCCGCTTTCACTTGCAAACAACTAACACATTGTTCAATATACTTAACAATATCCCCTTTCATTCGCAGCCACCAATATTCTTCTTTTAAATCATGATACATTTTAGTTGCACCAGGATGAACGGATTACCTAGACTTATGTGCTTCAACGAGCAACATTTGTCTAGCCCCGCTATGTTTCGGAATCCACACTCTACCATAACGAGTCAATTCGTGAAATCTTGTTCAAAAAATTCTATCTGCCCTTTTATTCTTTCTTCACGAGAATGCACAATTATCGCTTCTTTCTGAGTTTTAGAAATTTTCTGAAGAAATTCATTTGTAATTATCACCCGCAAGGACCCAATTTGAATCCTCGAATGTCGACTCTTTCTACTTAATGCATCTGCCACTACATTAGCTTTACCCGGAGATAAAGTATTTCACAGTCATAATCTTTCAAGATATCTAACCATCGATGCTGACGGTTATTTAAATCCCGTTGATCGAATAAGTATTTCAAATTCTTGTGATCCGTATAAATGGTACATTTAACACCATACAAATAATGTAACCAAATCTTTAAAGCATGGACCACCGCCGCCAATTCAAGATCATGAGTGGGGTAATTTTTCTCGTGTTCTTTTAATTTCCTTGAAGCATAAGCGATAACTCTTCCCCTCTGCATCAAAACGCAACCAAGCCCATTAATTAAGGCATCACAATAGACTGTCATATCTTCTACCCCTTCCGATAATACTAATACTGGGGCTTGACTTAATTTTTGCTTCAACAACTAAAAAGATACTTGTTGATCATTTCCCCAATCAAACTTTACATTCTTTCGAGTTAATTTAGTCAATGGCGAGGCAATTTTAGAGAAGTCTTGGATAAACCGTCAATAATAACCGCCTAATCCAAAAAAACTAAGGATCTCCATGGGTGAAGTCGGACGATCCCATTTCTCTATCGCTTTTATCTTCTCGAGATCAACCTGAATCCCTTCCTCATTCACAATATGACAGAGGAATTGAACTTCCCTCAATTAAAATTCACACTTTGAGAACTTAGCATATAACTTTTCTCTCCGCAATGTCTCTAAAACTTCACGTAAATGATACTCATGTTCTTTCTCATTCTTAGAATAAATAAGGATATCGTCAATAAACACAATCACCGACTTATCTAACATGGGACGACACACCCAATTCATAAGATCCATGAATACCGTAGGCGCATTCGTAAGACCAAAAGGCATCACTCATAATGCCCATACCGAGTTCTGAACGTTGTCTTCGGAATATCTTCTTCACGAATTTTTAATTGATGATACCCAGACCTCAAGTCAATTTTTGAGAAATATTTAGCACCTTGGAGTTGATCAAATAGATTGTCAATCCTTGGCAATGGATAACGATTCTTTATAGTCACTTTGTTTAAATCTCTATAATCAATGCACATTCTCATACTACCATCCTTTTTCTTTACAAACAATACCGGTGCTCCCCATGGTAAGTTACTTGGATGTATCCGTATCCAGTAGTTCTTGTAATTGACTCATTAGCTCTTGCATCTCAGTTGGTGCTAGGCGATAAGGAGTCTTAGCGACAGGTGCAGCACCCGGAACCAATTCAATACGAAACTCTACTTGTCTTTCAGGAGGAACACCTGGGAGATCATCCGGAAACACATCTTCAAATTCATTAACTACCAAAATATCTTTGATTGATTTTGATTCCTTCCTAGTATCCATAACATGAGCCAAAAAGGCCGTACAACCCTTAGCCACATGACGACGTGCACGAGCATATGTGCATATGGAAATAGGGCGTCTTTGCCCCTCACCTTGAATGATCAATTCTTCTCCACTTGGTGTTTTCACCCAGATAATCTTTTCATCACATACAATATTAGCTCCGTACCGACTGAGCTAATCCATTCCTATGATCACATCAAACTCACCCATAGACATGGGGATTAGATCAACATTGAATAATTTAGAATTTATATCAATATTACAATTCTTATACACACTTACAACCAACTTGGTCTTATCATCAGTTATTTCTACTTCTAGTGGAGACTCAAGTTTCAACAACAATTTATTTAAATGACGAGCATACCTAATAGAAACAAATGAACGGTCTGCTCCAAATGATTTCCTAGCCTCATCGACAGTCATTTGGAAAGACCTTCCTTTAGGAATACTCGCTGATCTCTCTAACCTTTTAACAACTTCTTTCCTCTGTTCTTCTTTTCTTTCTGATTAAGTTAAGAGCGGACAGTCAACCTTTTTATGACCCGGTTGAAAGCATTTGAAACACATAAAAGGTTTTGTTGTAGGAGCAGTACAATCCTTGGAAATATGATTGGGTTTACCACAATTAAAACACACTCGAGGTAAAGTACTTCCACCTCTTTTCTTTCCATCTCCGCCAAACTTGCCCTTTTTTTGAGGTGAACTACTCTGTTCGAATTTTCTTTTAGGATTAAAACTCTCTTTTTTCTGAGAGGTCACCTGTGACACCCCGTCAAAATCGTCATTGACGTGGTACGTCATCATCTGGTCCCATTGCGAGGTATTGACGTCTATATGATGCACAAAGTTGATTTTGAATGCTAGTCTTTCAAACTATCTATGAATGACTCGTTGTAATGTTGATTGCAATTAGCAAATGCACAGCGGAAGCATAATATATAAGTATCTGAGAATAAACATGATAAAAAGTGTCAACCAAAAGGTTGGTGAGTTCATAAGTTTATCCTAAACCATGATTTCAGTATATATATAGTATACCACAAGATTTAGTTTCAATAAATATATACATACACCGCAGTGTATAAAAAGCATTCTATAAGTTGTGAGCACCCGGTAACAAGCCTTAACAATGTTTTTACCCCATGTTATAATAAGCACACCGAATTAAGTGTGTGAAGTTAACCTCGAAGTACTAAACACCCGTTATTCTAAGCCAATATAAATTATTGACTAGTACAACATACTAGGTGGGGTGTTAAACCCGATAGATCTATCTTTAGGATTCGCGCTAGTGGTACAAAGACCAAAGTTTAAAGTTACCAAGTTAGGGGATTTTTGATTCAAACCCACGTAGAACAAAGTTTAGTACTCGTGTCTATTTTGTCAAACAGTTATAAAATAGTGCATGTATTCTCAGCCCAAAAATATAGATAAAATGGGAGCAAATGAAACTCATGATACGATACGATAGTTTGTAGTAGATATGCATAGGATGGCACTGAACAAGTACAGAGTTGACCTCGGAATCACGAACCTATATCAAGTATATATATTAACACATATACTTGTAATCGAATAAGTTTATATATATTATTTCACTTGTTATATATATATATATATATATATATATATATATATATATATATATATATATATATATATATACTTATATATATATATTCTATGTATAAGTATTTGTTTGATAAAATGACTTTAATAATGATAATGAATAAAGAGTTGTATTATTTTGAAATAAAAATAATAATACTAGTAGTAAAAATGATAATAACGATAATAATTTTAATAATAACAATACTAATAATAATAATTATACTTATGTTAAAAATGATAATAATAGTATTATGAATTATAAAATGATACTAATACTAATATTAATAAATTGTGTTATTTTCATAATAATAATAATAATCATAATCAAAATCTTTATAATGATAATAATATTTAAAATAATAAAATTAGTAATAATACAATAATAATACTACTAATAATAATAATAATATTAGATAATACTAATAATTTTTAAATGATAATACTTGTAATAAAAATGATAGTAACAATAATAATACTAGTACATAATAATAATAATAATAATAATAATAATAATAATAATAATAATAATAATAATAATAATAATAATAATAATAATAATAATAATAATAATAATAATAATAATAATACTAATAATAATAATAATAATAAAACTACCTTAAATCAAGCTTTTCCTAAAAAAAATGGCATAGATGGGACTCGAACCCGAGACCTCCCGCTAACCCGAACACTCCCTAGACCATGGCTCTGCTGCTTACTTATCTTATTAATATTCGGAATTAATAATATATAACCCGTATTTTCCTGATTCCTTTTTCATCACGAAAAAATTCCACCAGAGATCAATTCTAATCTATCAATGATTTAGCTAATTAATTTTAGGATTTAAAATTGATACAGAAATGATTAGTGGGTGACTAAATTAATTAAAACAGAAAAAAAATAAAAAAAATGAAACAGACCTGATGCTGTTCGTGGTTTTAAAAAAAATTCGATTTTTGATTTTAAGGACGTTATAGACAAAGATTATAATACGAAATGTGTTTCAAATCACTCCTAGAAAATTTTTGAATCCTCAATTGAATCATAAACATTAACTAGACTTCAAATTTCACGAAGAACAAATACTTTGACTTTTTGATTTAGAAGTTTGACTCGAAAATTCGAAATGATAAAGAAGAATTGGAGGTTGAAACTTTGCAGAAAGATTAAGTGGATTATTCCTAACAAGACTGCATTAATAGTTTTTGAAATGGATTCGATTTCGGGCTATTGTAATTCTTGGTGCAAAACAGAGTTCATCGAGCTGTGTATATATAAAAAAACTTAAAGTCTATTGTGATGTGCTACTGAATTTCGTTTGTATTGTGAAATAATTTGATACTTTAAATAGATTAGAGACAGGATTATTCAATCTAGATTGAAGAAAACAAAATAATAATAATAATAATAATAATACAGACCCGTACATGTATTTTGACTTTTAATTTATTTTTAATTGATATTAATAATTAATATTAACAATAATACTAATAATAATAATTATATTAATAATAATAATAATACTTTTAATATTATTAAGAGTAATAAAAATACTAATAATAATAATATTAATGATATATATTATGTTAATGATATTACTAATAATCTTATCACTTTTAGTAAAAGTGATAATACTAATAATATTAATGTTATTAATAATTATTAATAATAATAACATTAATAATAGTTGTAATAATAATATTTGATAATGATGAGTGATATATTAAAAAAAATGATATTAATAATAATATTAATATAACGAATTGATACTAATGCATAATTATTTAGGAAGGATTGTTCGTGAATCGTCGGAAATATATAACAGTTAGGTTTGAATTTAGTCAGAAATTTTTGGGTTGTCATAGTACCTACCCGTTAAAAGAAATTTCGTCCCGAAATTTAGTTGTTGCCATCAATCGGCGTTGTTCATAAATAGATGAATTTATTTACGTTTTATTTGGTCTTCATGTTCCCAGGTATACTTGGGGCCTTGCATGAATTCCAAAGGATAGAATATTGATTTGTTTCAAGAGTTTAAATCATATGAACCATAAATTCTACGGAGGTTATCTAAAGGTTTTAACAAGAGTGTCATTGATTAGGTTTTCTCAGAAAGGACTGATGATGTTTTACAAGTCATTTCAGTAAATTGGATACATGAAATGTGTTATAAATAATAGTGAGCTCATTTAAACCGTGAGCGTTTATGCCGCAATATTAGGGCAGACAAAATAGAGAGCGGTTTGTGAAAATCACAGTCATGAAATTTGATATAGATCGTTATTGTTGACAAATGAGAAATATGAGTTGAAAAATAGAGTTTTATCACCATTAAATAATATAGATAAAATAATTCGATTACTTGAAGAGTACGAGTGAACCTATCACAAAAGAGTGAAATGAGGTAGTAAAGTTTCATCTTAACTATTGACGTAGTCATCGTTGACTTCTGGAATTCAAGGGATTTAAAGAAAATCTTCGTAATCTATAAGATTTGATTATCCGGTAATTAAGGAAATTAGGATTTCCTTTGATTAAATGCGGTGAATTGCCTCGATTGCTGTGTCTGAAATTTCACTATAAATTAGCTTCTTTCATTTTATTATCTTCACCACTTCTATACTTTCTTCCGTAATTCATACTTCCGAAATATTCGTCAATATGCTTCATCCAGTTCTAATTCTGGATATAGTCTTGACTTTTATATCTATCGTTCTTCTTTTTCATTTGTCGCCGAAAGAGTCAGTTTACTTCTACTATGCTCTTGAATTTATAGTATTTTTAGTTCTCCCGTGTCTTTATATTGCTATACGCATTGATATACACGGTTTGTAATTTCAGTGTTGTTATCAGGTTTTATATTTTCCTTTATATTTCGGAGCTCTATGCTCTTGTTTTCTCTTCTCGACCTTAAGTAAAGC
The DNA here is from genome assembly GCF_046630445.1 of Rutidosis leptorrhynchoides. Lineage (NCBI taxonomy): Eukaryota > Viridiplantae > Streptophyta > Magnoliopsida > Asterales > Asteraceae > Rutidosis > Rutidosis leptorrhynchoides. Next base: position 201,060,452 of record NC_092343.1, on the reverse strand, counting down.
GAGTAATGGTCCAGAATTCGCAGGTATAAAGTTTCGAATGAACATAATTAATGTTCTAAGAAAGCAATTGTAATAGCACAATCTTAATTTGTCAAATTACCAGAATATCCGAAAAAGACCGAATCATCAAGAAATATATTTTCTTGATATGTTTAGAGGTTAAATAGAATGAAAGAGTTATGTAACATGGTTCATGATGATTGTAAGGTCTGTGAATCATCATCTTCCAATAGAAATTTAGCATGACTTACTGTAATATAATCACGTTGGCCCGACGTCATTATATTATACTAACTCATGCATCAATTCCCAACACTTCTCCAGAATTCATTCATAATTTATACTTAGGTTTTACAGAAGTTTCCAATATAATGTAATACAGATAGCACGAAGAGGTATATAATTTTAGACGAGAATATTTATGAAAATATCTTCAGAAATGTCGAAGATATTTATGATGATATTTTGGAATTTCTAAGTTCGAAAGTTGATGAAGAAAAATTTTCCGAAAGCTTTTAACATGACTTCGGAGCAAGATATTCTCTAAATATTTCATCGGATCTAGAATTACCTGGATTTTTTGAATATAGGGTTTGGTCCTTGTATTTGTCCTTGGTCTCCTTCATGGTTAGCTCAATCCGTTTTTCAGTACCAAATTTTTTATCGAACGTTCCCAATATTCCATTCTTTATTATCAAACTTTTGGCCATTTAGACCATCTACAATTTTGCTGTTTCCTCTGCATTTACAATGTTAACATATCTGAATCGTTGGTTATCCATCCGAGGTGTGTTCAAGAATTTTGAAGAGTTTGAACGCAGATGGTAATCGTCAAGATACATATAATGTTCTAGAATTTTGAACGACATGAATATTTTTCAGGGTTTTATTAATAGAGGTGATGTTCTAGCACAATTTTGAAGTCAAAGTATAGCTTTGAAAGATGTAGGAATCTAAGAGTGATGCCATTTGTTAAATCTTGACTTGAATTCTGATATGTCAGAATCGGAATATGTAATTGTATTTGTATGAAAATGGTTGTCCTTTGGTGAACGGATATATATATATATATATATATATATATATATATATATATATATATATATATATATATATATATATATATATATATATATATATATATATATATATATATATATATATCTGTGGATGTAAGTGGTACAGTTAATGACTGTTGAATCAGAATTAAAGAATGCACGGTGTAACATATTAATGTGAAATCTAAATATTTCTTGGGTATTACCTACCCGTTAAAATATTTTCACCGTCAACAGTTTGTACAACAGAATATTTAATTACAATCTTTATAAAAATATACGTACATATATATTTTCCTTCGGATGTAAGCATGGATTTAATGAGTTAATATAATATTAAACGAATTTGATTTATGGTTGAAATGAGAATAAATAATCTCCAAAACTTCAGAGATTACATAATCTTTGTGGAATATCTATCTAATTAGGTTATGAATCAATACTTTATCGTTCATTGTTATTGATATTGAATGATGTTGGTGCTTGTGGAATTCTTGTGAACTTTGCAAGGCACGAATAATGTTTTCTAAAAAGTTTCGAGTACATCGATAATGAAAGTATACAATCAAAGCTGTATTTGAATAATACATTTGGTTTATTATGAAATGGAATTCATTGAGTTGAAACAGAGATTATAGTTAACGATTGTTAAGTCGTTAACGAAAGATGTACATCATAGCATATTAGTAATATGAATTAACCAAGTAGTACTTACTAGTTAAGATTCACACGTAATAGCTTAGTACGAAAAGATTTATTATTGTTCTAAACCATATATATATATATACACATATATAATTCTTTAGGAAGAATTAGTCAATACATCTTAAATCATCATTACTAATATTCCTTGGTATCTATGGGGCGTATGATGTTGATATCCGAAGTACCAAGTGTGATGTTGAGGCGTGGGATGCGGATGTTTTTGTTGGTGGTGATGATGGTACTGGTGGTGATGGTTATGCTGCTGGTGCTGCTGATGCTCTTAGATTTTGCACCATATTCTCTAGAGCCACTACTCGAGCGCGAAGCTCGTTGACTTCTTCTATTACACCAGGATAATTGGCGGTTCGGACAAGGGGATGAATAAGATCTTGAATTCTAGATATTATATATTCGTGATGGGATATCCTGGAAATGAGGGTAAAAATGGTGTTCCGGATTGGTTCGCCGGTAAGTGCTTCAGGTTCTTCGCCAATAGGGCAATTTGGTAGGTGAAAAGGATCACCTTCTTCACTTCTCCATTGATTAAGTAGACTACGAACCCATCCCCAATTCATCCATAAAAGATGATGACTAATTGGTTGGTTCATTCCGATTACGCTGCCATTGGAGCTCGAGGAGTTCGAGGAATCAAGTGAGAAATCCATATTATGTGATCGGAATAAGGGGTTTGATATGAGATAGGTGTTGAATACTGAATGATATCTTCGTCTCCTTGAATACGTATATATAGCAAAAAGATTCCGTAATTTACAGTGGAAATTTAGGAAAAGTATTAGACAAAGTCTATTGGGATAGATACGATAAGATATGATTTATCTATACTCCATTTATGCAATAATTTCAGTATAGCGTGTCTAGATTAAAAATGATAAGTATGTAATCAGATAAACTTTCGATTAAAGATTTCCAATTCGTAATGGCCTATTCAGGTCTAGGGGCTTGAGCTATAGGATCCTTTAAATCGGTAATCCAAACCCTTCCATCCTAGAGTTTCGTAGACGCCACCCGTCAAGAAAGTTTAATGATCAAAAATAACGAGAAAGTAAAGATTTTTGAAAGTAATGAATATGAATAGTGATAACATTATAATGTCTTTGAGTTATCGAGAATCTTTATTAGTCAATAATGACATTTCCCGGTTCGCAAACCAATGCACAAAGGCATAAGGCACATAGTTACGTGATATAACAAGGAGTTATGTACGTATGAGTATGAATAGTAACAAATATAGGAGTTTTAAAAATCATGGATAATATTTCATGTAATACATACGTAACACATAAAATCATGATAGATGACATAGGAATGTCGAAAATTTCAATAATCATGAGTGACAGCCCTCGGTTTAACCAACGGAGGTGGTTTTTATAAAGATAATGCGTGTGAGTTATAGTATATTGTGAATCACAATGGGAGTTCCTCCCGGAGTGACAGAATAAAAGATATGCATATGTATGATGCAAGTAATAATGTTCTAAAATTATAGGTCAGGCTGTAGACTAGACTTTAATGCACCCTATTAATCTGGGTTATCCACATTAAACTGCCTAATTCTCTACAACCACCGCTCTGATACCAACTGTGACACCCCGCCAAAATCGTCATTGACGCGGTACGTCATCATCTGGTCCCATTGCGAGGTATTGACGTCTATATGATGCACAGAGTTGATTTTGAATGCAAGTCTTTCAAATTATCCATGAATGACTCATTGTAATGTTGTTTGCAATTAGAAAATGCACAGCGGAAGCATAATATATAAGTACCTAAGAATAAACATGCTAAAAAATGTCAACCAAAAGGTTGGTGAGTTCATAAGTTTATCATAAACCATGATTTCAGTATATATATAGTATACCACAAGATTTAGTTTCAATAAATATATACATACACCGCAGTGTATAAAAAGCATTCTATAAGTTGTGAGCACCCGGTAACAAGCCTTAACAATGTTTTTACCCCATGTTATAATAAGCACACCGAATCAAGTGCGTGAAGATAACCTCGAAGTACTAAACACCCGTTATTCTCAGCCAATATAAATCCTTGACTAGTACAACATACTGGGTGGGGGTGTTAAACCCGATAGATCTATCTTTCGGATTCGTGCCAGTGGTACAAAGACCAAAGTTAAAAGTTACCAAGCTAGGGGATTTTTGATTCAAACCCACGTAGAACAAATTTTAGTATTTGTGTCTATTTTGTCAAACAGTTATAAAATAGTGCATGTATTCTCAGCCCAAAAATATAGATAAAAAGGGAGCAAATGAAACTCAAGATACGATACGATAGTTTGTAGTAGATATGCATAGGATGGCACTGAACAAGTAGAGAGTTGACCTCGGATTCACGAACCTATATCAAGTATATATATATTAACACATATACTTGTAATCGAATAAGTTTATATATATCATTTCACTTGTTATATATTTCTATATATATACTTATATATATATATATACATATATATATATATATGTATATATATATATATATATATATATATATATATATATATATAAGTATTTGTTTGATAAAATGACTTTAATAATGATAATGAATAAAGAGTTGTATTATTTTGAAATAAAAATAATAATACAAGTAGTAAAAAAGATAATAACGATAATAATTTTAATAATAACAATACTAATAATAATAATTATACTTATGTTAAAAATGATAATAATAGTATTATTAATTATAAAATGATACTAATACTAATATTAATAAATTGGGTTATTTTCATAATAATAATAATCATAATCAAAATCTTAATAATGATAATAATATTTAAAATAATAAAATTAGTAATAATACTACTAATAATACTACTAATAATAATAATATTAGATAATACTAATAATTTTTAAATGATAATACTTGTAATAATAATGATAGTAACAATAATAATATTAGTACTTAATAATAATAATAATAATAATAATAATAATAATAATAATAATAATAATAATAATAATAATAATAATAATAATAATAATAATAATAATAATAAGAAAACTACCATAAATCAAGCTTTTCTTAAAAAATGGTATCACACCCCCAGTTAGGGCCTGAGTGAAATGTGACTTAATATCAAATAAACTAACATATTATAATATACGAGAACAATACTAAATGATAAAATAAACTTTATTGAGTACGCAGCGGAAAATGAAATGTCGTTACAAAGGAATAAAGTAAATGTTCAAATGCAAAAGTAGTAAATGTGATATCTCTTGATCCTATGTCCAAGTAGCATCACATAAGTAGTAAGTAAGAAAGCTTGAATCAATCAGCACCTGAGACAAAACATGCTAAAGTGTCAACCAAAAGGTTGAGTGAAGTTCATAGGTTTAACAAATAAGTTTGACCGTTGTTTTAGACCACAAGATTTAGTTTGTAAAGTTGATCTCGCAGGATCAAAAAGTTATGTCAATGCGTGATATTTAGACTAAACGTTCAAGTTTGCCCCCAAAGACAAGTTGTAGTTTGTACTTGTCGGTTTAATTTCATTATTAAGTAATACAATGACTTGGTCAAATGTATCGGGGATGTTACTCCCGATAGGCCTACCCCCAATAATTAAGCATGCATTCAACGAACAATTAAAAATATCGCTGTAGGGACTTAGTCGAACATAGCCGGGTATAGCATAGTTTTAAAAGTTGGCACTTGTGTCTAAATTGTAAATAGTACAAGTAGCATGTGTCTCACCCCAATAAAAGTAAATAAGTTTGCTAGCAATAAAGAGTGGGGCTATGAATTCACCTTTGTAAATAGAGAGAGCTAGTTATTCCTCTGAATAGAAAGTTGGATGAGTGAGCAGAAAAGTCAACCTATTGACATTTAAGAGTAGTAAGTGTTTTGCCCAAGTTTAAGTTTAAGTATGTAAGTGTTTAAGTATAGTTTGTTTTACTAAGTTTCCATTCTTAGTAAGTTTCTACTTTTAGAAAGTTTCCATTTTTAGTAAGTTTCTCATTTTAGTAAGTTTATAATTAGAAAGTTTCTATTTTAAAAGCGTTTCCATTTTAGGATACTTGCCATATTAGATATACTTCCAATCACCCCTTTCCCTTCGAATGGCCATTTCAAGTCTAGGGGCTTGAGCTACAGGATCCTTTAAATCGGAAAATCCAAACCCTTCTGCCTAGACTTTCGTAGAAACCATTCATCAAGAAAGTTCGAAGATCTATATATATCTAATATATATCCCAAAATGTTTTTATGTGTTATAATATAGGTAGTATAGTATATGTGTTAATAATAGTATAAGTGTAAGTGTTAAATAATAGTATAAGTAATATTAGGGTTTTATTAATTAATTAGGTTTAATTAATTAGAGTAGTAATTAATGATTAGGGTTTAGTAATTAATAACTAGGGTTCAATTAATGTCTAGGGTTTAATAATTAATTAGGGTTTTAATAAATTAGGGTTAGGTTTAGGGTTTTAATTAAAGTAGTATAGTTTAGGTGTAAGTAGGGTTTAGTATATATATATGTATGTAACTCGTGTATATGTATATATATATATATATATATATATATATATATATATATATAATATTTTTTTATATGTTTATATATATTTATCGATATGTATATGTATATATATAAGTTTATTTTGTTTCCTTAATTAACACAAACAAATCTCCTAATTGTTATCTAGGGTTTTGAAGATCAAACTTTCCTTTTCCTTTTTTTTTCTAGTCGACATACATACATACATACATACATACATACATACATACATACATACATATTAATATATATATTTTTCTTTTCATGTATAGATCTAGGTGGGTTTATGTATAAGTTTATGAATAAGTTTATAACATGAACATGAATTAAACAAAACTCAAAGTTTATGTAAATAAGTTAGGGTTTATGTTATACCTTTGAAGATTCGAAGACGACTAACAAAGAAAAGATGAACACGATGAACATTGAAGATCAAAGCCTTTGAAGACTCGAAGAACACCTCGAAGATTCTTGAAGAACACGATGAACGCGAAGAACACTTGAAGATCACCTTGAAGATTGATGGTGATTTCGATGGTGGTGGTGTAGGGTTTCGGTTTTGGGAGGCGAAACTAGGGAGAGAGGGAGAGAGATTTGGAAGAGAAAATTGTTGTTGTGATTTGGTAAAATGAAAAGGTTTAGGTTAGGTCTCTATTTATAGGGAGGATAGGAAAATTATAGAATTAGGGTTAGTGTTAGATTTACTTAGGGAACAAGTTAGCTTGAAGAGGGGGTTAAAGAGTGTTGCTTGGGCCGAAAATTTGAGGGGCAAAAGGGTAATTTTACCCTTCCAAAATCGGCTAGGGTTTAATGGGATTAGGGTTTAACTTTTTCACTTAAGTCCTTATACTTTAATTTAGCTTAAATGATTTCTTAATTATCCCAGTTTAATTATTTTAAGTACACAATATTTATTTGTTCACGAAAGTTAATTAACTTATTATTTTTATTAACTTGTCAATTAATGTACAAAGTTAATTAGTATATTTTATAATTCTTAACACTTAACCACTATCAATTAAAGTTTAATTATTAAGTTTAATTATATTGTTGGGTATTTAATATGGAAAAATATAGAATGGAAAAAATTGAGGGTCGTTATAGTACCTCCCCGTTATTGAAAACTTCGTCCCGAAGTTTTAGGTAGATTCCTCGTTTGCATCAGCAGTTGAGAAGAGATGGGGATAGTTCCGTTTCATGTGGTCTTTGCGTTCCCAAGTATATTAGGGGCCTCTACGCGAATTCCAACGGACTTTAACGATAGGTATGTTGCTTTTACGCGTTTGTTTGACCTCTCCTTCCATGATTTCTATAGGTTCTTCAACGAAGTGCATTTGCTCATCAATGCGGACATCATCCAAAGGAATAACGAGTGTGTCATCAGCAAGACGCCATTTAAGATTTGAGACATGAAATACATCATGTACTTGGCTAAGTTCAGTTGGTAGTTATAATCGGTACGCCACGGGACCGACTCTTTGAATGACTGTGAAAGGTCCAACATATCGTGGACTGAGTTTACTTCGTTTACCGAAGCGGACAACACCTTTCCAAGGGGATACTTTCAACATGACTTTATCTCTAACTTGGTATTCGATGTCTTTTCGTTTCTTATTGGCATAGCTCTTTTGTTGGCTACGGGCAGTTTCTAATCGTTGCTTAATTTGTACGATCTTTTCGGTAGTTTCGTGAATGATTTCAGGACCAGTTAAGTGTCTGTCCTCGAATTCATCCCAACACAAAGGGGATCTACATTTTCGTCCATATAAAGCTTCAAAAGGTGTAGCTTTAATACTCGAATGATAACTGTTATTGTAAGAAAATTCAACCAAAGGTAGATGTCTATCCCAACCTTTGCCGAAATCGATTGCATAAGCACGTAGCATATCTTCCATGGTTTGAATAGTTCGTTCACTTTGACCATCAGTTTGTGGATGATAGGCTGTACTCATGTCGAGTTGAGTTCCAAGAGCAGATTGTAAAGTTTTCCAAAATCTGGAAACGAATCAACTGTCGCGATCAGAAATAATCGAGATAGGAACACCATGACGTGAGACAATTTCTTTAAAATAAAGCTATGATAATTTCTCCATCTTATCAATTTCCTTGATCGGTATGAAATGCGCAGATTTAGTAAGACAATCAACTACAACCCAAATAGTATCATTACCATTCGAAGTCTTAGGTAACTTAGTAACGAAGTCCATAGTGATACATTCCCACTTCCACTGCGGAATATCAGGTTGTGTCAACAGACCAGAAGGCTTTTGATGTTCAGCCTTGACTTTTAAACAAGTGAGACACTTACTAACATAAGTAGCAATGTCGGCTTTCATGTTAGGCCACCAGTAGAATTGCTTCACATCGTGATACATCTTTCTGGAACCGGGATGAATAGAATATCTAGTCTTATGTGCTTCATCCAAGACTAGTTCACGGAGATTAACGAAGCGAGGAACCCAAATTCTGTTGCTAAAGTACCGTGTACCATTAGCTTTCACTTGAAGTTGGTTCTCGAAACCAATAGGTCCTTCACCTTCGATAAGTGTCGGTTTAATAGCTTCCAATTGAGCTTCACAGATTCGCGAGATAAGATTTGATTTAATCTTCAGGTTTAGAGCACGAACACGTTTAACATCATCTTTTCGACTAAGAGCATCGGCAACCACATTTTCCTTGCCGGGATGATATTTCAGCTCACAGTGATAATCGTTTAATAACTCGAGCCATCGGCTTTGCCTCATATTCAACTGTTTTTGATCAAAGATGTGTCGAAGACTTTTATGGTCAGTGTACACCGTAAAATGGGTACAATACAGATAATGTCTCCATATCTTTAATGCAAATACCACGACACCTAACTCAAGGTCATGTGTGGTATAGTTCTCTTCATGTTTCTTCAACTGCCTAGATGCATAGGCAATAACCTTTTCTCGTTGCATTAAAATACAACCAAAGCCTTGCTTCGAAGCATCGCAGTAAACAACAAAGTCGTCAGTACCTTCGGGTAAGGATAGAATCAGGGCTGTGGTCAATTTCTCCTTCAGAATCTTGAAAGCAGATTTCTGTTCTTCGGACCACTCAAACTTCTTCCCTTTTTGAGTTAGCTTTGTAAGAGGTTTAGCAAGTAGGGAAAAATCTTTTATAAACCTTCGATAGTAACCGGTAAGTCCCAAAAATTGACGAATATGCTTCGCAGTCTTTGGTATCTCCCATTTCTGAATAGCAGTAATCTTAGCTGGATCGACATGTATTCCGTTTCCATCAACAACATGTCCAAGGAATTGTACGGTTTTGAGCCAAAACTCGCACTTAGAAAATTTAGCATAAAGTTGTTCCTTTCGTAAGAGTTCAAGAATCATGCGCAAATGTTGCTCATGTTCTTCCTCACTCTTAGAGTAGATCAAAATGTCATCAATGAAAACAATGCTGAATTTATCGAGATAAGGTTTGCAAACACGGTTCATAAGATCCATAAACACAGCATGAGCGTTGGTCAAACCAAAAGGCATGACACAAAATTCATAGTGCCTATAACGAGTGCGAAAAGCAGTCTTAGGAATATAGGATTCCTTGACTCTGAGTTATCTCAAATCAATCTTTGAATAGATGCTTGACCCTTGGAGTTGGTTGAATAAATCATCAATACGCGGCAATAGATAACGGTTCTTGATAGTAAGCTTGTTAAGTTCGCAGTAATCAATGCACATCCTTAACGTACCATCCTTCTTCTTAACAAACAGAATAGGAGCTCCCCATGGGGACGAGCTTGGATGAATGAAACCTTTATCCAATAGTTCTTGGAGTTGGTTGGATAATTCCTTCATCTCGGAGGGTGATAATCTGTATGGAGCTTTAGCAATAGGTGCAGCACTGGGAGTTAAATCAATTTGAAATTCAACTTGTCGAGGAGGTGGAAGACCAGAAAGATCTTCGGGAAACACATCGGGATAGTCTTTAACCACTGGTACATCGTCAGTACTCTTCTCTTTCGATTCAATCATCTTAACGTGGGCTAGAATAGCTGGATAACCTTTCATAAGGTATTTGTGGGTTTTGATACATGAGATAATATTGAGATTAGAACCACTCTTTTCACCTTGGATGATGAGAGTCTCTCCATTTCCCAATGGAACATGAATAGTTTTATTGTAACACATGATAGCAGCATGTAATGGACGTAACCAATCCATTCTAACTACGATGTCAAAACTTCCGAGCTCGACTGGCAAAAGGTCTATCTTAAATTCTTTATTAGCTAAGATTAGGTTGCAATTTTTATAGATTTTATCAACTTGCATGATCTTTCCATTAGCTACTTCCACTAATCGTTTAGTTTCTAAGGGTTGAGGCTTTTCAGTAAAGAGGGTACAAAAATCACTAGATACGTAACTTCTGTCGGCACCAGTATCGAATAAAATAGTGGCATAATAATTATTGACAAGATACGTACCCGTGATGACCTCATCTTCATTTTGGGCTTCAGCAGCAGTGATAACAAATGCACGACCCTTTGCAGCAGTAGTATTAGTTCCAGGGGCGGGATTATCCTTCTTCTTAGGGCAATTTGGACTAATGCGTCCCTTTTCTCCACAAGTATAACATGTAGGAGGAGCTTTGGTTGGAACAATAGCCTTATCCTTTGGAGGTGTCTTACACGTCTTAGCAACGTGTCCCACTTTCTTACACAACGAACAAGTAGCAGTACACTTCCCCGGGTGATGCCTCTCACAACAAACACAGAAAGGATAGGTACCCTTATAATTCGACCTTGTACTATCCGTAGGCTTCTTACTAGTATTTTGAGTCGAATCTTGAGATGACTCAAACTTCCTCTTACCATCATTACCCTTGGTCTCAACCTGATTACTAGCCGACACTCTTCTTCTCTTGGCCAACATCAAATTTTGTGCCATGAGAATCACAGCATCAAGAGTAACCTTCTCGGCAGTAATGAAATTCCCCTGAACATCCTAGGGGAGACCTTCAATATATCTTTCAATCCTTCTAGCTTCAGTAGGAAACATCTCGGGACATAGAGTAGAAAGCTCAAGATAACGCTTGGTGTAGCTTTCAATATCAATTCCCTTCACCTTGAGTTCTCAGAACTCAGCTTCAAGTTTCTGAACTTGACTTTGAGGGCAGAATTTATTAATCATCTTGCTTTTGAGTTCGTCCCATTGAATTGCATTAGCATTGTTAATCCCTACGGACTTGGCATGAGCAGACCACCAAGTTAAAGCATTGCCACCTAATGAGCTAGTGGCATACTTTACTCGATCATCATCACCACAGTTGCAAATACGGAAAATGGACTCCATCTTCTCGAACCAACGAACTAGTTCGACAGCTTCTTCATTTCTCTTGAATGCGGGAGGATGACAGTTTGTAAAGTCCTTGTATGAACAAGGCATCGGTTGAGGATTAACATTATTAGCTTGAGCATTGCCTTGTGCGGCAGTGAGTAACTGTTGGAATTGATCGGTAGTTAACACGATATTGTTAACAGTAGGTGCAGCTGGACGAACCATGATGTCGCTACATAGAAGTGAACATAAGTCGGATAAGTTAACAAAATATAGGTTTGAGCAATTATAAGTATGAATAAGATAAAGTATTGATATCACATGATATAAATAAAACACTTTATATTATTAAGGAACGAGGCGTTAAATAAGCCTTTTAATACACGATTCGTAAATTGAAAATAGTTTAGGGCATAGCCTTTACATCAATGGAAAATGGAAAAATAACTAAGAAATATTAAGATGGAAGTAGTCTTCATATTTCTTCTTCTCGTCCTCAAACTGCTTCATCACTTTTTCCATTTTATCCTTCACAAGTTTCTCTAGCCTTTCGGTTTGAGAGTCGAGGGACTCTTGGATGATTTCCTTCAAGATTTTGTTTTCTTCTTCTAGGTTCTTTAGACGCACTTCTATCCCAGCAACATGGCGTTTACTATACTCCCTATTCATCTCACAGCTACTCTGAAGGTTGATGATATCACACTTCACCTCCACGTGCTCCTCGTTATTACAAAATAATGGAATGGTAGCGGGTTCAGGTTGCTTTCTCTTTAGAATTAGGTTTTCAGACGATTCTTCAATAGGCTCTTCTTTAGGCTCATAATTTGAGAAGTCATTGTCGTAGTTAGGGAGGTCTTGAAGAGCATCCCATTTGGGAGTACTCATTGGTTTATGTACCAATGAGTGAAAAGAGCCAGAGTCAGCAGAATCAGCAGGGCTTTCTCCTTCGCTTTTAGATCCTTGAGTTGGGTAAAAATCAGGAGATACAGGTAGAGTATCCGGACTATAGTTTGGGGAACAAGGACCACAAAAGCCATAAGGTGGACTTTGGACTGATCTTTCACTGGAAGACCCTTTAGTATCTTCTTCGGTTGGCTTGAAAAGAGTTGGTTTATTAATGCTTGAGCTTGACATCCTATCATTAGGAAAGAGACTTTGATTAGAATCTTTAAGTCAAGTTTAGTAAAGCATAATTGTTAAGATTATAAGGCAATCCTAAGTACTTTAAGCCTAAATATAGTAGACTACAAGATTTAGTTTCAATATATATAGTAGACCACAAGATTTAGTTTCAATAAATATATACATACACCGTAGTGTATAAAAAGCATTCTATAAGTTGTGAGCACCCGGTCACTAGCCTTAACAATGTTTTTACCCCATGTTATAATAACCTCACTGAATCAAGTGCGTGAAGTTAACCTCGAAGTACTAAACACCCGTTATTCTAAGCCAATATAAATCCTTGACTAGTACAATATACTGGGTGGGGGTGTTAAACTCGATAGATCTATCTTTCGGATTCGTGGCAGTGGTACAAAGACCAAAGTTTAAAGTTACCAAGCTAGGGGATTTTTGATTCAAACCCACGTAGAACAAAGTTTAGTATTTGTGTCTATTTTGTCAAACAGTTATAAAATAGTGCATGTATTCTCAGCCCAAAAATATAGATAAAAAGGGAGTAAATGAAACTCACGATACGATACGATAGTTTGTAGTAGATATGCATAGGATGACACTGAACAAGTATAGAGTTGACCTCGGATTCACGAACCTATATCAAATATATATATTAACACATATATTTGTAATCGAATAAGTTTGTATATATTATTTCACTTGTTATATATTTCTATATATATACTTATATATATATATATATATATATATATATATATATATATATATATATATATATATATATATATATATATATATATATATATATATATATATATATATATATATATATATATATATTCTATGTACAAGTATTTGTTTGATAAAATGACTTTAATAATGATAATGAATAAAGAGTTGTATTATTTTGAAATAAAAATAATAATACTAGTAGTAAAAATGATAATAACGATAATAATTTTAATAATAACAATAATAATAATAATAATAATTATACTTATGTTAAAAATAATAATAATAATATTATTAATTATAAAATGATACTAATACTAATGTTAATAAATTGTGTTATTTTCATAATAATAATAATCATAATCAAAATCTTAATAATGATAATAATATTTAAAATAATAAAATTAGTAATAATACTACTAATAATACTACTAATAATAATAATATTAGATAATACTAATAATTTTTAAATGATAATACTTGTAATAATAATGATAGTAACAATAATAATACTAGTACTTAATAATAATAATAATAATAATAATAATAATAATAATAATAATAATAATAATAATAATACTAATAATAATAATAATAATAATAATAATAATAATAATAATAATAATAATAATAATAATAATAATAATAATAATAATAATAATAATAATAATAATAAGAAAACTACCATAAATCAAGCTTTTCCTTAAAAAATGGTATCACACCCCAGTTAGGGCCTAGGTGAAATGTGACTTAATATCAAATTAACCAACATATTATAATATACGAGAACAATACTAAATGATAAAATAAACTTTATTGAGTACGCATCGGAAAATGAAATGTCGTTATAAAGGAATAAAGTAAATGTTCAAATGCAAAAGTAGTTAATGCGATATCTCTTGATCCTATGTCCAAGTAGCATCACATAAGTAGTAAGTAAGAAAGCTTGAATCAATCAACACCTGAGACAAAACATGCTAAAGTGTCAATCAAAAAGTTGAGTGAAGTTCATAGGTTTAACAAATAAGTTTGACCTTTGTTTTAGACCACAAGATTTAGTTTGTAAAGTTGATCTCGCAGGATCAAAAAGTTATGCCAATGCATGATATTTAGACTAAACGTTCAAGTTTGCCCCAAAGACTAGTTGTAGTTTATACTTGTCAGTTTAATTTCATTATTAAGTAATACAATGACTTGGTCAAATGTATCGGGGACGTTACTCCCGATAGGCCTACCCCCAATAATTAAGCATGCATTTAACGAACAATTAAAAATATCACTGTAGGGACTTAGTCGGACATAGCCGGGTATAGCATAGTTTTAACAGTTGGCACTTGTATCTAAATTGTAAATAGTACAAGTAGCATGTGTCTCACCCCAATAAAAGTAAATAAGTTTGCTAGCAATAAAGAGTAGGGCTATGAATTCACCTTAGTAAGTAGAGAGAGTTAGTTATTCCTCGGAATAGAAAGTTGGATGAGTGAGCAGAAAAGTCAACCTATTGACATTTAAGAGTAGTAAGTGTTTTGCCCAAGTTTAAGTTTAAGTATGTAAGTGTTTAAGTATAGTTTGTTTTACTAAGTTTCCATTCTTAGTAAGTTTCTACTTTTAGAAAGTTTCCATTTTTAATAAGTTTCTCATTTTAGTAAGTTTATAATTAGAAAGTTTCTATTTTAAAAGTGTTTTCATTTTAGGATACTTGCCATATTAGATATACTTCCAATCACCCCTTTCCCTTCGAATGGCCATTTTAGGTCTAGTGGCTTGAGCTATAGGATCCTTTAAATCGGAAAATCCAAACCCTTCCGCCTAGATTTTCATAGAAACCATTCGTCAAGAAAGTTCGAAGATCTATATATATCTAATATATATCCCAAAATGTTTTTATGCGTTATAATATAGGTAGTATAGTATATGTGTTAATAATAGTATAAGTGTAAGTGTTAAATAATAGTATAAGTAATATTAGGGTTTAATAATTAATTAGGGTTTTAATAAATTAGGGTTAGGTTTAGGGTTTTAATTAAAGTAGTATAGTTTAGGTGTAAGTTGGGTTTAGTATATATATGTATGTAACTCGTGTATATGTGTGTATATATATATATATAATATTTTTTACATGGTTATATATATGTATCGATATGTATATGTATATATATAAGTTTATTTTGTTTCCTTAATTAACACAAACAAATCTCCTAATTGTTATCTAGGGTTTTGAAGATCAAACTTTCCTTTTCCTTTTTTTTTCTAGTTGACATACATACATACATATTAATATATATATATATATATATATATATATATATATATATATATATATATATATATATATATATATATATATATATATATATATATCTTTTCATGTATAGATCTAGGTGTGTTTATGTGTAAGTTTATGAATAAGTTTATAACATGAACATGAATTAAACAAAACTCAAAGTTTATATAAATAAGTTAGGGTTTATGTTATACCTTTGAAGATTCGAAGACGACTAACAAAGAAAAGATGAACACGATGAAGATTGAAGATCAAAGCCTTTGAAGATTCGAAGAACACCTCGAAGATTCTTAAAGAACACGATGAACGCGAAGAACACTTGAAGATCACCTTAAAGATTGATGGTGATTTCGATGGTGGTGGTGTAGGGTTTCGGTTTTGGGAGCCGAAACTAGGGAGAGAGGGAGAGAGATTTGGGAGAGAAAATTGTTGTTGTGATTTGGTACAATGAAAAGGTTTAGGTTAGGTCTCTATTTATAGGGAGGATAGGGTTAGATTTACTTAGGGAACAAGTTAGCTTGAAGAGGGGGTTAAAGAGTGTTGCTTGGACCGAAAATTTGAGGGGCAAAAGGGTAATTTTACCCTTCCAAAATTGGCTAGGGTTTAATGGGATTAGGGTTTAACTTTTTCACTTAAGTCCTTATACTTTAATTTAGCTTAAATGATTCCATAATTATCCAGTTTAATTATTTTAAGTACACAATATTTATTTGTTCACGAAAGTTAATTAACTTATTATTTTTATTAACTTGTCAATTAATGTACAAAGTTAATTAGTATATTTTATAATTCTTAACGCTTAACCATTATCGATTAAAGTTTAATTATTAAGTTTAATTATATTATTGGGCATTTAATATGGAAAAATATAGAATGGAAAAAATTGAGGGTCGTTATAAATGGCATAGATGGGATCGAACCCGAGACCTCCCGCTAACCCAAACACTCATGGCTCTGCTGCTTACTTATCTTATTAATATTTGGAATAAATAATATATAATCCGTATTTTCCTGATTCCTTTTTCTTCACAAAAAATTCCACCAGAGATCAATTCTATTCTATCAATGATTTAGTTAATTAATTTTAGGATTTAAAATTGATACAGTAATGATTAGTGGGTGACTAAATTAATTAAATCAGAAAAAAATAAAAATAAAAAATGAAACAGACCTGCTGCTGTTCGTTGATTTAAAAAAAATTCGATTTTTGATTTTAAGGACGTTATAGACAAAGATTATAATACAAAATGTGTTTCAAATCATTCCTAGAAACTTTTTGAATCCTCAATTGAATCATAAACGTTAACTAGACTTCAAATTTCACGAAGAACAAATACTTTGACTTTTTGATTTAGAAGTTTTACTCGAAAATTCGAAATAATAAAGAAGAATTGGAGGTTGAAACTTTGCAGAAAGATTAAGTGGATTATTCCTAACAATACTGCATTAATAGTTTTTGAAATGGATTCGATTTCGGGCTATTGTAATTCTTGGTTCAAAACAGAGTTCATCTAGCTGTGTGTATATATATATATATAAAAATTAAAGTCTATTGTGATGTGCTACTGAATTTCGTTTATATTGTGAAATAATTTGATACTTTAAATAGATTAGAGACAGGATTATTCGATCCAAATTGAAGAAAACAAAAATAATAATAATAATAATAATACAGACTCGTACATGTATTTTGGCTTTTAATTTATTTTTAATTGAAATTAATAATTAATATTAATAATAATACTAATAATAATAATTATATTATTAATAATAATAATACTTTTAATATTATTAAGAGTAATAAAAATACTAATAATAATAATAATAATGTTAATGATATATATTATGTTAATGATATTACTAGTAATCTTATCACTTTTAGTAAAAGTGATAATACTAGTAATATTAATGTTATTAATAATTATTAATAATAATAACATTAGTAATAGTTGTAATAATAATATTTGATAATGATGAGTGATATATTAAAAAATGATATTAATAATAATATTAATATAATGAATTGATACTAATGCATAATTATTTACGAAGGATTGTTCGTGAATCGTCAGAAATATATAACAGTTAGGTTTGAATTTTGTCAGAAATTTCCGAGTTGTCATATCACCCCTTTCTTCTTAAGTTCATCTTCGATGTCTCTCGCCGCATGAAACAAGGCGGTAAAAGATTGGAATTGGGATATAATAATTCTTTCCCGAATTTCATCACATAACAAACCATGAAAAAACCTACACTTACTCATCTCATTGTTAACACATTCGAGATTGAATTGAAGTCGGTCTATGAAATGGGATCAAAATTAATCAAGTCGATAGACCCTTGATGAGTGTTTTGTAACTCCGACTTCAATCTCTCAACTTCAGCTTCTGATCTAAAGTACTTGAAAAAATTCAGTCTTGAATTATTCCCAAGTTATTCTATCAGGGTAATCATTTCCCTTTATAGCCAAAAGATCGTTCCACCATCTCCGAGCAACCCCTCGAAACATACTTGTCCCAAATGTAGTCTTTAAATCATCATGACATATAGTCGTTCTAAAGCAAGCTTCAATGTCGGTAACCCAACGACTACTCTTAATTGGGTTAAGATCACCCTCATAAGTAGGTGGGTTGCTTAACTTGAAGTCTTTTAAGCTATATGGATTTTGTGGGGCAATTTCACGATTAGCCCGAACCTCTCCAACGTTCCCCAGATTTACCTCCTCTGCTTGAACTTGGGGCAACCGTCAATCAAGCTCTTTTTTCACTGTCTCCTTAATCATGGAGGCAATAGTTGTATTAACGGATTCTTCCATTGTCTCCCTTATTTATTGAACAATGGAAGGAGAGAAACCTTGAAGAGCCTTTCCCAAAATATTTTTTAAATCATTACCCTCATCATTATGGGTGTCACTGACATTTCAGTGATTCTCGGCTTCATGATGTTCTGAATCATCAGGATTCCTTTCACTCATCGACATGCTGAAAGATTATACGTATATTAATTATACACAATTTCATTAGGTTTTATCATACCAAATCAGATTAACCATGTCATGCCTCGTCCATATGGTAATTTACCACGTTGTACTTTGATGATAAAGCACAAGGTTGTAATATCGGTGATCAAGCGTTATTACAAACACGTACTTTATCACCTCCACATAACCTATCAAATACCATACATGAGTTAGCATGGCATTCACACCAACATTACACATTTAGGACACACATTCAACCACAATTGTAATGACATCAACCAGCATTTCAATATAGTACTTATCATTATAGGCGTAGTCTCTAATACAAATAACAGGTCAAGTTAGGTCCCACATAACATCACATATCATACAATTTCTAAGGTTTAAGTCTAGGTAATCCTTTTCTAAAACTAAGTACCTAGATCCCTTAAACCATGCTCTGTACCACCTGAAACTCCCACAACCAATACACGAAAACGATATATTTTTTTTTCTTTTACCCATTTCAAAATTTCTCATTTCGACAACAGTACTTAGAAATTCCAAAGAAACCTTTTAAACATTATTACAACATCATAATGTAACAAAATACATCAGCCAAAGTACGAGTACTAAGTTTATGACCCAAAATAGTACAAGTAACAAACTTGACCCATTACGCACTACAAGTGTTAATAACTACCCATTTTAACAAAGTATACACACAAAAAAACAACACTAGTAGAAAGAGCATGATCTTAGGAATTTATATCTCTCGTCAAAAGCCTATAGCAAGCTAAAATATAACTTCAAAAGTACGTTTCACATCCATAAGTTATCTATTTAGTGCGCCTTTACCTTAACCCAAATCGGAGCCTATATAATGAACGAAACAACAATGGTAAGCGAACGTTTAGTGAATATAATACGCACATATCAAATGATATATTTAATAACTAGTACAGAGACTAACTGAAGATTGCTTGAGGTGTTTTCAACGAATTATCGACAGCAAAATTCGCCAGCATTGTCCAAGGGGGAGTTGTTAGTGCACTAAATGGAGTTGTCCATCGCTGTCGAACAACCTGAGAATAGGTTTAGGTCTACGTTGTATACCTAGGGTTAGATTGAACTAGAAAACTCATGTCACAGGAGCATATGTGACCAAACGTGTAATATAGGTCTGTCATACGAGTGACTGAAGTCACTCGTACGGTTAAAAACTGTCAGACGTACAGTTAAGTGCTCAACCGTGCATATGAGGTGACAGAAGACAGAGACTATAAATAGAGGATTCTAGGTTCATTTGTGTTTGAGGATTTTCCACCAAGAGCACTTGAGTGTGCGTGAGGTGTGTGCTCCTCCTCTTCACCTTCATGGTGAGGAGGATCCATGGTGGATTGATGCTCCAACGACCATAGAATTGACAAAGTGACTAGATTAGATTCATGTAAGTGCTATTGTAATTGTTCTTCATTGTTTATTGAAATGTCCCGTTCTTATTGATTAAAAACGTTCCATATTAATTGATTTCGTTGCGAGGTTTTGACCTCTATATGAGACGTTTTTCAAAGACTGCATTCATTTTTAAAACAAACCATAACCTTTATTTCATAGATAAAGGTTTTAAAAAGCTTTACGTAGATTATCAAATAATGATAATCTAAAATATCCTGTTTACACACGACCATTACATAATGGTTTACAATACAAATATGTTACAACAAAATAAGTTTCTTGAATGCAGTTTTTACACAATATCATACAAGCATGGACTCCAAATCTCGTCCTTATTTAAGTATGCGACAGCGGAAGCTCTTAATAATCACCTGAGAATAAACATGCTTAAAACGTCAACAAAAATGTTGGTGAGTTATAGGTTTAACCTATATATATCAAATCATAATAATAGACCACAAGATTTCATATTTCAATACACATCCCATACATAGAGATAAAAATCATTCATATGGTAAACACCTGGTAACCGACATTAACAAGATGCATATATAAGAATATCCCCATCATTCCGGGACACCCTTCGGATATGATATAAATTTCGAAGTACTAAAGCATCCGGTACTTTGGATGGGGTTTGTTAGGCCCAATAGATCTATCTTTAGGATTCGCGTCAATTAGGGTGTCTGTTCCCTAATTCTTAGATTACCAGACTTAAATAAAAAGGGGCATATTCGATTTCGATAATTCAACCATAGAATGTAGTTTCACGTACTTGTGTCTATTTTGTAAATCATTTATAAAACCTGCATGTATTCTCATCCCAAAAATATTAGATTTTAAAAGTGGGACTATAACTCACTTTCACAGATTTTTACTTCGTCGGGAAGTAAGACTTGGCCACTGGTTGATTCACGAACCTATAACAATATATACATATATATCAAAGTATGTTCAAAAATATATTTACAACACTTTTAATATATTTTGATGTTTTAAGTTTATTAAGTCAGCTGTCCTCGTTAGTAACCTACAACTAGTTATCCACAGTTAGATGTACAGAAATAAATTGATAAATATTATCTTGAATCAATCCACGACCCAGTGTATACGTATCTCAGTATTGATCACAACTCAAACTATATATATTTTGGAATCAACCTCAACCCTGTATAGCTAACTCCAACATTCACATATAGAGTGTCTATGGTTGTTCCGAAATATATATAGATGTGTCGACATGATAGGTCGAAACATTGTATACGTGTCTATGGTATCTCAAGATTACATAATATACAATACAAGTTGATTAAGTTATGGTTGGAATAGATTTGTTATCAATTTTCACGTAGCTAAAATGAGAAAAATTATCCAATCTTGTTTTACCCATAACTTCTTCATTTTAAATCCGTTTTGAGTGAATCAAATTGCTATGGTTTCATATTGAACTCTATTTTATGAATCTAAACAGAAAAAGTAAAGGTTTATAGTCGAAAAAATAAGTTGCAAGTCGTTTTTGTAAAGGTAGTCATTTCAGTCGAAAGAACGACGTCTAGATGACCATTTTAGAAAACATACTTCCACTTTGAGTTTAACCATAATTTTTGGATATAGTTTCATGTTCATAATAAAAATCATTTTCTCAGAATAACAACTTTTAAATCAAAGTTTATCATAGTTTTTAATTAACTAACCCAAAACAGCCCGCGGTGTTACTACGACGGCGTAAATCCGGTTTTACGGTGTTTTTCGTGTTTCCAGGTTTTAAATCATTAAGTTAGCATATCATATGGATATAGAACATGTGTTTAGTTGATTTTAAAAGTCAAGTTAGAAGGATTAACTTTTGTTTGCGAACAAGTTTAGAATTAACTAAACTATGTTCTAGTGATTACAAGTTTAAACCTTCGAATAAGATAGCTTTATATGTATGAATCGAATGATGTTATGAACATCATTACTACCTTAAGTTCCTTGGATAAACCTACTGGAAAAGAGAAAAATGGATCTAGCTTCAATGGATCCTTGGATGGCTCGAAGTTCTTGAAGCAGAATCATGACACGAAAACAAGTTCAAGTAAGATCATCACTTGAAATAAGATTGTTATAGTTATAGAAATTGAACCAAAGTTTGAATATGATTATTACCTTGTATTAGAATGATAACCTACTGTAAGAAACAAAGATTTCTTGAGGTTGGATGATCACCTTACAAGATTGGAAGTGAGCTAGCAAACTTGAAAGTATTCTTGATTTTATGAAACTAGAACTTTTGGAATTTATGAAGAACACTTAGAACTTGAAGATAGAACTTGAGAGAGATCAATTAGATGAAGAAAATTGAAGAATGAAAGTGTTTGTAGGTGTTTTTGGTCGTTGGTGTATGGATTAGATATAAAGGATATGTAATTTTGTTTTCATGTAAATAAGTCATGAATGATTACTCATATTTTTGTAATTTTATGAGATATTTCATGCTAGTTGCCAAATTATGGTTCTCACATGTGTTAGGTGACTCACATGGGCTGCTAAGAGCTGATCATTGGAGTGTATATACCAATAGTACATACATCTAAAAGCTGTGTATTGTACGAGTACGAATACGGGTGCATACGAGTAGAATTGTTGATGAAACTGAACGAGGATGTAATTGTAAGCATTTTTGTTAAGTAGAAGTATTTTGATAAGTGTATTGAAGTCTTTCAAAAGTGTATAAATACATATTAAAACACTACATGTATATACATTTTAACTGAGTCGTTAAGTCATCGTTAGTCGTTACATGTAAGTGTTGTTTTGAAACCTTTAGGTTAACGATCTTGTTAAATGTTGTTAACCCAATGTTTATAATATCAAATGAGATTTTAAATTATTATATTATCATGATATTATCATGTATGAATATCTCTTAATATGATATATATACATTAAATGTCTTTACAACGATAATCGTTACATATATGTCTCGTTTAAAAATCATTAAGTTAGTAGTCTTGTTTTTACATATGTAGTTCATTGTTAATATACCTAATGATATGTTTACTTATCATAGTATCATGTTAACTATATATATATCCATATATATGTCATCATATAGTTTTTACAAGTTTTAACGTTCGTGAATCACCGGTCAACTTGGGTGGTCAATTGTCAATATGAAACATATTTCAATTAATCAAGTATTAACAAGTTTGATTGCTTAACATGTTGGAAACATTTAATCATGTAAATATCAATCTCAATTAATATTATAAACATGGAAAAGTTCGGGTCACTACAGTACCTACCCGTTAAATAAATTTCGTCCCGAAATTTTAAGCTGTTGAAGGTGTTGACGAATCTTCTGGAAATAGATGCGGGTATTTCTTCTTCATCTGATCTTCACGCTCCCAGGTGAACTCGGGTCCTCTACGAGCATTCCATCGAACCTTAACAATTGGTATCTTGTTTTGCTTAAGTCTTTTAACCTCACGATCCATTATTTCGACGGGTTCTTCGATGAATTGAAGTTTTTCGTTGATTTGGATTTCATCTAACGGAATAGTGAGATCTTCTTTAGCAAAACATTTCTTTAAATTCGAGACGTGGAAAGTGTTATGTACAGCCGCGAGTTGTTGAGGTAACTCTAGTCGGTAAGCTACTGGTCCGATACGATCAATAATCTTGAATGGTCCAATATACCTTGGATTTAATTTCCCTCGTTTACCAAATCGAACAACGCCTTTCCAAGGTGCAACTTTAAGCATGACCATCTCTCCAATTTCAAATTCTATATCTTTTCTTTTAATGTCAGCGTAGCTCTTTTGTCGACTTTGGGCGGTTTTCAACCGTTGTTGAATTTGGATGATCTTCTCGGTAGTTTCTTGTATAATCTCCGGACCCGTAATCTGTGTATCCCCCACTTCACTCCAACAAATTGGAGACCTGCACTTTCTACCATAAAGTGCTTCAAACGGCGCCATCTCAATGCTTGAATGGTAGCTGTTGTTGTAGGAAAATTCTGTTAACGGTAGATGTCGATCCCAACTGTTTCCGAAATCAATAACACATGCTCGTAGCATGTCTTCAAGCGTTTGTATCGTCCTTTCGCTCTGCCCATCAGTTTGTGGATGATAGGCAGTACTCATGTCTAGACGAGTTCCTAATGCTTGCTGTAATGTCTGCCAGAATCTTGAAATAAATCTGCCATCCCTATCAGAGATAATAGAGATTGGTATTCCATGTCTGGAGACGACTTCCTTCAAATACAGTCGTGCTAACTTATCCATCTTGTCATCTTCTCTTATTGGCAGGAAGTGTGCTGATTTGGTGAGACGATCAACTATTACCCAAATAGTATCAAAACCACTTGCAGTCCTTGGCAATTTAGTGATGAAATCCATGGTAATGTTTTCCCATTTCCATTCCGGGATTTAGGGTTGTTGAAGTAGACCTGATGGTTTCTGATGCTCAGCTTTGACCTTAGAACACGTCAAACATTCTCCTACGTATTTAGCAACATCGGCTTTCATACCCGGCCACCAAAAATGTTTCTTGAGATCCTTGTACATCTTCCCCGTTCCAGGATGTATTGAGTATCTGGTTTTATGAGCTTCTCTAAGTACCATTTCTCTCATATCTCCAAATTTTGGTACCCAAATCCTTTCAGCCCTATACCGGGTTCCGTCTTCCCGAATATTAAGATGCTTCTCCGATCCTTTGGGTATTTCATCCTTTAAATTTCCCTCTTTTAAAACTCCTTGTTGCGCCTCCTTTATTTGAGTAGTAAGGTTATTATGAATCATTATATTCATAGATTTTACTCGAATGGGTTCTCTGTCCTTCCTGCTCAAGGCATCGGCTACCACATTTGCCTTCCCCGGGTGGTAACGAATCTCAAAGTCGTAATCATTCAATAATTCAATCCACTTACGCTGCCTCATATTCAGTTGTTTCTGATTAAATATGTGTTGAAGACTTTTGTGGTCGGTATATATAATACTTTTGACCCCATATAAGTAGTGCCTCCAAGTCTTTAATGCAAAAACAACCGCGCCTAATTCCAAATCATGCGTCGTATAATTTTGTTCGTGAATCTTCAATTGTCTAGACGCATAAGCAATCACCTTCGTTCGTTGCATTAATACACAACCGAGACCTTGCTTTGATGCATCACAATAAATCACAAAATCATCATTCCCTTCAGGCAATGACAATATAGGTGCCGTAGTTAGCTTTTTCTTCAATAACTGAAACGCTTTCTCTTGTTCATCATTCCATTCAAATTTCTTCCCTTTATGCGTTAATGCAGTCAAGGGTTTTGCTATTCTGGAGAAGTCTTGGATGAACCTTCTGTAGTAACCAGCTAGTCCTAAAAACTGGCGTATGTGTTTCGGAGTTTTTGGGGTTTCCCACTTTTCAACAGTTTCTATCTTTGCCGGATCCACCTTAATACCTTCTTTGTTCACTATGTGAACGAGGAATTGAACTTCTTCCAACCAAAATGCACACTTTGAAAACTTAGCGTACAATTCTTCCTTCCTCAATACTTCTAACACCTTTCTCAAATGTTCACCGTGTTCTTGGTCATTCTTTGAGTAAATAAGTATGTCATCAATGAAAACAATGACAAACTTGTCAAGGTATGGTCCACACACTCGGTTCATAAGGTCCATGAACACAGCTGGTGCATTAGTTAAACCAAACGGCATGACCATAAACTCGTAATGACCGTAACGTGTTCTGAAAGCAGTCTTTGGAATATCATCTTCTTTCACCCGCATTTGATGATACCCGGAACGTAAGTCAATCTTTGAATAAACAGACGAGCCTTGTAGTTGATCAAATAAGTCATCGATTCTCGGTAGTGGGTAGCGGTTCTTGATGGTAAGTTTGTTCAACTCTCGGTAGTCGATACACAACCTGAATGTACCATCTTTCTTCTTGACAAACAAAACAGGAGCTCCCCACGGTGATGTGCTTGGTCGAATGAAACCACGCTCTAAAAGTTCTTGTAATTGGCTTTGTAGTTCTTTCATCTCGCTGGGTGCGAGTCTGTAAGGAGCACGAGCTATTGGTGCAGCTCCTGGTACAAGATCTATTTGAAATTCAACGGATCGATGTGGGGGTAATCCCGGTAATTCTTTCGGAAATACATCAGGAAATTCTTTTGCGACGGGAACATCATTGATGCTCTTTTCTTCAGTTTGTACTTTCTCGACGTGTGCTAGAACAGCATAGCAACCTTTTCTTATTAGTTTTTGTGCTTTCAAATTACTAATAAGATGTAGCTTCGTGTTGCCCTTTTCTCCGTACACCATTAAGGGTTTTCCTTTTTCTCGTATAATGCGAATTGCATTTTTGTAACAAACGATCTCCGCTTTCACTTCTTTCAACCAGTCCATACCGATTATCACATCAAAACTCCCTAACTCTACTGGTATCAAATCAATCTTAAATGTTTCGCTAACCAGTTTAATTTCTCGATTCCGACATATATTATCTGCTGAAATTAATTTACCATTTGCTAATTCGAGTAAAAATTTACTATCCAAAGGCGTCAATGGACAACTTAATTTAGCACAAAAATCTCTACTCATATAGCTTCTATCCGCACCCGAATCAAATAAAACGTAAGCAGATTTATTGTCAATAAGAAACGTACCCGTAACAAGCTCCGGGTCTTCCTGTGCCTCTGCCGCATTAATATTGAAAACTCTTCCACGGCCTTGTCCATTCGTGTTCTCCTGGTTCGGGCAATTTCTAATAATGTGGCCCGGTTTTCCACATTTATAACAAACTACATTGGCATAACTTGCTCCGACACTACTTGCTCCGCCATTACTCGTTCCGACACCATTTGTTCCTTTCGTTCTATTAACCCCTGGTCCGTAGACCTCACACTTCGCCGCGCTATGACCATTTCTTTTACACTTGTTGCAAAATTTGGTGCAGAACCCCGAGTGATTCTTTTCACACCTTTGGCATAGCTGCTTCTGATTGTTGTTGTTGTTGCGGTTATTGTTGTTGTTGGGATGATTGTTGTAGTTGCTGTTGTTGTTGTTGTTGTTGTTGGGCCGTTTGTTGTAGTTGCGATTGATGTTGCGATTGTTGGGATAATTGTTGCGATTATTGTTGTAATTGCTGTTGTTGTTGTATTGGTGATTCTTATCACCGTTTTCCTCCCACTTTCTTTTGACTTGCTTCACATTGGCCTCTTCAGCAGTCTGTTCTTTAATTCTTTCTTCAATTTGGTTCACGAGTTTGTGAGCCATTCTACATGCCTGTTGTATGGAGGCGGGCTCGTGTGAACTTATATCTTCTTGGATTCTTTCCGGTAATCCTTTCACAAACGCGTCGATCTTCTCTTCCTCATCTTCGAATGCTCCCGGACACAATAGGCACAATTCTGTGAATCGTCTTTCGTATGTGGTAATATCAAATCCTTGGGTTCGTAACCCTCTAAGTTCTGTCTTGAGCTTATTGACCTCGGTTCTGGGACGGTACTTCTCGTTCATCAAGTGCTTGAATGCTGACCACGGTAGTGCGTACGCATCGTCTTGTCCCACTTGCTCTAGATAGGTATTCCACCATGTTAATGCAGAACCTGTGAAGGTATGCGTAGCGTACTTTACTTTGTCCTCTTCAGTACACTTACTTATGGCAAACACCGATTCGACCTTCTCGGTCCACCGTTTCAATCCGATCGGTCCTTCGGTTCCATCAAATTCCAAAGGTTTGCAGGCAGTGAATTCTTTGTAGGTGCATCCTACACGATTTCCTGTACTGCTAGATCCAAGGTTATTGTTGGTATGTAGCGCAGCTTGTACTGCGGCTATGTTTGAAGCTAGAAAAGTACGGAATTCCTCTTCATTCATATTCACGGTGTGTCGAGTAGTCGGTGCCATTTCCTTCAAAATAGTTAAATGGAACAAGTTAATCATACAGAATATTAAGAGTAGTTAATAGTATTTCGTAGCATAATATGAACTCATTTATAAAAGCTTTTTCTTCATATTAGCGTTTTATAAGTTTAAATTCGGGTAGTACCTACCCGTTAAGTTCATACTTAGTAGCTAATATACAATTCAACTACTACAATTCTATATGAAAAACTGATTATAATAATATTTCGCGTTCAAACTTTTATTCAATATTTTACAAACTTACAATACCGTTTATTTTACATAAAGCATGAAATATAGCACACAATAACTTTGATACAAGATAGTTGTGAAGATAATTCTAGCTAGTACACAAGTCGTTCAGCAAAGGCAATAAAGACACGTAATTCATACGTCCAGAAACAAGTCATGCATTCTGGTTTTACTATGACTACTTCCCATCCTTGGTCTTGTGCAACATAACCGTTATGGCCGTTGATAAGACAGCGTGTTGTAGCATCGTTAAAGGGACGAGGGTTACGTAATGTCCAACAGTCCCGTAATAATCTAAAAACTTCATTTCTTACCCCAATTACCGACTCCGTCACTTGTGGAAACGTTTTGTTTAATAGTTGTAGCCCGATGTTCTTGTTCTCACTTTGGTGAGAAGCGAACATTACTAATCCGTAAGCATAACATGCTTCTTTATGTTGCATGTTAGCCGCTTTTTCTAAATCACGAAGTCCAATATTCGGATATATTGAGTCAAAATAATTTCTTAACCCGTTGCGTAAAATAGCATTTGGGTTCCCCGCAATATATGCGTCAAAGTAAACACATCGTAACTTATGGGTTTCCCAATGTGATATCCCCCATCTTTCAAACGAAAGTCTCTTATAAACCAAGACATTCTTGGAACGTTCTTCGAATGTCTTACAAACTGATCTCGCCTTAAATAGTTGTGCCGAGGAATTCTGGCCGACTCTAGACAAGATTTCATCAATCATGTCTCCGGGTAGGTCTCTTAATATATTGGGTTGTCTATCCATTTTGTGTTTTTAAACTGTAAAATAGACAAGGGTTAGATTCATAAAAAAAATACTTATTAATACAAGCAATTTTTACATATATCATAAAGCATACGAACACTATATTACATATATTACACCACACGAATACAACTATCTTATTCCGACTCGCTCGTTTCTTCTTCTTCGGTTTTGGTTCGTTTTGCCAAGTTTCTAGGGATATATGATGTTCCCCTAATACGAGCCGTCGTGATCCACATTGGTTTAGAAAAACCTGGTGGTTTAGAGGTTCCCGGGTCATTGTTACAACTTAAGGACTTCGGGGGTTGACGATACATATAAAGTTCATCGGGGTTGGAATTAGATTTCTCTATTTTTATGCCCTTTCCCTTATTATTTTCTCTTGCCTTTTTAAATTCAGTTGGGGTAATTTCTATAACATCATCGGAATTCTCGTCGGAATCCGATTCATCGGAGAATTGGTAATCCTCCCAATATTTTGCTTCCTTGGCGGAAACACCATTGACCATAATTAACCTTGGTCGGTTGGTTGAGGATTTTCTTTTACTTAACCGTTTTATTATTTCCCCCACCGGTTCTATTTCTTCATCCGGTTCCGATTCTTCTTCCGGTTCCGACTCTTCTTCCGGTTCCACTTCGGGAACTTGTGAATCAGTCCACGAATCATTCCAATTTACATTTGACTCTTCATTATTATTAGGTGAGTCAATGGGACTTGTTCTAGAGGTAGACATCTATCACATAATATCAAACGCGTTAAGAGATTAATATATCACATAATATTCACATGTTAAAAATATATAGTTTCCAACAAAATTTGTTAAGCAATCATTTTTCAAGTAAACACGGTCGAAGTCCAGACTCACTAATGCATCCTAACAAACTCGATAAGACACACTAATGCAAAATTCTGGTTCTCTAAGACCAACGCTCGGATACCAACTGAAATGTCCCGTTCTTATTGATTAAAAACGTTCCATATTAATTGATTTCGTTGCGAGGTTTTGACCTCTATATGAGACGTTTTTCAAAGACTGCATTCATTTTTAAAACAAACCATAACCTTTATTTCATAGATAAAGGTTTTAAAAAGCTTTACGTAGATTATCAAATAATGATAATCTAAAATATCCTGTTTACACACGACCATTACATAATGGTTTACAATACAAATATGTTACAACAAAATAAGTTTCTTGAATGCAGTTTTTACACAATATCATACAAGCATGGACTCCAAATCTCGTCCTTATTTAAGTATGCGACAGCGGAAGCTCTTAATAATCACCTGAGAATAAACATGCTTAAAACGTCAACAAAAATGTTGGTGAGTTATAGGTTTAACCTATATATATCAAATCATAATAATAGACCACAAGATTTCATATTTCAATACACATCCCATACATAGAGATAAAAATCATTCATATGGTGAACACCTGGTAACCGACATTAACAAGATGCATATATAAGAATATCCCCATCATTCCGGGACACCCTTCGGATATGATATAAATTTCGAAGTACTAAAGCATCCGGTACTTTGGATGGGGTTTGTTAGGCCCAATAGATCTATCTTTAGGATTCGCGTCAATTAGGGTGTCTGTTCCCTAATTCTTAGATTACCAGACTTAAATAAAAAGGGGCATATTCGATTTCGATAATTCAACCATAGAATGTAGTTTCACGTACTTGTGTCTATTTTGTAAATCATTTATAAAACCTGCATGTATTCTCATCCCAAAAATATTAGATTTTAAAAGTGGGACTATAACTCACTTTCACAGATTTTTACTTCGTCGGGAAGTAAGACTTGGCCACTGGTTGATTCACGAACCTATAACAATATATACATATATATCAAAGTATGTTCAAAAATATATTTACAACACTTTTAATATATTTTGATGTTTTAAGTTTATTAAGTCAGCTGTCCTCGTTAGTAACCTACAACTAGTTGTCCACAGTTAGATGTACAGAAATAAATTGATAAATATTATCTTGAATCAATCCACGACCCAGTGTATACGTATCTCAGTATTGATCACAACTCAAACTATATATATTTTGGAATCAACCTCAACCCTGTATAGCTAACTCCAACATTCACATATAGAGTGTCTATGGTTGTTCCGAAATATATATAGATGTGTCGACATGATAGGTCGAAACATTGTATACGTGTCTATGGTATCTCAAGATTACATAATATACAATACAAGTTGATTAAGTTATGGTTGGAATAGATTTGTTATCAATTTTCACGTAGCTAAAATGAGAAAAATTATCCAATCTTGTTTTACCCATAACTTCTTCATTTTAAATCCGTTTTGAGTGAATCAAATTGCTATGGTTTCATATTGAACTCTATTTTATGAATCTAAACAGAAAAAGTAAAGGTTTATAGTCGAAAAAATAAGTTACAAGTCATTTTTGTAAAGGTAGTCATTTCAGTCGAAAGAACGACGTCTAGATGACCATTTTAGAAAACATACTTCCACTTTGAGTTTAACCATAATTTTTGGATATAGTTTCATGTTCATAATAAAAATCATTTTCTCAGAATAACAACTTTTAAATCAAAGTTTATCATAGTTTTTAATTAACTAACCCAAAACAGCCCGCGGTGTTACTACGACGGCATAAATCCGGTTTTACGGTGTTTTTCGTGTTTCCAGGTTTTAAATCATTAAGTTAGCATATCATATAGATATAGAACATGTGTTTAGTTGATTTTAAAAGTCAAGTTAGAAGGATTAACTTTTGTTTGCGAACAAGTTTAGAATTAACTAAACTATGTTCTAGTGATTACAAGTTTAAACCTTCGAATAAGATAGCTTTATATGTATGAATTGAATGATGTTATGAACATCATTACTACCTTAAGTTCCTTGGATAAACCTACTGGAAAAGAGAAAAATGGATCTAGCTTCAATGGATCCTTGGATGGCTCGAAGTTCTTGAAGCAGAATCATGACACGAAAACAAGTTCAAGTAAGATCATCACTTGAAATAAGATTGTTATAGTTATAGAAATTGAACCAAAGTTTGAATATGATTATTACCTTGTATTAGAATGATAACCTACTGTAAGAAACAAAGATTTCTTGAGGTTGGATGATCACCTTACAAGATTGGAAGTGAGCTAGCAAACTTGAAAGTATTCTTGATTTTATGAAACTAGAACTTTTGGAATTTATGAAGAACACTTAGAACTTGAAGATAGAACTTGAGAGAGATCAATTAGATGAAGAAAATTGAAGAATGAAAGTGTTTGTAGGTGTTTTTGGTCGTTGGTGTATGGATTAGATATAAAGGATATGTAATTTTGTTTTCATGTAAATAAGTCATGAATGATTACTCATATTTTTGTAATTTTATGAGATATTTCATGCTAGTTGCCAAATTATGGTTCTCACATGTGTTAGGTGACTCACATGGGCTGCTAAGAGCTGATCATTGGAGTGTATATACCAATAGTACATACATCTAAAAGCTGTGTATTGTACGAGTACGAATACGGGTGCATACGAGTAGAATTGTTGATGAAACTGAACGAGGATGTAATTGTAAGCATTTTTGTTAAGTAGAAGTATTTTGATAAGTGTATTGAAGTCTTTCAAAAGTGTATAAATACATATTAAAACACTACATGTATATACATTTTAACTGAGTCGTTAAGTCATCGTTAGTCGTTACATGTAAGTGTTGTTTTGAAACCTTTAGGTTAACGATCTTGTTAAATGTTGTTAACCCAATGTTTATAATATCAAATGAGATTTTAAATTATTATATTATCATGATATTATCATGTATGAATATCTCTTAATATGATATATATACATTAAATGTCTTTACAACGATAATCGTTACATATATGTCTCGTTTAAAAATCATTAAGTTAGTAGTCTTGTTTTTACATATGTAGTTCATTGTTAATATACCTAATGATATGTTTACTTATCATAGTATCATGTTAACTATATATATATCCATATATATGTCATCATATAGTTTTTACAAGTTTTAACGTTCGTGAATCACCGGTCAACTTGGGTGGTCAATTGTCTATATGAAACATATTTCAATTAATCAAGTATTAACAAATTTGATTGCTTAACATGTTGGAAACATTTAATCATGTAAATATCAATCTCAATTAATATTATAAACATGGAAAAGTTCGGGTCACTACATTTATATCATGTAATCTTATCTATAATCAGCTGATTATCACTTAGTTATTTGTGTTTGTTCATGTTCATCTTTGTTCATCTCATATTTATCACTTTTATGCTAAAATTTCTAATCGAAGCTTGTTTCTTGATCAAACAATCCTAGCTAGTAATGCAAGGGATCCAAAAAATGGTATCAGAGCCTAAGATCAAACAAGATTAGATTAAACAGCTGCAATTGATGAAATTGAGTTTTGGAATTCGGTTTGACTTTTGTTGACTAATTTTTTTATTTTTTTTGAGATTTAGCACGAATTGGAGAAATGTAAGAAGTAGGGATTGTTGGTAATCATCTAGTGATGATATCCTCAAAATTACAGCTCCTGATTCGAAGTATTGGGCAAGTTATAAGAAATTTTTTATTTTGGAAAAAGTGGACTGAAAATTGATTTATCCGTGATTATTGTTGTTTGTTTGGGAAATTCGTTAATGGAGAAGTGTTTAGCTGGTTCTAAGGTTGCTCTCTGCAAAATTTGATGCATTTTGGTGATGAATTGAGGTGTTTGCCATGAACACCGCCAACGACCACCGTGAGCCACCGTCCAACTCGCCGGAATCTGGAAATGGGTGAAGAACACAATGGAAGCTTGAAACGCATGACTGAATGGCTGAAACGTGCGACTGAGACATCAGAAACACGAGTGAGAAGCTTAAACGTACGGTTAATACATGAAAAATTTGAATTGGGTTGATAAATTGTTCATCCGTACGTGTGAGTTTTTGATGTTGAAGAAGAAAAGGTAACAGCAGTCAACCGTACGATTGAACTTGGTATATACGTTTAAAACATGAACCGTATGCTTGATGTGCTTAAAAATTTGAATTTTGGGATATTTTGAGCTGAATCGTGCGTTTGGATTGAAGGAGAAACAGATACCAGTATGTGAGAATGACGATGGCAATTTTGTAATTAATTGAATTTTTCAGTGGGTCCCACATCCACATGTATTCTTTCGGCTGAAATCAAATGCAAATGAGAAGATGCTGTGGGTCCTAGCTAGTACAAACTGTCTCCTTGTCTCCTTATATAAGACCTTCTAGAAGGACTCCTTAATTTGATTCCTTTTTATTAAACTATCGTATATGTACCATTCATATGCTTATACGGATCAAGTATGATCCAACAAACCAACCCAGTACCAGATCCGTGGATACCAAATTTGACCCGAAACCAGGATCCGACCCAGATTCATACCCATCAATATTTTTAACACCATCAGTCCTTCAAGTTAAATATCTAATGACAGTTAATTCCAAGGGACTTCGAATGCAAAATTTTGAAAAAAAATTCTGAATTTTCTTTTTTAGTCCCTCAACTTTCTGAAAAATTTATTTTCAGCCCCTGAACTTTGTAAAATATACACTTTTGGTCTCTAAAGTTTCAAACTTTACACTTTTGGTCTCTCACTTTTTGTGAATTTTTCAACCATGGTCATTGAAGCTTGTAATTGACTATATCTTTAATCCATGGTCCTTTATTCTTAAAGATTCAACAAAATAGCCATGAACAAAGGAAGTTCAAGATTACCTTTTAGGATTTGATTCTGCAACTCGATTTAACCCATGAGCTTATGTGTTTGTCAACCAACAAAGTCAGTTATACCGATTGATATACGATTGAGTAGTGATCGAGATGTGATTGTGTCGAGAAGCGCATGAGAGGTGATTTGTGCCGGAAATACCAATTAAGCCTACACGTTTGAGAATTTAGTGACTCACTGGGTCTTGCATCATGATTTTTCTGACTTGACTTGGTTTGCACGCCAGAAGTACCAATGCGACATCATGTGCGTTAAGTGATGTTACACCTATCTTAAGTTCAGTCGTATAGGTTCGATTGATCTGTACGAATGAAGATTTGAACTCGTGCGAAGATGCTTTGGATTTTTATTCGTGGGGTATAATTATCAGACGCACAATCAACATTCGACCTACTCAAGCGTTATTGATACTGAGAGAAGATGTTTACTATTCACTGAAGCATTGATATACAAAGTTTAGTGGACAACCTCCTTTGTCCGTTGAACTAATTTAGTAATTGTTTAAGTAAAGCACTTGTGTTATGCGAAGATTAGTGGGGCAGCCAGGAGCATCTCACTGTTTATGGGCCAACAACGTGTTTAATTCCGCATTTTTCCGTGTAAGATGAGTACACGAGACACGAGTGTTATGATGAGTTTTTGTGGGGTAATCAGAACCATCTGATTATTTATGGGCCGAAACATTTTAAATTCATAATTTCGAGAGTTCCATTGTGTGATGGAAGCTGGTTGTGGAAATTCTGCTGAATATAGAGCATTTGTTTGAGAAGATTCCACTATATCAAGGGAATTGATGAGAGTGATGCGCAACCATGAGATACTAGATTGACAACGTGTGATGAATCAGATAAACTGTGGATCAGATTTCTCTGATATTTTGCCCATTACAGTAGGCAAGTCATGAAGACGTTTATGCTTGAGCAAATTGTTGAGAGAATGGGATACATTGAACGCTGAGAAAGAAGATTCTACAGTCAAGATCCTTTGGGAGTGTCTTTTATCAGAGGAGTTCGTCAGAGATTGATCTCATTTCAGTCTTAGGGGGAGTACTGCTGCAATTGGTTCTGTGGGTAACAAGTGGATTTGAAATTTCTTTGAGAATATCAAACGGAAATTCGTAAGGCGGATCTCAATGACCTAAAAATTATTGAGGTGTGAAGTTCAGCATTACATGCATTCAAGAAGACTTTAATGAAACCTGAAGATTCAGAAGACCCGGTACCACTGCAGAGACTGACTGAAGATTGCTTGAGGTGTTTTCAACGACTTAGTGACAGCAAGATTCGCCAGCAATGTCCAAGGGGGTGTTGTTAGTGCACTAAATGGAGTTGTCCATCGCTGTCGAACAACCTGAGAATAGGTTTAGGTCTACGTTGTACACCTAGGATTAGATTGAACTAGAAAACTCATGTCGCAGGAGCATATGTGACCAAACGTGTAATATAGGTATGTCATACAAGTGACTGAAGCCACTCGTACGGTTGAAAACTGTCAGACGTACAGTTAAGTGCTCAATCGTGCGTATGAGGTGACAGAAGACAGAGACTATAAATAGAGGATTCTAGGTTCATTTGTGTTTGAGGATTTTCCACCAAGAGCACTTAAGTGTGTGTGAGGTGTGTGCTCCTCCTCTTCACCTTCATGGTGAGGAGGATCCATAGTGAATTGATGCTCCAACCACCATGGAATTGACAAAGTGACTAGATTAGATTCATGTAATTGCTATTGTAATTGTTCTTCATTGTTTATATCATGTAATCTTATCTATAATCAGCTGATTATCACTTAGTTATTTGTGTCTATTCATTTTCATCTTTGTTCATCTCATATTTATCAATTTTATGCTCAAATTGCTAATCGAAGCTTGTTCCTTGATCAAACGAACTTAGCTAGTGATGTAAGGGATCCAACAAATGGTATCAGAGCCTAAGATCAAACAAGATTAGATTAAACATCTGCAATCTGATGAAATGGAGTTTTGGAATTCGGTTTGCTTTTGTTGACTAAATTTATGTTTTGGAGATTTAGCTCGAATTAGAGAAATGTAAGAAGTAAGGATTGTTTGTAATCATCTAGAGATGATATCCTCAAAATTACAGCTCCTGATTCGAAGTATTGAGCAAGTTATAAGAAATTTTTTATTTTGGCAAAAGTGGACTGAAAATCGATTAATCCATGATTATTGTTGTTTGTTTGGGAAATCCGTTAATGGAGAAGTGTTTAGCGGGTTCTAAGGTTGCTCTCTGCAAAATTTGATGCATTTTGGTGATGAATTGAGGTGTTTGCCATGAACACCACCAACGACCACCGTGAGCCGCCTTCCTACTCGCTGGAATCTGGAAATGGGTGAAGAATATGATGGAAGCTTGAAACGCATGACTGAATGGCTGAAACGTGCGACTGAGACTTCAAAAACACGAGTGAGAAGCTTAAACATATGGTTAATACATGAAAAATTCGAATTGGGTTGATAAATTGTTCATCCGTATGTGTGAGTTTTTAAGGTTGAAGAAGAAAAGGTAACAGTAGTCAACCGTACGATTGAACTTGGTATATACGTTTGAAACATGAACCGTATGCTTGATGTGCTTAAAAATTTGAATTTTGGGATATTTTGAGCTAAATCGTACGTTTGGATTGAAGGAGAAACAGATACCAGTATGTGAGAATGATGATGGCAATTTTGTAATTAATTGAATTTTTTCAGTGGGTCCCACATACACATGTATTCTTTAGGCTGAAATCAAATGCAAATGAGAAGATGTCGTAGGTCCCACATATACATGTATTCTTTTAGTGGGTCCCACCGCCACTCTCACAGTCGCTCTTTTTTTTTTCTTTTCACACTTCTGGAACAAGTGAAGAGTATCCAGATTTTTAACAAGTGTTTTTAGTCACATTTACACTTTTAACACTCCCTTACTCCAAGTCTTTCAACGCCAGTCCCTTTTTTGCAACCAAGGTCATTTTTCTAACAAAGTTTTAAGTTAACAAACTAAACATAAACAATAAACAATACCTTAAGTAAATTGGGGTATTACACAAACCCGCCGAAAAAGGTGTTGGATATTCCATATCATGTGGCGTTGGTTGCTTTCTAACAGGAGAATCAACTGCCATTTGTGTGACGGGGTCATTTGTGATTGGTTCTAGATTCTTATTCGTTGAAATTTGATTTAAATTAAAAAATAAATAAATAAATCAATTACTTCTTCCGTCTCATATTCACGGACAAAAAACACATACTTTAAGGAAATTCTATAAAAGTACTGTATTTTCTGTTTACTTTCCACTTTTATCCTCACATTTTTTTCTCTCCTTTAATCCTACCCACATACATTAAGTATATAATAGAACTTAAGCTTCTTATTCTTTATAATTTATGAAAGTGGGCTATTAATATGGGATATCCCAAAATAGAATAATGGATTATTAATAGGGGACTGAGGGAGTATTATTTCCTATATATACTTTTATATATTCATCATTTTTACACAAAAAAATTCATCCTCTTTATTTTCCTCTAAAATAACATACATATTTAATTTTCAAAATGAATAAAACATAAAAAATGATAGAGTGTCTTCTCGAATCCAATTTTGATGACGAAAAAAATGTTCAGATTATCAATTTAACCACAGAAGAGGCTAGTAGGTCACAAATCCCTCGAATTTGTCGTTATATTACAAAGGATCGTGAAGAAGCGGCAGAAAGATTACACAAGGATTATTTTTGGAATTATCGAATGAGTCATCAATTATTTCTCATAATCATCGAAGGTATATCCAACTTTTCTTGTAGTAATATTCTCAAATATTTTTCGTATTTTAGATAACGTCCTAATGCAAATGGTCGATAAAGTTTCACAATACTATAAAAATGTACATTCGTCGTACGTCAAATGGCGTATGGAACTACTCCGGATTTGTTTAACGAATACATACAAATTGCTGAGATAATGTCCGCTGACTGTCTAGATAATTTTTGCAAATGCGTATTTGTAAGACCCTATTTTCATTTTCAGCTAAGTGGGACGCCGTCCAAGATTCGGGACGCCGTCCAAGATTCGGGACGCCGTCTAGCAGTGCAGCATTGGACGCCGTCCAATACTTGGGATGCCGTCCAGATGTACTGACGGGCCAGTTGTTTTAATTGGTTTTAAAAAGGGGCATTTTGGTAATTTTACTTGTGTTCTGTTTGGTGGCCACAAAACTGATCCATTGCCTATCTTATCCTCATTTCACCTCTTTAGACTCACACACTTGCATCTAGAGAGAGAGAAAGAGTTTAGAGAGAGAGAGAGAGAGCTTGATTTGGAGAATAAAGAGTTAGATTCTCACCAAAGCACGGGTTTTAAAGTTGTTCATCTCGCTCCTAGCTACGTTTTGGTTGTTGTGGTAAGTTCTAACTCCGAATTTCATTGTTTGATTTGATTTCCAAAGTTAGGGTTTGAGCTTAAATTGTTGATAAACCCATTTAAACTCACGAAGTGAGTTTAATGATGCTAGTAATTGGGTTTTATAGTGTTGTTGGTGGATTTTAGGTTGGTTGATGTTTTGGTCAAGTTCAAGACTTGCAAAATGGGTTAATCACTAGGTTTAGTGATTTTAGATGTTTTGAAACACACTTGGGTGTATTTTGGTTGACTAATTTTAAAATGAGTCAAAATTAGGGTTTGGTATCAAATTGGGTAAAATAAGTATTTAACACTTAAGATTTGAGTAAAATATGGTGTTAGAACATAATCGCTAGTTAATTGTGATTATGTGTGATTCGGGCGAGTTTTGACTTAGTCAAAGTGAAGTATGTGCAAATGGGTCGAAATTGAACTTATGGTTTTGGGCATAAGCTAGAGTGTTTGGCTTATTTATTTGTGAATTATCTAGGTGATTCACATTCGGACGATTAGGAGCTCAAGCGGGAGTTGCCTTTCTTGTAATCGAGGTGAGTGAAATATTTATACATGTATGTATGTGGTTTATTTACTCGTACGCGATGTGGGCCTTAGGTGCCACATCATGAGTATTGGGCGTTATGTCACAAGATGGTGACTTATTGAGGTTAGGGGTGAAAAGAACTACGGGTGGGTAGTGTCTCATTAGGTGACTCACAAATCGGTGACACCCGATGGTGGTTCACAAGGCGTTGACCCTTTTAGTATTTTGTTAGGTGACTCACAAGTCAGTGACTGATGTTATGCGAGGTGTATACGAAATAGTTATATATTTATTATGAAAAACTATTAAATATGCTACAATTTTACACAAGTTATTTATTTATTTATAGAATGGATATACATAAACCTTGCTACAACACTTATAAGCAGTGTACCTAATCGTAGAGTAGTGTAGTTTTTAGTAAGTCCGGTTCGTTCCACAGGGAGCTGGCTAAGTTTAACGCTATATTTAAAAACTATATTTGTATAAAATATATATAATTATATATAGTAATATTATTATAAAAGGGGGTTTTTACCGTTTAATGACCGGTTTGTCGATTTTATATTTTAAGCGTAAAGATAAATGACGATAATATAAATGACCGAATTTAAATTGCGATAAAGTAAATTGCAGTAATTAAAATGACAGTAAATAAAGGTACGATGAAATATGAAATAAAAGGATTATGCTTATTTAAACTTCCGTAATCATGATGTTCAACGTGTTGAT
Source organism: Rutidosis leptorrhynchoides (assembly GCF_046630445.1). NCBI lineage: Eukaryota > Viridiplantae > Streptophyta > Magnoliopsida > Asterales > Asteraceae > Rutidosis > Rutidosis leptorrhynchoides. Next base: position 201,019,911 of record NC_092343.1, on the reverse strand, counting down.
TTTAATTTATTACCCGGGTTAATTGTCCTTTGTCCTGGATTATTTGATACCTATTTGGTTTTTGTCCATAATAGTCCATCGGTCATAATTATAAAATGCTCGTCAAATTAACCTTATTCCCGAAGTCAAATATTCCAACTAATTAGGGATTCAAACTCTAACAAGGTTTTAATACTTTGTTAATAATTACACCAGGTTATCGACTGCGCGTAATCCAAGGTTTTAATACTTTGTTAACAATTACACCAATTATCCTTGTATGTAATCCACCCCTGTTTTAATGAGATATGAATATTAATTTACCCACTTAATCAGAATGAATAATCAATTACCCAACCCGAATAATTAATTAAATGACCGTAAAAGATGTCGTATAAATGTCACTAAATAGAACATACATAATCATTTTAATAATTATTAGATTAACTAATTTGAAGATAGGTTTGACAGGTTCCAATGAGTTGTCGCTCAATTAGACAATATCCCCTATCTATTAATAGTCATAGTCCAATGTCCACAAGCGTCGGTCTTTTGCCCAAACCTTAATTATGGTACAAAATCTAATAACCCCATCTTAATATTTAGTCTAACATCACGATTACTTTGGCTCAAATAAGCATAATAATAACTTAGTTACGAGAAATTAATTTAAAAAGGTTGAACATAACTTACAATGATTAATAATAGCGTAGCGTTACACGGACAGAATTTTGACTTACACACTTACAACATTTGCTAACATACCCTTATTATTAAAATTAAAATTAAAATTAAAATTATAATATGTATATATATATATTACGTTGAGAGATAGAGAAGAGAAAAAGATGTGTTTTACATTCGACTGAAACTGCGCCTTTTATAGCAATGTGGCCCAACTTTTTGCTCCATACGATCGCATGGAGATTGTTCTTCTTGGCCATGCGATCGCATGGCCTGGGATTCCAGCTCACAAATGTTTGTTTTCTTCTTGCCGACGGTTTTATTAAATAATATAATATATATATAATTTTAAGAATTAATTATATATTATATTTTATTCATGTACATAGTTGACTTGTAATTTTTAGTCCGTTGCGTCGAGCGTTGAGAGTTGACTCTGGTCCCCGTTCCGGATTTTCGAACGTCCTTGCGTACAATTTAATATCTTGTACTTTGCGTTTTGCGTCTTGTACTCTTATAATTTCGAGACGTTTCTCATCAATAATTTGTACCACTTTGATTGTACTTTGTACTTTTTAGCTTTTTGGTCGTTTGCGTCTTCAATTCATCGAATCTGTCTTTTGTCTTCACCTTTTATTATTTAAACGAATATCACTTGTAAATAGAACAATTGCAACTAAAAGCTTGTCTTTCTTGAGGGATAATGCTATGAAATATATGTTCGTTTTTAGCATTATCAAATATTCCCACACTTGAACGTTGTTTGTCCTCAAGCAATACATAACTTAAAATAAAATCACACTTCACTCGAATCACTTTTTTATTCTCACACTTTATACATCAGTGATTTTGATATAGCGGTATAAACAATGATAGTAACGATGTGGTTTACAGTCCCACATGACTATGAAAATTTAGATCCTTTAAGGAAATTGGATCTTTATGAAAACATTTGATCTTTTGAAAATTCAATCTAGCTTTTACCCTAGATAAGTTTTCTGGAATAACCCTTCACCGGTGTTTGCAAATTATTTTTGTGGGTTTAGTGGGTTTCAGATTTGAAAATTTTAGCTTAAAACTTGCAGTTTTGTGTCACCCACTTGCTAACCTTGTATTGGGAAAGCAACACGTCCAGTATACTTGCTCCATATATTACCTTTCGGTAAACTACCGTCCGTTGTAAAGGAAAGCGTTGAACAAGCAACTGTTAAGGCAATGTCCCGTGACATGCTTTTGATTATGGTCTATATCGTGTCGAATGCAATTACTATTCTTTGTAGGAGCAATAGTAAAGCTCACCCTATGGTTTTTCGGTCTGGCATAAGGTCCTGTGTTCGACCATGCTATGTAACCACCATTCTTACGGTTGACACCCGATTTGGTTCAGGTGACCTAATGAATTCCAGGTGAATTCCTAGGATTTTATGTTCAATGGTAATGAACGCATTGAAAATAGGTTTTTCAGAAAACAAATCGGTTTTATTTTGATCAAAATATTTTCTCGTTCAAGCTCGAGTTTAAATATCATTGAATTTCATGAGTTTGTAATTCTCAATCTTTAAAGTCAATCTCAAGAATTGAGTAATATCAGGCTTAAAAGCCGATTTTTAATCTTTTAAGGAGATTATCCTTTCTGGGGGTCTGATTCATTAGTCTTATCAAGCTAATTTGCACGGCGCCTCCCCATTTTACGAGACAGATCCTCTCATGGTTAGGATAAGTCTGACCACTTGGCGACCCTGTTTGATGCTGAGATCCGTGGATTTCCAGCTGATTTTCGAGATGACTTTTCTAGATTTTTCGTCAACCTACAGCTGGTCTGGACAACAACTTCCTGACCTAAATCAAGAAGCGCGTGTCTTTCTCAGAAGACTTTACTTCGTTTTAATGATGGAATTGATTCATCATGTAGATCCATCTTTTCATTCAAATATATTACAATAAATCGGGTAAAACTGATTAGTTTAGTCCAAAGCAAAAGTACCTGCAATAATCTGTACCAAATATGTGGTATGTGTTTTAAAGAAATTAGTAAATTCTTCCCACACTTAGCTTTTATTTATTCTTTCTTTACCTTTTTATTATCCTCTATTCCATTTTAAATGAATTCTAACATTTTGGGTTGTTTCTCCATTTATGTTCTCTCCGAGGTAACAATAATTTCGGTATTATAACCTAGTTTTATCATTTATAAATATGTATAAACATGATTTTGAATTCATTTAGTTGAAATTTTTTTAAATTTTCACAAAATTTGGCAATTAAACTAAGTGTAAACCCGAGAGAATTTATAACCCTTCTCCACACTTGAGATCATGCAATGCCCTCATTTGCAAGAAATCAGTAAAAATTTAAATTCATGAGGGTGATTAGTGTAAAAAAATGATTAAAAATACCAAGTTTGCAAACATATTATTTTATATCACATTTGATATTTTGCGTCTTGTCGTCAAAATTATCAGCTTTTGCTGAACTTAATGCTAGTCTTTGAAAATGCGCTGTTTTACCCTGTTTTGTACATAAGATAAACTACAAACATATATATAATATATATATATATATATATATATATATATATATATATATATATTTTATAAAAACCTTTATTTATTAAAACAATTTAAATGAAATTTTTTTTAAAATTTTGTTTCCTTTTACTTTAGGTAGTTTCGGTATGTTTACCTAGTCCGTTCCTCGAAAAAATTTAAAATTTATCGTTTTTAAAGCGATTGTTTTAAAAGCAAAGATTTTTGGGTTTTTCAATTTTTTTGGTATACATTAGATCAATAATATTAAAAATAATGATAACAAAATTTGTGTCGCCCCGCCCTCGGGTAAAGCAATTTCGGTTCCATGACCTAGTCTTTAACTTATGACGAATTTTAGAAATCAATTTTTTTAAACTTAATGAAATAAAGTAATTTTTGTTTTTTAAAATCACACAAAAATTAAATTTAAAATTGCATATTAATTACATACAAAACCTACAAAATAAAAATTCAGAATGGGGGGAGAAAACTAGTTCTTTAGTGTCTGCTAGTGGAAAAGACCAATCGGATTCCATTCTCGGAACTACACGAGAACAGAACAACTAACTCTAGACAGTATTTTCCTTTTAGAACATTTGAATCTCCCCACACTTAGGTAACTGTGGTGTCAAAATTGTGATTAACTTTATTGTCAATTTCTCTTGGACCATAATCAACTTGCATTTCTGTGACTTTTGTTTTTAGCCATTGGTCGGATTCCTGTGTAATATTCACAAATTCAACTAGTTTTGCCTTTTCTTTAGGCGATAAATTGGATACTAACCGGTTACATAACTTAAAGTTCCCCTTGGTTCTAGCATCGCGAATCCGTTTAATAAGTTTCTTCATTGAACTGTTAATAACGGAGTCATTAAATTTTGTATCAACAACGGGGTTCTTTGTTATCAAGTCATCATTAGGTGTTACTTCATTTTCCCCACACTTAGGCGTTTTATTATTGCTAAGCAATACCGTTGGAGTTGGTAAAAAAACATGGTTCTTACCAATCATTTTTGTTGGTTCAACGGTTTTGGTTGGTAGAGATTTAGACTTTCGAATCACAAAGGTGATCGATTTTTCATCATTACTAAGTGTCATTCTACCCTCTCTTACATCAAATAACGCCCCGGCGGATGCTAAGAATGGCCGACCTAAAATTAGAGGAATGTTTGGGTCCTCTTCTATGTCAATGACAATAAATTCGACTAAAAAGGTTAAATTACCCACTTGAACGGGTAGGTCATCAACAATTCCAACTGGGTGCTTAATGGTTTGATCAAAGAGTCGAACACTCATTTCCGTTGGACTTAACTCACCTAATCCTAATCTCTTATATAATGAAAGAGGCATAACACTCACACTCGCACCTAAATTTGCTAGTGCATCATACATGACACAATCACTAAGTAGACAAGGAACAATAAATTCACCCGTATCACCCACCCTGGGTGGAGGTTTTGGTGGAACTATCTTCACCGGGTTTATTTTTACGGTTTTTGTTTCTTGTATTTTCTTATTCTTCTTCTTCTTCTTTCCAGAGGTATCACAAACTTTATTACCTATTACTTTCTCATACTCAACTCCTTTTCTTGGAAACGGGATGGGTGGTTTGTATGGTGCCACCACTGGCTTTATATACTCGGGTGGTGGTGGTGGTGTAATTTCTTCATTGTTACTCACATCTAAACCCTTCCCATCTTCTGATGATGGTTTTCAGAATTTTTTGAGACCATATGTAACGACCCGAATTTTTCCGCTAATATATTGAAGATTAATATTTACATAATTAATGTTTCCAACATATTAGCAATCAAACTCATTAAGAATTGGTTATTTGAAATGAATTTTATACAAACGTTTGGCCACCCAGTCTGTCTGACGATTCACGAACGTCATAATTTGAAATAATTATATAATGATGTATATATGGATATATATATATACTTATGATTTGGTAAAATGATATTTAAGTATCTAATTATATATAATAACAATTGGTTATATACATAAAATGAGATTACTAACTTAAAGACTTCAAGACTATATGCATATATATAACGATTAACGTTGTAATAACTTCTAAATTAAAATGTATATATATGTATTGTATTAATATGGATTAATACACTTTTGAAAGACTTAAATACATATATCAACATAATTATACTCAACAAAGATAGCTATACTCATAATCTCATTCAATTCTATCAAGAATTCTACTCGTATTCATTCGGTATTTATACCCGTATCATACCCAACTTCTAAACGTATTTACTATTGGTATATACATACCAAATCATTGATCTTAGCTGCCCTCAATCAGTTGTTAGACATGTATAAACATGATAGAGACTTGTGGGAACCATCCTTTGTCATTAACCATGACTTATTTGTAACAAAACAAAACTATACATATCATATATCTATATCTATATTCAAGAATGTATGTATGTGTATATATACACATCTCATTTCATTTACATCTTCATTTTAACTCACTCTTAAACACGTACTCAAAGTATTCAGCAACCTTTCATCATATATCTCATAAACCACTTCAAGAACAAGCTTAAAACATCATAACAGAATACCGCCTACGCACTTCCATGGTCCACTTTCAAGCACATGATGACGGAAGAGTACCGTCCCAGAACCGAAATCAACAAGCTCAAGGCAGAGCTTAAAGCACTGACAACTCAAGGGTTAGATGTCACTACCTACAAGCGACGTTTCAATGAAGTGGCTTTAATGTGTCCTGGACCATTTGAGGACGAAGAAGCAAAAATTGAAGCATTCATAAAAGGGTTGCCGGAATGAATCCAAGAGCATGTAGGTGCTAACGACCCTGTAACAATGCAGAAAGCAAGCCGTATAGCCCATAAATTGATAGGCCAAATTACAAGAAGGATAAAGAAAGAAGTGGCCGAGGAGGCCATAATGAAACAGGGGAAAAGAAAGTGGGAGGAAAGCGGTGATCAGGGTCACCAGTACAACAACAACAATCAAAACAACAATTACAACAACAATCGCAACCACCCCAACAACAACAATAATCGCAACAACCGCAACAATAACCACAACAACTATCCCAATAATAATAACAACAACAACAATCCCAATCACAACAATAACAACAACAAACGTCTCAACAACAATAACCCTAACAACAACAACAACGACAACAAAAAGCAAAGGACTATATGCCCAAGGTGTGATACGTTTCATCCGGAATGGGTTTGTAGAGAATTATGTACCAAGTGAAATAGGAATGGCCATATTGCGGCAAAGTGTGAAGTCTACGGACCAAATAGAAACAAAGGAGTAAATAATGCCGGAACAAATAATAACAGCGTTGTTTGCTATGGATGTGGAAAACCGGGCCATACCATAAATCAGTGCAGGAATGGAAATAGGCAAGGCCGTGGGAGAGCCTTCAACATTAATGGGGAGAAAGCACAGGAAGACCCTGAGCTTGTTACGGGTACGTTTCTTATCAACAATACACCAGCTTATGTTTTATTTGATTCGGGTTCCGATAGAAGTTATATGAGTAGAGAATTTTGTGCCAAATTAAATTGCCCGTTAACGCCTTTGGATAAAAAGTGTATAGTTGAAGTAGCAAACGGTAAACTAATTAAGGTTGATAAAATTTGTCAAAATCGAAAAATTACTTTAGTTAGCGAAATGTTTGCAATTGATTTAATACCAGTGGAATTGGGAAGCTTCGACGTAATTATTGGAATGGACTGGATGTCCAAGGTGAAAGCCGAAGTTGTTTGTCATGAGAAGGCGATTCGCATCCCGAGAGAAAACGGGTTACCCTTAATGGTGTACGGAGAAAAGGGTAATGCCAAATTAAATCTTATTAGTAGTTTGAAGGCGCGCAAACTAATAAGAAAAGGTTGCTATGCCATACTAGCACACGTCGAGAAGGTTGAAAAAGAAGAAAAGAAAATCGATGACGTTCCTATTGCAAGAGAATTTCCTGAGGTGTTTCCGAACGAATTACCGGGACTACCTCCACACCGATCCGTTGAATTTCAAATAGATCTTGTACCAGGAGCAGCACCAATAGCTCATGCTCCATATAGACTTGCACCCACTGAAATGAAAGAATTACAAAGTCAGCTACAAGAATTATTAGAACGTGGTTTTATCTGACCGAGTACGTCACCATGGGGAGCTCCAATTTTATTCGTTAAAAAGAAAGATAGGTCTTTTCGCATGTGTATCAATTACCGTGAGCTGAACAAAGTAACCATCAAAAACTGATACCCTTTACCCCGAATCGACGACCTATTTGATCAACTCCAAGGTTCGAGCGTATACTCCAAAATCGACTTAAGGTCGGGTTATCATCAACTGAGGGTTAAAGAAGCCGATATACTAAAAACAACCTTCAGAACTCGTTATGGCCATTACGAATTCATGGTTATGCCATTCGGTCTAACCAATGCACCCGCAGTTTTCATGGATCTCATGCACCGAGTATGTAGTCCATATTTAGATAAGTTTGTTATTTTCTTTATTGATGACATTCTTATCTATTCGAAGAATAACTAAGAACACGAACAACACTTGAGACTTGTATTAGAGTTGTTAAGAAAAGAACAACTTTATGCAAAATTCTCTAAGTGCGCTTTTTGGTTAAATGAAGTACAATTTCTCGGCCACGTAGTCGGTAGTAATGGAATCAAAGTTGATCCCGCCAAGATCGAAGCCATCAAAAATTGGGAAACCCCGAAAACTCCAACACAAATACATCAATTTTTGGGTTTAGCCGGTTATTATAGGAGATTTATTCAAGATTTCTCCCGAGTAGCCAAACCTTTAACTGCCTTGACACACAAGGGGAAAAAGTATGAATAGACTTCCGAACAAGAGGGTGACTTCCAATTGTTGAAAAAGAAGTTGACTACGGCACCTATTTTATCGTTACCTGACGGAATGGAAGATTTTGTTATCTACTGCGACGCATCAAGAATGGGTTTTGGGTGTGTTCTTATGCAACGGAAGATGGTGATTGCATATGCTTCTCGATAACTCAAAATTCATGAACAAAACTACACCACACATGATCTGAAATTGGGCGTCATTATTTTTGCATTAAAGATGTGGAGACATTATCTATATGGGGTCAAGTTTATTGTATACACCGACCACAAAAGTCTCCAACATATTTTAAATCAAAAGCAACTAAATATGAGGCAGCGTAGGTGGGTTGAGCTGTTAAATGATTATGATTGTGAAATCCGTTACCACCCAGGGAAAGCGAATGTGGTAGCCGATGCCTTGAGTCGAAAGGAAAGAGAAACTATTCAAGTAAAAGCTATGAACATGATTATTCATACTAATCTTACTACTCGAATAAAAGAGCCACAACAGGAGGTTTTGAAGGAAGGAATTTTTGGAAAGGAAATACCTAAAGGATTAGAAAAACAGCTTAATATTCGGGAAGACGGAACCAGGTATTTAGCTGAAAGAATTTGGGTACCGAAGAATGGGGATTTGAGGAAAGTGGTACTAGATGAAGCACATAAAACCGGATATTCAATACATCTGGGAGTGGGGAAAATGTACCAAGACCTTAAGAGAAACTTTTGGTGGCCAGGAATGAAGGCCGATATAGCCACATATGTAGGAAAAGTCAAAGCTGAACATCAGAAACCATCGGGTCTACTCCAACAACCTGAAATCCTAGAATGGAAATGGGAAAACATTACCATGGATTTTATTGCTAAGTTACCGAGAACTGCAGGTGGTTATGATATGATTTGGGTAATAGTCGATCGTCTTACTAAGTCAGCACATTTTTTGCCAATAAAAGAAGAGGATGGTATAGAGAAATTAGCACGATTATACCTGAAAGAAGTTGTTTCTAGACATGGTATACCAATCTCTATTATCTCTGATCGTGATAGCAGATTTACTTCCAGATTCTGGCGGGCATTACACGAAGCGTTGGGAACTCGTCTAGATTTAAGTACTGCCTATCATCCACAAACTGATGGGCAGAGTGAAAGGACGATTCAGACACTCGAAGACATGCTACGAGCATGTGTTATTGATTTTGGAAGCAGTTGGGATCGACATCTACCGTTAGCTGAGTTTTCCTACAACAACAGCTATCATTCTAGCATTGAGGCGGCACCATTCGAGGAACTTTATGGGAGGAAGTGCAGGTCTCCGATTTGTTGGAGTGATGTGGGGGAAAAACATATTACAGGTCCAGAAATTATCCAGGAAACTACCGACAAGGTCATTCAGATTCAGCAACGATTGAAAATAGCCCGGAGTGGGCAAAAGAGCTACGCGGATGTTAGAAGGAAACCTTTAGAGTTTGTGGAGGGTGATATGGTTATGCTTAAGGTATCACCTTGGAAAGGTGTTATTCGTTTTGGAAAGCGAGGGAAATTGAGCCCAAGATATATTGGGCCATTCAAGATCGAAAAACGCATTGGGCAGGTGGCCTATCGACTTGAACTACCTCCACAATTAGAAAAGATTCACAACACCTTTCATGTTTCGAACCTAAAGAAATGCCTAGCTACTGAAGATCTCATTATCCCTTTAGACAAAATTCAGATTGATGAGAAACTAAATTTCGTCGAAGAACCCGTCGAAATTATGGATCGTGAGGTCAAACGACTCAAACAAAGTAAGATACAAATCGTTAAGGTTCGGTGGAATGCTCGTAGAGGACCTGAATTCACTTGGGAATGAGAAGAACAAATGAAGCTGAAGTACCCACATTTGTTTTCCGATATCGCACGTTAACTAGGTACTATTCTAAATTTCGGGACGAAATTTAATTTAACGGGTGTGTAATGTAACAACCCGGATTTTTCCGCTAATATATTGAAGATTAATATTTACATAATTAATGTTTCCAACATGTTAAGAAATCAAACTCATTAAGAATTGGTTATTTGAAATGAATTTTATACAAACGTTTGGCCGCCCAGTCTGTCTGACGATTCACGAACGTCATAATTTGAAATAATTATATAATGATGTATATATGGATATATATATATATATATATATATATATATATATACTTATGATTTGTTAAAATGATATTTAAGTATCTCATTATATATAATAACAATTGGTTATATACATAAAATGAGATTACTAACTTAAAGACTTCAAGACTATATACATATATATAACGATTAACGTTGTAATAACTTCTAAATTAAAATGTATATATATGTATTATAATAATATGGATTAATACACTTTTGAAAGACTTAAATACATATATCAACATAATTATACTCAATAAAGATAGCTATACTCATAATCTCATTCAATTCTATCAAGAATTCTACTCGTATTCATTCGGTATTTATACCCGTATCATACCCAACTTCTAAATGTATTTACTATTGGTATATACATACCAAATCATTGATCTTAGCAGCCCTCAATCAGTTGTTAGACATGTATAAACATGATGGAGACTTGTAGGAACCATCCTTTGTCATTATCCATGACTTATTTGTAACAAAACAAAACTATACATATCATATATCTATATCTATATTCAAGTATGTATGTATGTGTATATATACACATCTCATTTCATTTACATCTTCATTTTAACTCACTCTTAAACACATACTCAAAGTATTCATCAACCTTTCATCATATATCTCATAAATCACTTCAAGAAAAAGCTTAAAACATCATAACAAGAATCATTCAAGAACATATCAAAATAACCTTCCAACATGAAGAAGTTTACTTCCAATCTTTCAAGCTAACTCAACAACTCTTTAGGATCACTAATTCTACTTTCTTTCCAGTAGCTTTTCATCTTATAATCAAGGTAAGAATCATATATAAACTTTAGTTCAATTCATATACTTATAACTATGTTATTTCAAGATAGAATTCTTATTCGAACTTTTGTTCATTTCTTTATTTTACTTCAAGAATTCCAAGCCATCAAGGATATCTTTGAACTCAAGATATTCTCCTTATTTTTCCAGCAACTTTGTTCATTTGATTTGAGGTAGTAGCCTTATTCATAATCTTATTCGATTTATATTCACATAGCTATCTTATTTTGAGTTATAACTAATAACAACAAGAACATAGTTTAGATTATTTCTAAACTTTTTTGCAAATAAAGTTAATCCGTCTAACTTGACTTTTAAAATACTTCAACACATGTATTATGACAGTATGTCAAGCTAACATAAGGATATAAAACTTGTAAACACGAAGAACTCCTTAAAATCGAATATACGCCGTCTTAGTCGAACGGGGGCTGTTTTGGGTTTAATTTTAAAAACCTATCTTAAACTTTGAATTAAAAGATTTCCTTTGGTGAAAAATCTTATTTTATATGGATATGAAATATATCCAAAATCCATGGTTAAACTCTAAGTGGAAGTATGTTTTTCAAAAGGGTCATCAAGATGTCGTTCTTACGACGGATATGACTATCTTCTCTTATTTGACACCTAAGCTGTATTTTTGACTATAAACCTATACTTTTTCTGTTAAGATTAATAATGTTGAGTTCGATACGAAACCATGGCAACTCGAATCACTCAAAACGGATTTGTAACGAAGAAATTATGGGTAAAATAAAATTGGATATTTTTCTTAATTTTTAGCTACGGACATGATTTATAAAAATGGATGCTAACCTTATCCTATCTAACTTACCTTGTATCCTACATGTATTTATACATGTCTTGTTCCCGAACTTATGGAAATACAATTTATAATAGTCGTGATTAAGTTCTACGACAATATATTATAGTCTTAATAAAGATCGTAAGGCACCATATATATGTATATGACTTGATCACCGTGGATTTGTATACAAAGTTTTGACATATCATTTTGACTTCTTCTATATATATTATTGGAACGAACTATTAGACACCATTGGCAGTAATCTCGAGTTAGCTGTGGGTCGAAGTGGATTCCAAAATATTATATACTTTGAGTTGTGATCGAGCCTGAGACATGTATACAATGGGTCGCGGATTGCTTCAGACAATATACATATTATGTGTCTTATTATATTAAGACAATATATTATAGTGTTAGTGAATTCTAACACAATATACGCATTTATATTTATATATATATTTATACTGTTGGACTATTGGAATATTATTATTTATACTGTTGGACTATTGGACTACGAACGTTGGACTACTAACAATGGACAATTAAAATTATCACAAGTATAATATTAATTATATATATATATATATATATATATATATATATATATATATATATATATATATATATATATATATCTTGACACAAGAATATTATTATTAGGTTCGTGAATTTGTCAAAGGCCAAGTCTTATTACCATCTTTTCGAAAATTATCACAAGTGAGTTATAGTCCCATTTTTACTATCTAAATTATTTTGGGATGAGAATACATGCAAATTTATAAATGTTTTACAAGATAAGCACAAGTTCATGAAACTACATTCTACGATTGTTTTGTTATACCGGATATCTGTACTTATTATTATTATTATGCTTGATAACCTAAAAATTAGTGAAAAACACTAATTGACACGAATCTTAAAGGTAGATCTACAGGCACCAACCATCTCCATTTTCGAATAGTGGAAATGCTTTAGTACTTCGAAGGGTTCTTTTCATACATTTGAATAGTGGAATGTATGATGCCAGATATCTTAAGCGCTCTATGTTAAGGTCGGTTACCAGACGACTCATCGTATGAATGATTTTTGCAGTTGTAATGATCCTGCACATTTATTTAAATGAAATCTTGTGGCTTATTAAATATTATGATTATTATATAGAAATTAAACCTATGACTCACCAACATTATTGTTGATGTTTTAAGCATATTATTTCTCAGATGAATATTAAAAATGCTTTCGCTGTCGTATGCCATCCCAAGGTCAAGATTTGGAGTCGGCATAATTGTTTATATTGTTTAAACTTGCATTCGGAGTGTTTGTTGCAATATATTTGATCATGTTGTAATGGGTTGTGTAAAAACTTATTTATTTGAGTAGATTGTCTTTGATACACAATCTAAATTATGTCATTAAGACCTTTATTCAATAATAAAGGTTATGGTTGTTTTTAAAAACGAATGCAAGATTTGAAAAACGTCTCATATAGAGGTTAAAATCTCGCAAAGAAACCAATTAATATGAAGCGTTTATAATTAATATGAACGGGGAATTTCACCATATTAACATTCTCATTTTGAGGATTTACTTCAGTATTACTCGGTAGCTTTCCTTCTTCCCTCTCACTCATCATGCTAGCAAGAGTACCTACATGTTTTTCTAGATTCAAAATGGAAGCTTGTTGAGTTCTTAATGACTGATCAAACCTCTCATTTGTTTGGGTTTGAGATGTAATAAATTGTGTTTGAGATTCCATTAGCTTTCCCATCATTTCTTCTAGATTTGACTTTTTCTCTTCAGTTTGTTGTGGTAGTTTATACAAGCTAGGTCTTTGTTGATTGAAAGTATTGTTTTGAGTTGGTTGGTTATTTGGACCTTGTTAGTTGCACGAGTTATTGTTGGGTCCATTTGGATTGTAAAGAGTGTTTTGATTTCGATTGAAGTTTGGCCTTGGCGGTTGATAATTATTTTGATAATTATTTCTCGGCCTTTGGTTCATGTAGGAAACATTCTCACGTTGTTCCATCGTTTGCTCAATGTGACAATCTTTCGTTAAGTGTGGTCCACCGCATTGCTCACAACTGATTCGTATTGCGTGAATATCTTTAGTCATCTTTTCCATTCGTCTCTCGAAAGCATCTATTTTTGCCAAAACGGAATCAAAGTCATGGCTAGAATCGGCTCTAGCTGCTTTAGATGAACGAAAGATATCTTTTTCTTGGTGCCACTCATGTTAGTGGGATGCTGTGTTATCAATGATTTTGTGAGCTTCGGTTGCGGTTTTCTTCATAATAGAACCACCAGCTGTTATGTCGATGTCTTTTCGTGTAGCAATGTCGCATTCTTGGTAGAATATTTGTACTATTTGATAAGTGTCTAGGCCGTGTTGAGGACATCCTATCAACAATTTTCCGAATCTTGTCCACGCCTCATATAGAGTTTCATTTAGCTTCTGCGCGAATGTAACAATTTCTCCTTAAAGGCTCACAGCTTTAGATGCCAGAAAGAATTGTTTAAGAAATTTCTCAACTAAAACATCCCATGTATCAATCGCCCCTTCAGGTAACGATTCTAACCAATCTTTGGGTCCCTTTAAAGTCCAGGGAAACAACATGAGATATATCTGTTCATCCTCAACTTCTCTGATTTTAAATAGAGTACAGATCCTATTAAAGGTTCGAAGATGTTCGTTTGGATCTTATTTTGGCGTACCACTATATTAGCATTGATTATTTACCATGTGTAGGATTTGTCCTTTGATTTCATAATCTGGCACATTAATGTCTGGCTTAATAATAGCGTGACCTTGGCCAGTACGTGTGGCTCTCATACGGTCTTCCATACTTAGAGGTTTCGTTATTTTCATAATTGAGTTTGTTGAATCTGAATCACTAGAGGATTCTGATTTAATGGTTTCTTCCTCGACAATATCTGGATGTGTAATTTGTGGTTTAGGAGGAATTATTAGTGGTTCAGGATCTCTGAATTGTCCTTGAATATCCTCCGGGTTCTCAATTGTGAGGTCGGGTTCAAAAAATGGATTATCAGAAATTTGAATTGGAGTACTTGGTCGACTGGATGACGATTCTAAAGAAAAATCAACGGCGATAATATTGGCTAGATGTCTTGATCGAGTTACAGGTGGTGAACGTATAAAAGTTGGTGAACGTTTTGCTCGGTGCATTCACTGAATATCCTATTAGTTATAAAAGATAAAAGTTATATAAGCTATCAAATTAATAGACTTTTTTGATTTTGCCCACGTTTCGAATAGCCAATAGATGCAGCAGGTAGCTAGGACCCTTTAAATCGGAAGCCCACAACTCGTCACTAACAAATCCAACTATTACTACGAACCAGAAAATTTTGGATGTCTATCAATTTAACCGCTTAAAATAATTTTTCATTTTGTAATTTTAGAGAAGAAATAGAAAATTCTATGTCCTAAAAACTAGAGCGTCGAGAAATAAGAAAGAAAAAAAGTGCGTCGAAAAACGTCGAAAAATAAAAGGTCAAAAAATAAGCGTCGAAAATTAAAAGTCAAAAAATAATAAAATGCAGCGTCGAAACTTAAAAGTTTAAAAACTAAGGATTAAAACTTACGACTAAAGGTATTAAAGCTTAAAGGAATTCTATATCCAAAACGACAATAACTTAAAAAGGCACTAAAACTTAAAACGGCGTCGCAAAATTCTAAAGCACCTAAATCTTAGTCTAAAGAAAAAGCACTTAAGGGATTTTACGGCAAAGCCTAAAAATATAGAAATAAAAATAAACTATGGCTTTTACTATATCTTAAAACTAGTTACGAGCGAAAAATATACGAATAAATGATTAAAATATACAATTTATAAAAAGATAAAAAATAATAAAATTACTTATTTTTATAAAAATATTATTTTTATATTATTATTTTATAAAAGTATTAATTTTTATATATTAATAAAACTAAATAAAACTTAATATTACAAATTAATTAAAAAAACTAAAACTAAATATTAAATTAAATAATTAAACCCTAATCTTAATTAATAATAATAATAATTATTAATTACAACCCTAATTCGACGGATCCAATGTTTTAGGCCTGTCAAGTCATTCCATGCGATCACATGGAGTGTTAGTTATAAAGTCATGCGGTCGCATGACCTGCGGATCCAGTTCAAATATTGGGCTGCTACAGTGTAGTGGCTCGATTTTTTTTTCCTGTTTTTATTTTATTTATATAAAATAAATAAAAACTTAATTTTTAAAAACTAAAATAGAAATAGAAAAACTTTATATTTTAAACAAACTCTTAAAAATATATATATTTCATTTTTTTCTTTTTGTATTTTTAATATTTAAAACGTATTTTTACAAAAAGAAATTAAAACTTAATAAAAATCTTTTTTATAGCGTTTCGCTTCGGCGTTCCCCGACAGCGGCGCCAAAAACTTGATGTTATGCGCGGTGTATACGAAATAGTTATATATTTATTATGAAAAACTATTAAATATGCTACAATTTTACACAAGTTATTTATTTATTTATAGAATGGATATACATAAACCTTGCTACAACACTTATAGGCAGTGTACCTAATCGTAGAGTAGTGTAGTTTTTAGTAAGTAAGGTTCGTTCCACAAGGAGCTGGCTAAGTTTAACGCTATATTTTAAAAACTATATTTGTATAAAATATATATAATTATATATAGTAATATTATTATAAAATGGGGTTTTTACCGTTTAATGACCGGTTTGCCGATTTTATATTTTAAGTGTAAAGATAAACGACGATAATATAAATGACAGAATTTAAATTACGATAAAGTAAATTGCAGTAATTAAAATGACAGTAAATAAAGGTACGATGAAATATGAAATAAAAGAATTATGCTTATTTAAACTTCCGTAATCAAGATGTTCGACGTGTTGATTTTAATTAATTACCCCGGGTTAATTGTCCTTTGTCCTGGATTATTTGATACCTATTTGGTTTTTGTCCATAATAGTCCATCGGTCATAATTATAAAATGCTCGTCAAATTAACCTTATTTCCAAAGTTAAATATTCCAACTATCTAGGGATTCGAACTGTAACAAGGTTTTAATACTTTGTTAATAATTACACCAGGTTATTGACTGTGCGTAATCCAAGGTTTTAATACTTTGTTAACAATTACACCAATTATCCTTGTATGTAATCTACCCCTGTTTTAATGAGGTATGAATATTAATTTACCTACTTGATCAGAATGAATAATCAATTACCCAACCCGAATAATTAATTAAATGATCGTAAAAGATGTCGTATAAATGTCACTAAATAGAACATACATAATCATTTTAATAATTATTAGATTAACTAATTTGAAGATAGGTTTGACAGGTTCCAATGAGTTGTCGCTCAATTAGACAATATCCCATATCTATTAATAGTCATAGTACAATGTCCACAAGTGTCGGTCTTTTGTCCAAACCTTAATTATGGTACAAAATCTAATAACCCCGTCTTAATATTTAGTCTAACATCACGAATACTTTGGCTCAAATAAGCATAATAATAACTTAGTTACGAGACATTAATTTAAAAAGGTTGAACATAACTTACAATGATTAATAATAGCGTAGCGTTACACGAACAGAATTTCGACTTACACACTTACAACATTCGCTAACATACCCTTATTATTAAAATTAAAATTATAATTATAATATATATATATATATATATATATATATATATATATATATATATATATTACGTTGAGAGATAGATAAGAGAAAAAGATGTGTTTTACATTCGACTGAAACTGCGCCTTTTATAGCAATGTGGCCCAACTTTTTGCTCCATGCGATCGCATGGAGATTGTTCTTCTTGGCCATGCAATCGCATGGCCTGGGATTCCAGCTCACAAATGTTTATTTTCTTCTTGCCGACGGTTTTATTAAATAATATAATATATATATAATTTTAAGAATTAATTATATATTATATTTTATTCATGTGCATAGTTGACTTGTAATTTTTAGTCCGTTGCGTCGAGCGTTGAGAGTTGACTCTGGTCCCGGTTCCGGATTTTCGAATGTCCTTGCGTACAATTTAATATCTTGTACTTTGCATTTTGCGTCTTGTACTCTTGTAATTTCGAGACGTTTCTCATCAATAATTTGAACCACTTTGATTGTACTTTGTACTTTTTAGCTTTTTAGTCATTTGCGTCTTCAATTCGTCGAATCCGTCTTTTGTCTTCACCTTTTATTATTTAAACGAATATCACTTGTAAATAGAACAATTGCAACTAAAAGCTTATCTTTCTTGAGGGATAATGCTATGAAATATATGTTCGTTTTTAGCATTATCAGTGATACCTCATGGTGGTTTACGAGGCGGTGACCCCCTTAGTAGTTGGTTGGTGAGTCACAAGTCGGTGATACCATAAGTCGGGGAAGTGATTCACAAGTTGGTGATACTTCATAATGTTCACAAGTTGGTAACACTAGATGGTGATTCACAAGTCGGTGATACCATAAGTTGGAGAAGTGATTCACGAGTCAGTGACATTTCTTAGTGCTCACAAGTTAGTGGCACTTATTGGTGGCGCTTCACAAGTCGGTGACGCCACATGGCGTTCACAAGTCGGTGACCCATAGGTATTGGTGGGTAGTTCACAAGTCGGTGACACCCTTTGGTGATTCACAAGTCGGTGACACCTTATGATGAGTCACAAGTTTAATGACCTGTCCTAATCCATCTGGACGAATACATTACATTTGGTTACATCGCGAGGTAGTTAACCTCTATATGATACATTTTACAAACATTGCATTCATTTTTAAAAGACAAACTTTTATTACATCGAAAGTTGATAGGTATGCATACCATTTCATAATATCCAAACTATAAATGACCTAATATGTCATTTATTTAATAATAATCTTTATTGAACTCAACGACTTGAATGCAACGTCTTTTGAAATATGCCATGAATGACTCCAAGTAATATCTCTAAAATGAGCAAATGCACAGTGGAAGATTTCTTTAATACCTGAGAATAAACATGCTTTCAAGTGTCAACCAAAAGGTTGGTGAGTTCATAGGTTTATCATAAGCAATAAAATTCATCATTTTGATAGACCACAAGATTTCAATACAGTACACATATCTCGTGTACAAAACCATTTTTCATAATGCTTAGCAGAGTAGGTTCGTATCCTTTTCTCCCCCGTTGGTTGCCTCGCAATTTTTAAATAATCATGCACATATCTCGTGTGAAGACCCGTCCTAATCCATCCGGACGAAGTCCATATCGATTATAAATGATTCACAACAGTTGATTACATCGCGAGGTACTTGAACTCTATATGATACATTTTACAAACATTGCATTCGTTTTTGAAAAGACAATCTTTCATTACACCAAAAGTTGACGGCATGCATATCATTTCATAATATATCTAACTATAATTAACTTAATAATAATCTTGATGAACTCAATGACGCGAATGCAACGTGTTTTGAAATATGCCATGAATGACTTCAAGAAATGTCTCTAATATGAGCTAATGCACAGCGGAAGATTTCATTCATACCTGAGAATAAACATGCTTTAAAGTGTCAACCAAAAGGTTGGTGAGTTCATTATTTTAACATAAATAATCATTTCATAATTTTAATAGACCACAAGATTTCATATTTCCAATTCTCATAAATATACGTCCCATGCATAGAGACAAAATATCATTCATATGGATTGAACACCTGGTAACCGACATTCACAATATACATATAAGAATATCCCCATCATTCCGGGATCCTCCTTCGGACATGATATAAATTTCGAAGTACTAAAGCATCCGGTACTTTGGATGGGGCTTGTTGGGCCCGATAGATCTATCTTTAGAGTTCGCGTCAATTAGGGTTTCTGTTCCCTAATTCTTAGAATACCAGACTATATAAAAAGGGGCATATTCGGTTTAATAATCCAACCATAGAATGTAGTTTCGATCACTTGTGTCTATTTCGTAAAGCATTTATAAAAGCAGCGCATGTATTCTCAGTCCCAAAAATATATATTGCAAAAGCATTTAAAAAGGGAGCAAATGAAACTCACCTAATGTATTTTGTAGTAAAAATACATAATACAACATTTGAACAATGCAGGGTTGGCCTCGGATTCACGAACCTATATCATTTGTGGATATATTAACACACGTAATCGTAATCGATCAATTATATATATATTCTTGTTATTAATAATATATTTGTTATACTAAATGTTATTTATATAAATTTAATATATATAGTTTATATGTTTTATATAACTATTACTTATTATTAATAATAAAAACTATATACTAAGGTTTAATATAATTTTATATATTAATTTATATAGCTAAACAACTATCTTTTTAATAATAATAATATAGTGTAATGTACTTTTATATAAAAGTATCTACTTATGATAATATTGATAGTTTTAGTGATAACAAAGTAATAATTTTATAAGAATGATAATAATGATAATAAGTTTAATAATAATACTAATGATTATATTAATAATAATAAT
Organism: Rutidosis leptorrhynchoides; assembly: GCF_046630445.1. Classification (NCBI taxonomy): domain Eukaryota; kingdom Viridiplantae; phylum Streptophyta; class Magnoliopsida; order Asterales; family Asteraceae; genus Rutidosis; species Rutidosis leptorrhynchoides. The sequence goes on along the minus strand of NC_092343.1, from coordinate 200,999,511 downwards.
GATAATATTTATAATACTACTTATTTACTAATAATAATAATAATATTCTTATTTATAACTATAATTCTAATAATATTAATGATAACTAGTAGTTGCATGTTTATAATAATAAATACCTTAATAATGTTAATAATAATAATTATGATTTTAATGCTTATAACTATGATAATAATAATAATATGTGTTATAATACTAATAATAACAATAATATTAATAACAATAGTAATAATCATAGTAATAACATTAATGATAATAATATAAATGATAATCACAATTAATAATAATAATGATAATAATTATAATCATAATCATAATGATAATAATATACTAAAATGACAAGTTTACAACTAATAACAATATATGGTATTGATAATAATAAGTAATAACAATAATAATAACAATAATAATAATAATAATAATAATAATAATAATAATAATAATAATAATAATAATAATAATAATAATAATAATAATAATATTGATAATGATAATAGAAAATGAGAGACTACCTCAAAGGAATGGGTTTTAAAAAATAGCAGCCTTGCCAAGGCTTGAACCCGCGACCACTAGCTAACCCGCATCAACACCTAACCAACACGCTACTGCGTGTTCTTTCTGTTTTAACCCAATATCGAAAAAATATAACCCGTTACATTCTGTTCTCTCTTCTCCTTCCTCTTTCTTTCAAACACCGTTGGCCAAAATCACACAACACATCACGGTTTTGATACATCAATTAACATCAAAAGTCTGTATTATATTAGGAATCGTAAATAAAAAGAAAAAAAAATCATAGAAAGGCCTGTGTTCTTGGCCGTCGCTGAGAAAAAAAAAATAAATTTTGGGTTTGCAATCTAGATATATTTAGCTTATGACTATAACATGAAATAGGTTGTAAAACCTTTCTAAAATCTTGTTCAATCTTCAATTTCACTCAAATCGTAACAGGTATCTCGAATTCAATTGAAGAACAAATTTTGACTTTTTAAATACCAAAACTTTGACTCAAGAATCGAAACTCGATAGAAGAAATTGGAAGCTGTAATTTCACAGATAGTTTAGGTAAACGATTCCTAACTACTTTGCATTGTTACTTTTTGAAGATTGGTGCATATTCGAGTTTTGGCTAAAAAGTGTATATACAGAGGTTTCAAGTTTTGTTGCTGTATTTCAGTTTGAATTAAATTAACATCAGCTGTTACTAAGGTTTTGTAGTTGGTAATGGAAGATAATTGAATGGTTTTTCACTAATAACTAAATTGTGTGTGTTATAATGAAAGTATCGACCTGTTTTAACTTCCAGGAAGAAATGAATAGAATAAATAAATAAAAATAATACAGAAAGTAGGTTCGTACTAGTACTGGTTATCTGATTTGATCCCTGAAATCAACCCTTAACAGAATTGGACACAAACAAAAATGAGTACAGTATTGAAAGATATGTTTAACAAATTTTGGCACGGTTTAGTGTTTTATATAATTAATAAATACATAATAATAATAATAAATAATAATACTGTTTTATTTATATATATATATGTATCTAATTTTATAGATGGCGGTTTTTATATAATTCTGTATCTTATGTATCTATATATAATCGTATGTGTATATATATTTGTATAAGCATTTATATAAATATACATTTGTAACTTATATATATACATATATATGATAGTGTTTGTATAATTATATATATATATATATATATATATATATATATATATATATCCATTATATATATATATATATACTAATATTAATTATTCAAATATTCTTATTAGTGTATATAAAGAAATTATTGTTAATAATATTAACACAACAGTTATATTCAAACTTGTAATTTAATATATCACAATTTATAAATTTTGTCCTAGTTACTAATCCTATAATATATTATATAATAACTTATATCAAGTATTTAATATTTATAATTACAATCCATATTATGTTATTTATGTTTAGAATTCATATATATATATAAATTTATATATATATATATATATATATATATATATATATATATATATATATATATATATATATATATATATATATATATATATATATATATATATATATATATACATCTATGTATATATACATTAATAGCAACTTATTTATTATGTGCTCTATTTTCGCATTAAAATTTCCAATAGATTAATGTGTATCTTATTATTATATACATCTTTACATATTCATTTACAAATAATTGTTCGTGAATCGTCGGCATAGTCAAAGGTTCACTAATCCATATAAATAATTCAAAGGTCAATGTATGCATGAACACAGTTCAAAGTTTATATGATTTCAATCGTACAGACTTTTCTTATCGTGTCGAATTCATATAAAGATTAAGTTTAAGTTTGGTCGGAAATTCCCGGGTCATCACAGTACCTACCCGTTAAAGAAATTTCGTCCCGAAATTTGAGTGAGGTGGTCATGGCTAACAATAAAAATGTTTTCATGACGAACATAAGTTGATAAATAGAGTTTTATCATCATTGAGTAATATGGATAACATAATTCGATTATTCGAAGAGTACGAATGAAGCTATTCATAAAAGAATGAAATGAGAAACAAGGATTTGTTTTTAACTTTTGACGTAGTCAGGTTTGAATTCCGGAATTCAAGGGATTTAAAAGAAAATCTTGAAGATCTTGAAGATCTGATTCTTCGGCGAAAAAGGAAATTAAGATCTCTTGAATTAAATGCGGTGATCTGCTTCGATTACTCTGTCTGATATTTCCATTATAAATTAAACTCTTCCGTTCCATTATTCTTACCATTCCTATACTTTCTTTCTTGTTTCATATATCCAAAGGATTCTGAGAATGCTTAATCCAGTTCTGATCCTTGTCCTCATCCTTATTATCGCAACAATTATTCTTCTTTTCCAACTTTCACCAGAGGAATCTGCTTATTTCTACTTTGCCCTTTGGGTTATAGTACTTATAATTCTCCCGTGTCTTTATGTTGCGATAAACATTGATATACACGGTTTGTAATTTAGGTGTTGTTATCGGGCTTCATATCTTTCCTTATATTTCAATGTCCCTATATCTGTTTTCTATAATCATTGTCATCCACAGTTAATACTCCTTCCTCTTTGCTGCGATTTATACTCTAATTTCTATTCCTTTTGGAGTTTTGTCCCTTCGTTTCTTCTTTTTACGATTGGACACCTCTTGTAATGGTCCAGAATTCGTAAGTATGGAGTTTCAAATGAATATAATGTTCTAAACAAGAAAGAACGTAATAACACGATTTGATTTGTCAAATTACCAGAGTCACTGAGAATAGAACTATCAAGAACATATTTTCTTGATATGTTCAGAAGTTAATCAGAATGAAAGAGTTATGTAACATGTCACATGATGACGTTATAATCTGTGAATCATCATGTTTCATTTAGAAACTCAGCATGACTTACTGTAATATAATCACGTCGATCAAGTGTCATTATATTATACTAATTCATGCATCAGTTCCCAACATTACTTCAATAACATTCATATTTTAAGCTCGAAAGTTTACAGATTATAGAAAATAACAGTTTCTATATGATGTAACACTGATAGCACGAAGAGATTAATGATTTCAGATAAGAATAGTTATGAAAGTATCTTCAGAAATATGGAGGATATTTATAATGAAAGATACGATGATATCTTGGAATTTCTAATATCGAGGGATAATGAAGAAGATTTATCTGTAAGGGTTTAGATTCGGAAGCAAGGTATTCGCTAAGGATTTCATCAGAAATAGAATCATTTGGATTCTTTGAAGTCAAACTTATTCTTTGTGATTTGTCCACGGCTTCCTTCATAGTTTCGCATAATCTGCTTTTCGGTGCTAAATTTTCTATTGAATGTTTCCAATATAATGATACACAGGAAGCACGAGGAGGTATATAATTTCGAACGAGAATATTTATGAAAATATCCTCAGAAATATCGAAGATATTGATAATGATAGTTTGGAATTTCTAAGTTCGATGATTGATGGAGAAAGATTTTCCGCAAGATTTTAACATGACTTCGGAGCAAGAAATTCTCTAAAGGTTTCAACGGATCCAGAATTACCTGAATCCTTTGAATATAGGGTTTGGTCCTTGTATTTGTCCTTGGTCTCCTTCCTGGGTAGCTCAATTTGTTTTTCAATACTCAATTTTCTATCGAGCGTTCCTAACACTCCTTTCTTTATCATCAAACTTTTGGTCGTTTAGACCATCTACCATTCTTCTGTTTCCTCTGCATTTAATGCTATGATATCTGAATCATTGGTTATTAATCCGAGGTGGTTTCAGGAAAATTTTGTTTTTAGATGATTAAACGCTGATGGTAATATGGTAGAATATGAAAGGTTCCCTAGTAACAATAAAAGAGCACGCGTATATATCAACGTTATAATAAGGTTGTTTCATACGAAAAGTCTAAGTTGTCTTGCTGGAGCTGTGACAAAATTTGCTAATTTGGAAAGGGAATGCAAAGTTATTTTGGGTAATAACAACGCTAAAGGAATTAACATAGCTACATGTTAGACGTTTACTCAGGTTCCGAGTGTTTTCAGGTGCATAACTATATGCATAAATCTTTTCTCCCGTAAATGAAGTGCGATTGGTTCATACTCTCGATTGAGGTGTTTTCAAGAATCATGAAAGGTTTGAACGCAGAATGTAATCGTGAAGATACAAATGATGTTTAAGATGAAATCAAGTGGCAACTTGAAGAATTGTTTAGTTTCATATATTATAATCAATATTTTAATTCATTTTAATTGTCCAATATTATTAGTCCACAGTCGATAGTCCACAGTTAACAGTCTAATAATTTATATATAGTTTAATATATAATGTTCGAATTAATTAATAAATATCGTGACCCGTGTACATGTCTCAGACTCGATCACAACTCAAAGTATATATATATTTTATATAGATGGGTCGATATGATATGTCAAAACATTGTATACGTGTCCCGATATTTAAAATGCGTAAATAACAGAATGACGATAAATAAAGTGAGTAAAATAAATAACAGAAATTAAATGACGATAAATAAAATTGCGAGAATGTAAATTGCGATGATTAAATTGCGATAAATAAAATGTAACCAGTTAGCTAGGAATAGTTAGCTAGGAACAGTTAGCTAGGATCTTGTTAGCGTGGTTTCTTAACAAAATTTCATATTGTTAATTAGTCTGTTTCTAATCAATTTTTATTGTGTCCATTATTTCTTCATTATGCCACTTGTTGGATTCTGATAAATCAAAATCCAAATTTGAAATTGGATGAATATGGTTATTCTGTGGTGAACGGATTTGTATATCGGTGGATGTAAATATGATAGTAAATGATTGTTGAATCAGATTCGAAGAATGTACCATGTAACATATTAATGTGAAATCTGAAATATTCCTCGGGTATTACCTACCCGTTAAAATATTTTCATCATTAACAGTTTGTACGAAAGAATTTTTAATCACAATCTTTATGAAAATATATGTACATATATATTTTCTTCAGATGTAATTATGGATTTAATGTGTCAATATAATATTAGACTCATTTGATTTTCGATTTGAGCTAGAATAAGTAATCTCTAAAACTTTTAGGAACCACATATTCTTCACAGAATATTAATGAAGTTATGGTTCAATACTTCATTGTTAATTATTGTTGGTACTCATTGGTATCCATGGTGTGTATGATGTTGATGTTCGTGGAACAGATTTTGATGTTGAGGTGTGGGATGTGGATGTGGTTGTTGGTGATACTGTTGGTGCCGGTAATGTTGCTGAAGCTGGTACATTTTGCACCATACTTTTCACGGCTACAACTCGGTTGCGAAGCTCGTTGACTTTTTCTATTACTCCGGGATGATTGTCGGTCGGAACGAGCGGATGAATAAGGTTCAGAATCGTGGATAGAATATAATCTTGTCGAGTTACCCTAGAAATGAGACTGAAAATGGTGTCTCGAACAGGTTCGCCGGTAAACGCTTCAGGTTCCTTGTCAAGAGGTGAATTCGGTTGGTGGAAGGGATTTCCTTCTGCGCGTTTCCATTAATTAAGTTGACTACGAACCCATCAGATGAATTGATAATGGTGATTGGTTGATTCATGTCGATGACGCGGTTTTTGAAGCTTAGGTGAACATCTTTGTCGGAATAGCTGTTCGAATAACTATCGGAATAGCTATTGGAATCTGAGGGACTCGAACTGGTTGCAGGATTCATCTCGTACGATCAGATGAAGGATTTTCGATAAGAAATAGATTATAGGATGTAGATTAGTAGCCTGCAATACATAATTTACATATGCATATATAATACTAAAATACCATAAGTTACGGAGGAATCTACGGAAGTTGTCAGGCAAAGTTACAGTAACAGATACGCTAAGATATGAAGCGTACATGTTACTGTAAACTTTGCCTGTCGTATTCCGTAGATTCCTCCGTAACTTATGGGATTTGAGTATTATATATGCATATGTAAATTATGTATTGCAGGGTACTAAGCTACATCCTATAATCTATTTCTTATCGAAAATCCTTCATCTAATCGTACGAGATGAATCCCTCAACCAGTTCGAGTCCCTCAGATTTCGATAGCTATTCCGATAGTTATTCCGACAGCTATTCCGACATGGATATTCACCTAAGCTCCGAAAGCGGTGTCACCAGAATGAATCAATCAATCAGCCATCCCCAATTCATCTGATGGGTTTGTGGTCGACTCAATCAATGGAGACGCGAAGAAGGCGATCCCTTCCACCAACCAGATTCACCTCTTGGTGAAGAACCTGAAGCACTTACCAGCGAACCAGTCCGAAACACCATTTTCACTCTCATCTCCAGAATAGCTCGTAACGATTACGAAATATCCACAATTCTAAACCTTATTCATCCGCTCGTTCCGACCGACAATCATTCCGGAATAATAGAAGAAGTCAACGAATTTTGCGCTCGGGTAGTGACTTTGGAGAATGTGTGGAAAATTTTACCAGCTTCAGCAGCATCACCAGCACCGACATCAATACCAGTACCACCAACAACCCAAGATCAACATCACACGTCTCAACATCTCATTATGTACCTCGAGCATAATCATCAATCTGCGAATCGTTCTACATCATTTATCTTCGTTCGACATGATAATTATGTAATCTCTAATGTTTTAGAGGTTATATATTCTTGTTCTAACGGTAAATCAAATGAGTTTAATATCATATTAACTCATTAAATCCATGATTACATCCGAAGAAAATATATATGTATATATATTTTTTCATAAAGATTGTAATTAAAAATTCTTTCGTACAAACTGTTAATGGTGAAAATATTTTAACGGGTAGGTTTAGATTTCACATTAATAAGTACACTGTACATTCTTTCAAATCTAATTCAACAGTCATTTACTATCCTACTTACAACCACCGATATACGTATCCGTTCACCGCAGAATAACCATTTTCATTCAAATTTCATATTTGGATTTTGACTTATCAGAATCCAACAAGTGGCATAATGAAGAAAACATTGGACAAAATAAAATTTGTTAGAAACAAACAAATTAACTATGAGATAGTTTGTTAAGAATCCACACTAACTATTCCTAGCTAACTATTCCTAGCTAACTGATTACATTTTATTTATCGTAATTTAATTATCGCAATTTTATTTATCGTCATTTAATTTCTGTTATTTACCTTATGTATTTTATTTATCGTCATTTAATTTCTGTTATTTATTTTACGCACTTTAAATATCGGGACACGTATACAAGGTTTTGACATACCATATTAAAGCATTTCATGTATTCTCAGTTCAAAATATATTTCAAAAGCATTTAATAAAGTAGTTATAAAAACAGCACATATATTCTCAGTCCCAAAAATGTAAAGAGTAAAAGGGAATCAAATGAACTCACGATATTGTATTTTGTAGTAAAAATACATATGACGACATTAAACAAATGTAGGGTTGGCCTCGGATTCACGAACCTATATCATTTATAAATTTATTAACACATATAATCGTAATAGAACAAATTGATATATTCTATCTTAATTTATATATTTTATATATTTAATTTGTGCATATATTTAAAATGATTATTATTTATATTGTTATATTAATATCTATATATGATTAATATTATATCCAAAATACCTAATTTGTTATATATGAATATTTATTTTAAAAATGTTAATATGAACAACACATACTTATATGTAATAAAAATATATTTTTATATACAAATTATTTATTTGGTAGCATAATATCAATAATAGTAATAAAAATTGTATTTGCTTATAATGATAATAATACTACTACTTATGATAATAATAAAAATAATAATAATATTCTTACTAAAAATGATTCTTTTAATAATACTATAGTTCTTAAAATAATAATAATGATAATAAAGATAATAATACTTAATACTTAATAATAATAATAAATGATACTTAATACTTGTATTAGTAATAATAATAATAATAATATTTATAATACTAATAATAATAACAATAACAATAACAATAATAATAAAAATAAAAATAAAACTACCTTTAAAGCTTTCCCAAAAAGAAATGCCTCAGATGAGGCTCGAACCCCCGACCTCTCACCACCCGACACACACCCTAAACCATTGAGCTGTTTCATTTTATCTATTCTAATTCATATCTGAATTTAATTAAACCCCAATTTCTGTTCTCTTCATCTTCTTAATCTAATCATTATCTACAGCATCATCATCATGATCACATCATCATGTCATCACTTGTTTATCAACACTTAACAAAATAATTGTAATTGAGGTGTAAAGGGTTGAGCTGGACTTTCTTATACTTTTAATTAGGGGAACGATGGGCTAGGTGAAAAAAAAAGAACCCATCAACTAGCATTATCATATACGAGTATAATGATAAAGTAGTTGCCAGCTTCTTTTAATCATTTAAATAATACAAGTGGTATCTTCCCATCATCACTTTATCATAAAGCGTTACCATTCATTATCTCCTAACTGTGTTTTTCGTTGTTGGAATAGAATTAATAGCCGGAACAGTACAAAATAGCAGCCAAAGCTTCGCTTTTGGCTGCATTTTTCGAGCATAAAGAAACCAATAGAAATGACAGTTAGCGAGCAGTAGCATACAAGTAACAACGGTGGTTGGCGATGGTGTCGAGTTGTTTAGGTGATCGTATAAACAGAAAAGTTTATAGCAGCGTAACCGCTCACGATTTGGATTAGGTTTGATGATGGTGATTGATGGTAGGTGGTGGTGTAAAGTGTCAAGGTGTCGATGGTGAGGCTAGAGTGGTGTTTTGTCATTCGAATGAATAAGAAAACAGAAAAATAAAGCAAGCGAGTGGTTGGTTATTTGATGGTATCGTGAAAATTATGAACCGAAGGTGAGGGTGGTGAGTGTTCGAACAGTTTTTAATTTACTTGTTTGTCGTTGGTGATGTAGAGTGGGGGTACGAAATAGTTATATATTTTATTACGAAATACGTTACAAATAACACAAGTTTTAATTATTTAATTACAGATGGGATATACCTAAACCTTGCTACAACACTATAGGTAGTATACCTAATCGTAGAGTAGTATAGTTTTTAGTAAGTCCGGTTCGTTCCACAGGGAGACGACTTATTTTACACTATATTTTTAAACAATTATATTTGTACAAAATATATTATACATAGTAATAATATATAAAAGGGAGTTTAATGTTTAATGAACGATTTGTCGATTTTATATTTTAAGCGAAGCGTAAAGTAAATGACAGATATTTAACTAACAATAATTAAAATGACAATAATTAAAAGTACGAGGAAATATAAAATAAAATATATTATGCTTATTTAAACTTCCGTAATCATGATGTTTGAATTTTTGATTTTAATTTATTACCCTGGGTTAATTGTCCTTTGTCCTGGATTATTCGATAAGTCCATCTGGTTTTGCCATAATAGTCCATCGGTCATAATTATAAAGTGCGAGGGTCTTCGCCAAATTAACCTTATACCCGAAGTCAAATATTCCAAGTAATTGGGGATTCGAACTGTAACAAGGTCTTAAAACTTTGTTTAATGAATACACCAGGTTATCGACTGTATGTAATCCAAGGTTTTAATACTTTGTTAACAATTACACCAATTATCCTTGAATGTAATCCACCCCTGTTTTAATGAGTCCAATAACTATTAATCCATCCCCGTGTCCGGTCAAATGAACAATAATTCGTACTTATAAATATCCCACCCATCGTGTCCGATTAAGCGTAAGTGGTTATATATAGATACGTCAAATCATAACCTGTATATTAAATTAACGAGGTATCGTTTATTTAATATAAAGCCCATTAATAGCCCATAGTCTAATTTCCACAAGTGTCGATCTTTTGTCCAAACCCCAATTATGGTATAAAATCCAATAACCCAATCTTAATATTTAGCCCAACATCACGATTACTTCAGCTCAAATAAGCATAATAATAACTTAGTTACGAGACATTAATTTAAAAAGGAGAACATATCTTACATTGATTATTTATCGCGTAGTGTTACACGGAGAGAACTTCGACTTCAAAACCCATAAAATAACCGTTACAATACCCAAACTAATCTAATATAAAACTAAACTATATTTATATTTATATTATATATAATATATATTATAGACAGAGAGATAGATTGATATTTTTGTGTGTAAAACTCGGCAGACTTCGTTGCCTTTTATAGGCATTTTGGGATTTGACTGCTCCGAGATCGCGAAGCAAATGTGCCTTCCAGCTCCGAGATCGCAGAGTGACGCACTCCAGCTCACCAACTTTTGGCCATTTGCTTGTTGACGTTATATTATATAATATAATATATATATAATTTTATATAATTATTTAAATATTATATTATATTCTTGTGCATAGTAGACTTGTAATTTTTGGTCCGTTGCGTCGGGCGTTGATAGTTGGCTCAGGTCCCGGTTCCGGATTTTCGAACGTCCTTTCGTATAATTTAATATCTTGTACTTTGCATTCCGCAACTTGTACTCTTGTCATTTTTAGACGCTTCTTATCAATAAATTGAACCACTTGGATTGTATCTTGTACATTTGAGCTTTTTGAACGTTTTTGTCTTCGAATCTTCATTTTCACCTTTTATCTTCGCACTTATTTATTTAAACGATTACAACTTAAAAAAGGACAATTACAACTAAATACTTTACATATTGCAAGGATATTGCTACAAAATATATGTTCATTTGGAGCACTATCAAATATCCCCACACTTGAACGTTGCTTGTCCTCAAGCAATACATAACTTGAAATTAAATCACACGAATCACTTCTTTATTCTTCACACTTTATACATCAGTGATTTTGCTACGGCTATATGAACAATGGTAGTAACATTATGGTTTACAGTCCCACATAACTATGAAAATTTAGATCCTTTAGGAAATTGGATCTTTATGAAAATATTTGATCTTTTTTTTTTTAAATTCATTCTAGCTTTTACCCTAGATAAGTTTTCCGGAATAACCCTTCACCGGTGTTTGCAAATTATTTTTTTTGGGTTTTGTGGGTTTCAGATTTGAAAATTTTAGCTCAAAACTTATGATTTTGTGTTACCCACTTGCTAACCTTGTATTAGGAAAGCAACACGTCCAGTTTACTTGTCCCGTATATTACCTTTCGGCAAACTACCGTCCGGTTGTAAAGGAAAGTGATGAACAAGAAACTGTTAAGGCAATGTCTAATGACATGCATTTGTTCATGGTCTAAAACGTGTCAGATGCAATTACTATCCTTTGTAGGAGCAATAGTAAAGATCACCCTATAATTTTTCGGTCTGGCACATGGTCCTGCCTCCGACCATGCTATGCAACCACCGTTCTTACGGTTGACACCCGATTTGGTTCAGGTGACCTAATGAATTCTTGTGAATTCTCAAGATTTTACGTTCAATGGTAATGAACGCATTGAAAATGGGTTTTCAGAAAACAAATCGGTTTTATTTTTGATCAAAATATTTTCTCGTTCACGCTCGAGTTTAGATATCATTGAATTCCATGAGTTTGTAATTCTCAATCTTTAAGGTCAATCTCAAGAATTGAGTAATATCAGGCTTAAAAGCTGATTTTTAATCTTTAAGGAGATTATCCTTTCTGGGGGTCTGATTCATTAGTCTTATCAAGCTAATTTGAAGTCGCCCTCCCCATTTTACGAGACAGATCCTCTCATGGTTAGGATAAGTCTGACCACATGGCGACCCGGTTTGATGTTGAGGTTCGTGGATTTCCTGCTGATTTTAGAGATGACTTTTCTAGATTTTTCATCAACCTACAGCTGGTCTGGACGACAACTTCTTGACCTAAATCAAGAAGCGCGTGTCTTTTTCGAAAGACTTTACTTTCTTTTAATGATGGAATTGATTCATCGTGTAGATCCATCTTTTCTTTCAAATAAACCGGGTAAAGCGGTTAATTTAGTTCAAAAAGTACCTGCAATAACTTTACAGAAACATGTGATAGATAGTTTTTAATTGAATAACTTGGTACATTCTCCCCACACTTGGCTTTTTTCATGCGTCTTTTTATATCTTAATAAATAAATTCAAGCGTTTTAGTTGTTTCTCAATTTATGTCCTTTTCGAGGTAACAATAATTTCGGCATTAACACCTAGTTTTATCGTTCATAAATATGTATAAACATGATTTTGAATTCATTTAGTTGAAAAATTTTAAAATTTTCACAATATTTAGAAAATAAGCCAAGTATAAACCCGAGAGAATTTATAACCCTTCCCCACACTTGAGATCATGCAATGTCCTCATTTGCATGAAATCAGACTCTAATTATAAATTCATGAGGGTGATTAGTGTAGAAAAGTGATTAATAATACCCAGTTTGTAATTACAAAGCTCGTCGAATGATAGATGGTGCACCTCATCGTTCATTCCTTCTTGTTTTATCACACATGTTTTTCTTCAAGAATGGTTGCTTTTCTGAACTGTTTGCTAATTTTTGAAAATGCGTCTTTTACCCTTAGTCATCTTGCATTTTTATTAACGAGTTATGCACTAACCCGAACCCCTAATTTAACGTTAAGTGGGGTTAGACTTCCCCACACTTAGCTGATGACATGTGAAGTCGGTAGAATAAGTTCCACGAATTAAAATAGTGAGCCAGTTATTTACATCTCGGGTGGTATAAAATATATCAATGGGTTTAAAGTTTAGACCCACCCAATCGTCACTACTTAATTCTTTTTTAAGTGTAGCTTTTAGTAAATGGATATGTCTCTTTTCTGGTTCTTGGTCAAATGGATCGATATACACCGACATACATACTATAGAGTGGACAATTCCTAACATTTCCTTCCGTTTATTCTCGGGATTAAAGTTTTCACCTCTATTACCCAATTGGGTGAAATCCGAGGTGTCATTATCTATTACAGCTCGTGGTTCATCTTCGGTAGATGACTCGTCTATTGAGAATATTGGGTTGGAAGGTTGTGGAATGGTGAATTTCAGGATCGAAGCAAATTCTTCTTCACTAACGGTACTTATCGGTCCCACTACTTTGGTCTCGGGGGTAAAGTTTTCAACGTTGTCGTTTTCCCAAGAGTAACAATTTGTCACCCTTACTTCTTCTTCATCCATTGATGGATTGATGATTTCGTCGGTAGAGGCTAATGTGTCGATATGTTGTGAAATTGGTAAGACTGAATAAAAAGTATCATCGGGATAATTGGTGATTTCGGAGCTCTCGAATTCATCAAAATTCGATGATATGAGATTTTCTTGCACACGACTCCTCAGATCAACAGGTGTGTAATCTGATAGAGTTTTAGCTTGCCGATTTACAAACTCTCTCATTTGTTCATTTTGAGCATCAAGTTCTTCGAGTTTGATTTTCATATAATCGAAAGAATTTTCAGACACATAATTTTCCTCGTCATCTGGTTGTTGAGTTTAGATATATTCTTGGGAATAAACCAATTTGAATTGTATTCTTCATAATCATTCCATTCAGGTTCTGTGGGTGCGTAATTTTCCATAGGAACGCAATAATAACATTCCCATGTTGAGTGATAATCTCCACAGATTTCACAACCAGTTATTGTTTCGTCATTCGTGATCCAAGATTGACCGAACGAATTGTCATCAACACCCGTTTGAGAGTATTGATTTCGTTGATTCTGGAGTTCAAAAGGAGTTTCCAAGGCGTTGTTTTCAAAATTTTCCATTTTATTGCGATGGCCAAATTTTAGCTACAATGTGGTGCATTCACTAATTATCCTATTAGTTATAAAAAGATAAAAATTATTTAAAGTTATCAAATTAATAGACTTTTCTGCTTTTGCCCACGTTTCGAATAGCCAAAAGATGTAGCATGGAGCCAGAACCCTTTAAATCGGAAGCTCACAACTCAGCCACTAACAAATCCAACTATTACTACGAAGCAGAAAATTTGGATGTCTATCAATTTAACCGCTTAAAATAATTTTTCGTTTTGAATTATTAGAGAAGAAGTAGAGAAAATTTCTAAGTCCTAAAAAAAACTAGAGCGTCGAGAAATAAGAAAGAAAAAGATTACGCGTCGAAAAACATCGAAAAATAAAAATAAGAAAATAGCGCGTCGTAACTTAAAAGGTACAAAAATTTATAAACAGCGTCGCAAAATTCTAGAGCACCTAAATCTTAGTCTAAAGAAAAAGCACTTAAGGGATTTTACGGCAAAGCCTAAAAAAATCTTGAAATATAAAATAAGCTACGGCAAAATATTAGAACTTAAAACTAGATACGAACGATAAAAATACAAATATTACGATTACACGAAATAAAAGGTTAAAAAATATAAAAAGAAAACTTAAAGTTATAAAAATACAATTTTTTTAAAAATATTATTTTTATATTATTATTATAAAAATATTAATCTATATAATTAATAATAACTTAAAACTAAATATTACAAAAGTAAATTAAAATATAAACTAAATATTAATATTAATAAATACAAACCATAAATAATAATAATAATAATAATAATAATAATAATAATAATAATAATAATAATAATAATAATAATAATAATATATAAAAATAAACCCTAAATTCGCATTAAATGCACTGGTTGACCTGTCAGGAACAGCTACGCGATCGCGTAGAACTAAAGGGTAAATCTCCGAGATCGCGGAGGGATGCAGGTTCAGAATTTGCAGGTTTAATTTCGTTTTTTTATATTTTATATTGTTTTTCTAAATATATATAAAAATATTTATACAAAAATGAATTAAAAATATAGCGTTTCGCCGATTCCCCGGCAGCGGCGCCAAAAACTTGATGATGTAGCGTGGGGGTACGAAATAGTTATATATTTTTATTATGAAATACATTACAAATAACACAAGTTTTAATTATTTATTTACAGATGGGATATACCTAAATCTTGCTACAATACTATAGGCAGTGTACCTAATCGAAGACTAGTATAGTTTTTAGTAAGTCCGGTTCGTTCCACAGGGAGACGACTTATTTTACACTATATTTTTAAACAATTATATTTGTACAAAATACATTATACATAGTATAATAATATATAAAAGGGAGTTTACCGTTTAATGAACGGTTTGTCGATTTTATATTTTAAGCGAAGCGTAAAGTAAATGACAGATATTTAACTAACGATAAAATAAATAACAATAATTAAAATAACAATAAATAAAAGTACGAGGAAATATAAAAGAAAATATATTATGCTTATTTAAACTTTCGTAATCATTATGTTTGACTTTTTGATTTTAATTTATTACCCTGGGTTAATTGTCCTTTGTCCTGGATTATTCGATAAGTCCATCTGGTTTTGCCATAATAGTCCATCGGTCATAATTATAAAGTGCGAGGGTCTTCACCAAATTAACCTTATACCCGAAGTCAAACATTCCAACTAATTGGGGATTCGAACTGTAACAAGGTCTTAAAACTTTGTTTAATGAATACACCAGGTTATCGACTGTGTGTAATCTAAGGTTTTAATACTTTGTTAACAATTACACCAATTATCCTTGAATGTAATCCACCCCTGTTTTAATGAGTCCAGTAACTATTAATCCATCCCCGTGTCCGGTCAAATGAACAATAATTCGTACTTATAAATATCCCGCCCATCGTGTCCGATTAAGCGTATGTGGTTATATATAGAAACGTCAAATCATAACCTTTATATTAAATTAACGAGGTATCGTTTATTTAATATAAAGCCCATTAATAGCCAATAGTCTAATTTTCACAAGTGTCGATCTTTTGTCCAAACCCCAATTATGGTACAAAATCCAATAACCCAATCTTAATATTTAGCCCAACATCACGATTACTTCGGCTCAAATAAGCATAATAATAACTTAGTTACGAGACATTAATTTAAAAAGGTGAACATAGCTTACATTGATTATTTATCGCGTAGTGTTACACGGAGAGAACTTCGACTTCAAAACCCGTAAAATAACCGTTACAATACCCAAACTAATCTAATATAAAACTAAACTATATTTATATTTATATTATATATAATATATATTATATTATAGGCAGAGAGATAGATTGATATTTTTGTGTGTAAAACTCGACAGACTTCGTTGCCTTTTATAGGCATTTTGGGATTTGACTGCTCCGAGATCGCGAAGCAAATGTGCCTTCCAGCTCCGAGATCACGGAGTGACGCATTCCAGCTCACCAACTTTTGGCCATTTGCTTGTCGACGTTATATTATATAATATAATATATATATAATTTTATATAATTATTTAAATAATATATTGTATTCTTGTGCATAGTAGACTTGTAATTTTTTGTCCGTTGCGTCGGGCGTTGATAGTTGGCTCAGGTCCCGGTTCCGGATTTTCGAACGTCCTTTCGTATAATTTAATATCTTATACTTTGCGTTCCGCAACTTGTACTCTTGTCATTTTTAGACGTTTCTTATCAATAATTTGAACCACTTAGATTGTATCTTATACATTTGAGCTTTTTGGACGTTTTTGTCTTCGAATCTTCATTTTCGCCTTTTGTCTTCGCACTTATTTATTTAAATGATTACAACTTAAAATAGGACAATTACAACTAAATACTTTACATGTTGCAAGGATATTGCTACAAAATATATGTTCATTTGGAGCACTATCAGTCGTCAACAACAATGAGAATCGAGTGGGTGTTTTTGTTTAATGGTAGTATAGTTTTTGTGGTTGATGGGTTTTGTAAACAAAAAGGGTTTTTGGGTGGTTTTGTTTAACCCAACAAGTAAAATCCTTGGGTTGTAGTAATCCCGACAATTGCAAGGAAGAATAAATGGATTAGGAAGTTGAGATTGATCGGTGGTAGTGGTTATTTAATGATGGAGGATGGTGGGTTTCTTATAGGTAGTTTAACATAAATATGCAGACACAAGTATACGTATATATAGGATATAGGAATTAGATGGGTGACATATATATTATGATTGAATAATCATAAACACAGTATTCTTGTTTCAACTTCTCACGGAGGAAATAATGAGAGTATAATAATGATTATAATTTAATAATTGAATGTGTGTGACAACTAACAGAAACAGTAATATGTGAATTCATTGTTTGATTTTTCTGCCAACAGTTTTCACGGACTGGTATATCGTACTCCGTTGTGTAACTCAGTGGCGAATAAAAGTGTTCAGAAAAATCCCACATTTTTAAATTAACTATATTCGTTTATTTTGGTCATTATGGTATAAAATTCGATCATTAATTTATTAAATAAAAATTACTTCAACTGTCCCTCTCAATTATGGGTAAAATAAAAAAAATGTTAAAATTTAATAACTAGATCCTAAATATATTTTTAGTAAGCCTAAAATTTATAGAACTCATTTTCGAATCACCGTTTATTTTAAAATCATATTAGTTTGAATTTAACTTACTTAATATCAATCGGGACATAATGAGTATTACAATCATTTAATATTTATTTTTAATATACTTTATTTATATATATAGATATATTTTAAATAAAAATTATTATAATATCTTATTTTTATTTATTTTACATAATTAAATTTTAATAGCAATAACATATATTATTTCAAATTATATTTTCAATTACCATATATATATATATATATATATATATATATATATATATATATATATATATATATATATATATATATATATATATATATATATATATATATATATATATACACTCATATCTATTTACAATTAATTGTTCGTGAATCGTCGAAACTGGTCAAAGGTAATTGAATACATGAACATAGTTTCAAAATTTTCGCGACTCAGCATTATATACTTTGCTTATATTGTCAGAAACATATAAAGATCAAGTTTAAATTTGGTCGGAAATTTCCGGGTCATCACAACAAGTCGGTGACATCATACGAGTGAGACTCGACGTTATTGGTCGTCTACAAGTCGGTAGTGCCATAGCAGGGAACAGTTTGTTATGTTTATGCGTTGTTATGTTTTAGTATATTGTTGCAGTGATTTATATACTAACGATGTTGCTAGTTGTATGTTTGGCGTTGCTAGCTCATTTATGCATTTTTGTTTGCATGGTATTAGTAAGTGGTTGCGTGTAGGTAAATTACATATGTATATGTATAAGTATTGGATTCACTAAGCATTAGCTTACCCTCTCGTTGTTTACATTTTTAGGTTCAGAAGCGGATTTGGCAAGGGCATGCTCGGGATTTAGTTGATCTCCCCTTTTGATGCCTGCTTGGATTACTTTTGGATTTGACCTAGGATTGGGTAGTTTATCCCCAAACATCATGCTCGTAGTTGTTTGGAACTTAAACACATTTGGGTCGAAACTCGTATTTTTGTATGTATTTCGTAAAACGGCCGATGTGGGCCCGATGTCGTAAAACTTGTTTAATAGTGAAAACTTCTTAGTTTTACTTAATATGAAGTGTTGTGATATTTTGTTTCGTTTAAAAGTGTCGGGAAACGTGTTTTCCGTTCATGTGAAATGGGCATTTTGGACAGCAGCTGGAAGACCATTTGGACGCCGTTCAGATTGCTTGGACGCCGTCCTGGCCTTCACAACTGGATGCCGTCCAGATAACTGGACACCGTCCAGATGAACTGATAAAAAAAATTTGTTACGTTTTCGATTGTATAATGGGTTGGGTCGTTACAATTGGTATCAGAGCATGGTCTAAGGGATTTAGTTGACTTGAGATAGGCGCCTTGACTTAGACTTTTGTGTATGCTAATATGCGGGACTTGTAGGATTACGGGTTGGTTTGGGTGTTAGTTAGTGCCTTAGAGAATAGGTGCTTTAGCTACGTGATGATTATGTTGTTACTAATCATGTTGTTTGTGTTGAACATCTAGCGAGATGGTTGTTGTATTTATGAGTTCGGCATGGCATGTGAGCGTAATAATGCTTCGCGACCATTATTACGGTTGCAAGCCAAGTCAAGTGAGTAATGTACAACAAGTATTGAACTAGATGGGGTGTACGAACGGTGATATACTTATATGATTGTGAATATAGATCGTGGCGGTGTATGTAATTTATTCGTGTTGCATTCCTAACCGAGTTCATTTCTTAGAATGACGACAAGGAACAAACAAGTTAACGAAGATCAAGGTGAAGACTCCGAGTTCATGGCTAAGGTTGAGGCCATCTTTAAACGTCAAAAAGCAGAGTTTCTCGAGGATGTTAGAAAGTTTTTCCAGCAATCATTTGATGGGCAAGTAACCGAGTTAATTAACGAGCGAATGAATGCCGCGATTGAAAAGGCATTCAAAGCTAGAAACATTTATCCTCGTGGTAAAGGGGTGATGGTAACGGTGGACATAGAAGAAGAGACTTAGATTACAAGAACTTCAAGGATGCTCAACCTCCTATGTTTAATGGGGTGAGGGATCCGTTAAAGAGTACGTGTTGGGTTTCCCACATCGAGGGGGCTTTCCGTACTAGTGAATGTCCTCTCGAGAAGAAAACGAGATACGGTTCTAGTATGTTACGTGAAGAAGCCAAGATGTGGTGGGATGACAAGATTCAATTGTATGGTGAGGAACAATGTGTGAGCTTGTCGTGGGAAGAGTTTAAAAAGGAGTTCTTTGATGAATACCGAACTCAATCCGACCTTAATAAAATCTGGAATGAGTTGCATGATTTGCAACAAGGTTCGATGGACTTGGTTACTCTCAAGTCTACTTTCTTGTTAAAAACTCGTTTTTGTCCTGAGTATGTCGGTGATGATCGAATGTTGATGTAAGATTTCTATCGTACTTTGAGCGAAGAGTTAAAGGGTAAGATTAGTCGGGGAATGGCTAAGTCTTTTGAAGAATTATTTGAGTTGGCTCGGGGTTTCGAACTGGAGGCCCCGAAGACAAGTGTTTCTGATGTTAGTAAGCGGAAGTTCGAAGCGACGATGTTTTCGAACAAGAAAAGTAAGAGTGCTACCGAAGGCGTCGGAAGCGCGTGAAGTTGAGTGGCACGGGTGGTTTTACATTCGCGTGTCATAATTGTGGGCAAAGGGGACATAAGTCTCGCGATTGTCCGTCGAGTAGAGTCACATGTTTTAAGTGCCAGAAGGAGGGACACCGAAATTCGGAGTGTCCGAGTTGATTAGTGGCGGAGCGCGGAAGTCCGACGACGCTTGATACAGGTACTATTCGATTTCGGTACCTTTTTTCGTGTGTGTGACTTTTTGGGTAATAAGTGGGTTTATCCTTGTGATGTAGTGACTACCTAGGTCGAGTTAGTCCATTGAGGTTTGACTTAACCAAGTTAGGTTAATCAATTGTTGTTAGGGGTTTGACCAAGTCGGGTTGACCTAGTGTGTTTGACTTAACCAAGTCGGGTTAATCAATTGTTGTTAGGGGTTTGACCAAGTCGGGTTGACCTAGTGTGTTTGACTTAACCAAGTTGGGTTAATCAATTTGATGTTAGGTGTTGACCGAGGCGGGTTGACCGAGTGTGTTTGACGTAACCGAGTGGGGTTAATCAATTCTTGTTAAGGGTTGGCCGAGGTAGGTTGACCGGGTGTGTTTGACTAACAAGGTCGGGTTAATCGTTTTGGTGTTGGAGGCTTAACCAAGTCGGGTGTAACCGTGATTCTATTAGAGGGTTATTTGTATTGTTCTCCTTAAGGGTTAGCATAGTAATGGTATGCCGTTCGAGAGGCGTTTACGTTGACCATGTATGTGTGTGAGTAGAGTCACGGTTGTTGACTATCTGTGATTGTGTGTAAGTAACCGTGTTAAAGGTTGATACGGTGCGAGTTAGGGTGTAAGTCTTGGTGTTCCAAGCATCTCCTTGAGTTAAAAGGTAAATAGGCTAGTTGTGTGGCCTAGGTGGATAGTGACTAGCGGGTGTCACTAGAAAGTTGTGGGCATTGAGCCGTAATGTTCGTTGGATTTTGTGCGACCTCGAGTAGTCAGGTGACGTATGACACCGAGATTGGACCCCGTAAGGGTCGAGCTATTGAGACTCGGTGGTAGTAATGGGAGTTACATAACACTGTGTCAGGTGCCTCAGTATAACTGCTAGTGGAATGCTTCACTCCGGTGGTGTGATTACTTTGTACTTGGGTACCGGTGAGAAACTCGAAGGTACGAAAATGGTTTATTGTGATGCTTTGCGGGCGTTAACATTTAACCGATTCGAAAAGCGGAAGATTTTTGGGTATGACCAACGTTGGTACCGGTCATGTGTGTTGTGGAATGTCGAAATTCCGCAAGATATTATCATCTTGACGGTGATAGTGTGGGGTTAAAACCCTAAGTGGGGGAGTAAGTACACGGAAGGTACGATAGTGCCTCGTTTTGGTAGGCGTGTTTGAGCAATTTGTCAGAAGTCGTCCCGTTTGGTGAGCGAACTAGGGACGTAGAGTGTTGATTTCGACTATCTCGTGTAGAGATATGTTAGTATAGAGCGCGTTCGAGGGTGAGTTCTTTAGAATATTGAGGACTTTTGCGTGCGAAAGGCGTTAAGATCATTTTAAAAGATGATCGGAACGATGTTCATCGGGAAATGGTGGACGGGTTGTGGAAATTGTGGGGTTGTGTAAAGACCCGTCCTATTCCATAAGAACGAATACAATAACTTATGATTACATTGCGAGGTATTTGACCTCTATATGTTACATTTTACAAACATTGCATTCGTTTTAAAAGACAAACTTTCATTACATCGAAAGTTGACAGGCATGCATACCCTTTCATAATATATCCAAATTATAAATGACTTAATAGTAATCTTGTTGAACTCAACGACTCGAATGTAACGTCTTTTGAAATATGTCATGAATGACTCCAAATAATATCTCTAAATGAGCAAATGCACAGCGAAAGATTTCTTTCAAACCTGAGAATAAACATGCTTTCAAGTGTCAACCAAAAGGTTGGTGAGTTCATTAATTTATCATAAACATTCATTTCCATTATTTTAATAGACCACAAGATTTCATATATTTAATTGTACACGTAACCCGAGTATAAAATAATACGCGTAACCCGCAAATTAAAAATCATTCATATGGTGAACGCTTGATAACCGACTTAACTTTAATGCATAGAATATCCCCAAACAGAACCTCTCATCTGTATAATAATAATAATCTCGAAGTACTAAAGCATCCGAACCCCGGATGGGATTTGTCGAGGTCCATAGATCTATCTTTAGGATTCGCGTCAATTAGGGGCCATACCCGTTTCCTAATTATTAGGTTACCAAGCTAAAAAGGGGTGATATTCAATATTCATAATCCAGCCATAGAATGTAGTTTTTGATCACTTGTGTCTATTTCGTAAATTAGTAAAATCAGCGCATGTATTCTTAGTCCCAAAAATATATATAAAAAGGGAGTAATGAAACTCACTATACGATATTTTGTAGTAAAAATATGCATACGATGGAACTGAACAATGCAGGGTTGACCTCTGATTCACGAACCTATATCATTTATATATATATTAACACATATAATTTGTAATCAAATTATTACTTCTATTAATTATATAATATTTATGTATTTAGTTTTGTAGCTTATATAGAATTTGTATTACATTTTGTCTATATATTATATCTTAAATTATATATATATATATATATATATATGTTTATTTTGTATATATATAAAAATATGTTAATATGTATAATATATAGTTATAGGTAATATAAATATATTTTATGTATAAAATCTTTATTTGTTATAATATAATAATAATAATAAAAATGATAATATTAATAAAAATGGTAGTTTTAATAATTATTAGAATTTTAATAAAAATGATACTATAAATAAATATGATAATAAAAATAATATTACTAATAAGAATAATAATAATAACGATAATACTAGAAATGATAATTTTTATATAACATGATAGTTTTAATAAAAGTGTTAATTTTTATAATAATGATACTATTAGTAATATTACTAAATAATCTTAATCATAATACTAATAATTTCTTATTCTAATATTAGTTATGATATTAATAATAATTAGGATGATAATAATAATTAGAATAATAATAATAATAATAATAATAATAATAATAATAATAATAGTAATAATAATAAAAATGATAATAATAATACTACCTTTGAAGAAAAAGCATCAAAAACACTTAAATTACCTCAGCCCGGGCTCGAACTCGTGACCTCTCATTCCTCAACAACGCCCTTAACCATCCAGATGCCAGTTACTTTTCTGTTTTAACTCATGAGAGAAATTTATTTAACCCAATATTATGTTCGGGCCAGAATGCAGTCCATTAAAACCCCATTGATCACGAAGCCCACCCTTAATAATGGCTCGCTCAGTAAGCCCAATAGAAAAAAAATATACATACCCAGCTCGTTTAATTGATTCTAAGAAAAAGGAGTGTGGGTATTTAGTCTTGATAACAGGGAAAAGTAACCATCAAGTTGCAGCAACTTTATTTGTTCAATAAAGCAACAGTATCGAAAAACAACAAATTTGTTGAGGTGATAAAAAAAAGAAAAAAAAATGTTTAAAAGATGTGTTTTATGTCTGCCAACAGGAACAAAGGTGTAGCAATGATGATGGTTTAGTGGTAGTTTTTAGGTTTGGTTCTAATCATGAAACAGAAAAATTATAGCAGTTGTAGCAGTGATGAATGATGGTGGTTATGGTGTGTTTGAAGGTGGTCCGAAGGTAGTTTGTGTGATTCACGAAGAGAGAGATAGAAGATGAGAGAGATAAAAGATAGTGGTTCAAGGTGGTGGAAGATGGTGGTGTAGGTAGTCTTGATGATGGTGTTAGTGGTGGTGTAGGGTGGTTGTTTGGTGGAGGTTTGTTATGGTAACCATCGATTGAAACAAAAATAAAATGGCAACAATAGCAGTCTTATAAACGGGATCGATGGTTGTGGGTTTCGAGCTTGAAACAGATATATGGAGTTTGAGGATGGTGTACTGGGCTAACCAAATAGAAAAGAACATGAGTATACATGGTGTTCGAGTGGTGTCTTATTGTGTTTTGCGAATGGTGGTAAAATAGTGGTTCTTGATCATATTGATTGAAAGTAAAACCAAGAATACGAGCTGCAGTAGAAATGAGTGCAGTAATCACAGATCATAATAGTAATGTTTCAAGCAGTAAAGTGGTGCAGGTTGTTGTGGACGATGGTGATTTATGGCTGCAACAACGGTGATCGATGGTGTTGGATGTATGGTAGTTTCTTGTTTGGTAGATGAAGACGATGAGTTAGTTTGGTGATGATTTTGTGATACTTGGGTTGAGCTGAACCATGACCAGATGCATCAATTGTTCATGATGGTCTGGTAGTTTTGCTTCGAACAGAGGACATAAACATTAGTGGTTTGGTGATATTGATCTTTATCGAGCAAGAAGGAAATCAAGTAATATAAGTTTGAAAGTGGTTTGTGAGTTTGATCGATCATAAGTCAGGGAGTAGTATTAAGTACTCAACCAAATGGTTTTATTTGTGGGTTGGAGGTTGACACGGATATAATAGTAGAGATGAGTGATGAGATGGGGTTTGTGTTGTTATTCATATCTCCCCCCGTATGTGTTTAATATATATATATATATATATATATATATATATATATATATATATATATATATATATATATATATATATATATATATATATATATATATATATATATATATATATATATATATAATATGATATGATATATTGATATTGATAAGTTAGTAAAGAAACAAACACAGTCCTATGCTAATAATTCAGGAATAATTTTAGCCGCCTCACTTTAATTTATGACGACAGTTTTCACGGACTGCAATATAGTGCACTATTTAAAATCAGTGGCGGATAAAAGTCTTCGAAAAATCCCAAATTTTTAGATTTACTATATTTATTTATTTTGGTCATTATGGTATAAAATTCGATCCTTAATTTGTTAAATAAAAATTACATCACGTGTCCCTCTCAATTCTGGATAAAATATAAAAAGTGTTAAAACTTGACAAATAGTTCCTAAATATATTTTTAATAAGTCTAAAATTTATAGAACTCATTTTCGTATCACCATTTATTTTAAAATTACATAAGTTTGAATTTAACTTGCTTAATACCAATCGAAACATCAAACGAGTATTACAATCATTTAATATTTATTTTTAATATATTTTATTTATATATAGAGATATATTTTAAATAATAAATATTATAATATCCTATTTTTATTTTATTAATTTTTAATAACAACAACATATAATACTTCAAATTATAGTTCGAATTATTATTTATATATACATATACACATATCTATTTACAATTAATTGTTCGTGAATCGTCGAGAGCAGTCGAAGGTCAATTGAATATATGAAACAGTTCAAAATTATTGAGGCTCAACCTAACAGACTTTGCATATCGTGTCGAAATAATATAAAGCTTAAATTTGGTCAGAAATTTCCGGGTCGTCACAGGTTGCGCGTCGGTTGGAGTACCGAGAAGCTTGCGGGGAATTCCATCATCGTATGCACAGTGCGGATGACCCAATTTGATTGTCGATTGGCAGTAGAACTCTAAGTTGAGAGTTGAAGTACGCCAATGAGTCATGATTATGTGTTTGGAATGTTGTGGGGCGAGAAAGTGTGATCAAAATAATGTATTGGTGGCATCGAGGGGGTGTAGAGTGCGTGAGAACTCGGAGAGTCAAGGAAGATGTACGTTTTAGCTGTGTTGGGGCTAAGATCACGAGGACGTGATCCGATTTAAGTGGGGGAGAGTTGTAAGACCCTGTTTTCATTTTCAGCTAAGTGGGACGCCGTCCAAGATTCGGGACGCCCTCCAGCAGTAAAGCATTGGACGCCGTCCAATACTTGGGACCGTCCAGATGTACTGACGGGCCAGCTGTTTTAATTGGTTTTAAAAAGGGGCATTTTGGTAATTTTACTTGGTAGTCAGTTTGGTGGCCACAAAACTGATCCATTGCCTATCTTATCCTTATTTCACCTCTTTACACTCACACACTTGCATCTAGAGAGAGAGAGAGAGAAAGAGTTTAGAGAGAGAGAGCTTGATTTGGAGAAGAAAGAGTTGGATTCTCACTAAAGCTCGGGTTTTAAAGTTGTTCATCTCGCTCCTTACTACGTTTTGGTTGTTGTGGTAAGTTCTAACTCCGAATTTCATTGTTTTATTTGATATCCAAAGTTAGGGTTTGAGCTTAAATTGTTGATAAACCTATTTAAACTCATGAAGTGAGTTTAGTGATGCTAGTAATCGGGTTTTATAGTGTCGTTGGTGGATTTTAGGTTGGTTGATGTTTTGGTCAAGTTCAAGACTTGCAAAATGGGTTAATCACTAGGTTTAGTGATTTTGGATGTGTTGAAACACACTTGGGTGTATTTTGGTTGACTAATTTTGAAATGAGTCAAAATTAGGGTTTGGTGTCAAATTGGGTAAAATGAGTGTTTAACACTTAAGATTTGAGTAAAATATGGTGTTAGAACATAATCGCTAGTTAATTGTGATTATGTGTGATTCGGGCGAGTTTTGACTTAGTCAAAGTGAAGTATGTGCAAATGGGTCGAAATTGCACTTATGGTTTTGGGCATAAGCTAGAGTGTTTGGCTTATTTGTTTGTGAATTATCTAGGTGATTCACATTCGGATGATTAGGAGCTCAAGCGGGAGTTGCCTTTCTTGTAATCGAGGTGAGTGGAATATTTATACATGTATGTATGGGGTTTATTTACTCGTACACGATGTGGGCCTTAGGTGCCACATCGTGAGTATTGGGCGTTATATCACAAGATGGTGACTTATTGAGGTTAGGGGTGAAGAGAACTACGGGTCGGTAGTGTCTCATTAGGTGACTCACAAGTCGGTTGAAATGTCCCGTTCATATTGATTATAAACGTTCCATATTAATTGATTTCGTTGCGAGGTTTTGACCTCTATATGAGACGTTTTTCAAAGACTACATTCATTTTTAAAACAACCATAACCTTTATTTTATCAATAAAGGTTTTAAAAACATTACGTAGATTATCAAATAATGATAATCTAAATTATACTGTTTACACACGACCATTACATAATGGTTTACAATAGAAATATATTACATCGACATATGTTTCTTGAATGCAGTTTTTACACAATATCATGCAAACATGGACTCCAAATCTTGTCCTTATTTTAGTATGCAACAGCGAAAGCTCTTAATATTCACCTGAGAATAAACATGCTTTAAACGTCAACAAAAATGTTGGTGAGTTATCGGTTTAACCTATATATATCAAATCGTAACAATAGACCACAAGATTTCATATTTCAATACACATCCCATACATAGAGATAAAAATCATTCATATGGTGAACACCTGGTAACCGACATTAACAAGATTCATATATAAGAATATCCCCATCATTCCGGGACACCCTTCGGATATGATATAAATTTCGAAGTACTAAAGCATCCGGTACTTTGGATGGGGTTTGTTAGGCCCAATAGATCTATCTTTAGGATTCGCGTCAATTAGGGTGTCTGTTCCCTAATTCTTACATTACCAGACTTAATAAAAAGGGGCATATTTGATTTCGATAATTCAACCATAGAATGTAGTTTCACGTACTTGTGTCTATTTTGTAAATCATTTATAAAATCTGCATGTATTCTCATCCCAAAAATATTAGATTTTAAAAGTGGGACTATAACTCACTTTCACAGATATTTCCTTCCTCAGAAATAAGACTTGGCCACGGATCGATTCACGAACCTATACAAATATGTACATATATATCAAAGTATGATTAAAAGATAATTACAACCATTTTTATTATGTTTTAAAGATTTGAGTGTATTAAGTCAGCTGTCCTCGTTAGTAACCTACAACTAGTTGTCCACAGTTAGATGTACAGAAATAAATCGATATATATTATCTTGAATCAGTCCACGACCCAGTGTATACACATCTCAGGCTAGATCACAACTCAAAGTATATATATTTTTGGAATCAACCTCAACCCTGTATAGCTAACTCCAACATTACTGCATATAGAGTGTCTATGGTTGTTCCAAATAATATATATACATGGGTCGATATGATATGTAAAAACATTTGCATACGTGTGTATGGTATCCCAAGATTACATAATATATTAAAATACATGTATAATACAATATAAGTTAGCTAGGATATGATTTGTATAGATTTGTTAAACATTTCCCGTAGCTAAAAAGATCAAAAATATCCAATCTTGTTTTACCCATAACTTCTTCATTTTAAATCCGTTTTGAGTGAATCGAATTGCCATGGTTTCATATTGAACTCTATTTTATGAATCTAAATAGAAAAAGTATAGGTTTATAGTCAGAAATATAAGTTACAAGTCATTTACTAAAGAGTTAGTCATTTCCGTCGAAAGAACGACATCTTGATGACCATTTTGAAAAACATACTTTCACTTTGAGTTTAACCAAGATTTTTGGATATAGTTTCATGTTCATATGAAAAATCATTTTCCCTGAATAACAATGTAAGACCCGAATATTCGTAGTGTACATATGTGTATATGAGTTACTCAAGTTTGGGGTTTTTGTTGCACATAATTAAAAAGACAAAAGATGCTGAACTGGGAGGGTCGCGCGCCGCGCGGCTAGGTGGCGCGCCGCGCCATCTGTCTGTGACAGATTCTCTCTTTCTTTTAAATTAGATATTTTGAGGGTATTTTGGTAAAATCACTTGGAGGTCGAATTTATTACCCTAGATCAGTTTTGGGGAGCTCATTTACTACTCCCACAACAACCCCATCTTCTCCAATTAAACTCTAGAGAGAGAGTGCAATCCTTGAGAGAGAAAGCTCCATCAAAGGGTGAAAGAGGTTGAATCGGGTCTTAGTGCGAGTTCTAAAGTCGTTCATCTAGTCGCTAGCTACGTAGTGATTGTGTTGGTAAGTTCTAAAACCTAGATTCTTACTTTAATTGCATTAAGGGTTAGAGTTTGGGTTAGTGATGCACACAAAACCCACTTGCTAGTAATTTGGGGGTTTTGGGTGAATTTAGGTCATGTAGACTCAAAGGTAACTAATTAGGGTTTTCAAAGTGTTAATTTATGTTTATGAACCTAATTAGTTAGTTAAAGTACTAGAACACTTCAATGATATGTAAATGGGTGTTAATTGGGCATGGATGACCCAAACGGGTGTGTTGACCTTGAAATGGGTCAAATGGGTCTTTAATGACCTAAGTGGCCTAGTAAGTATGAAAACGAGTTAGCCTTGTGACCTAAATGTGTTTTAAACCCATCTTGACGAAGGATTAGGGTTTTGGTGTGTGTTGACCCAATGTAGGGTTAAGGGTGCAAATGGGTTGAAATTGTACTTTGGGTCAAAATGACTTAGGAAGGGTGAAAGAATTGGTTGACCGACTTGAGTTTACGTTTGATAATATGTATAATGTGATAGGTACGTTACTTTGAGGTTTCGCAAGCTCGGGTATCTTTTCACAAGACTTTGAGGTGAGTGGAATGATTATATGCGTATGTATATAATGTATCTATTTGTTGTAGCGTGAAAGGTGTAGTGTCGAGGTGTTAAGACACCACGTTTCACGTGAAGAGTGTAGCATCGAGGTGTTAAGATGCCACTCGGGTGTAGCATCGAGGTGTTAAGATGCCACCTAGGAGTGTAGTGTCGAGGTGTTAAGACACCACTCCGTAAAATAATGAGTGAAGCATCGAGGTGTTAAGATGCCACTCGGGGTGAAGTGCCGAGGTGTTAAGGTGCCACCCTAGGGGTTAGTGGTGCGAGGTGTTAAGTGCCCTAACGGATGTTATGAACACCGATGGCGTTTTCGCGAGCGCCGTTCCCTTGTACTATTGGTTAACCATGGTTATTTGTGTTGTAAGCATATTATATTATTCGAGTTATATTTATATGCGGTTGTTATGCTAGCTTGTGGTATGGGAGAATTATAGCTTGATATTGCGACGATAAGCTAATGTTGTTTGCTAGCATATTTGCAGTTGTGTAAGTGTATGCAAGTAGGTATAATTATATATGTATTCGTATAATTATTGCATTCACTAAGCTTTGCTTACCCTCTCGTTGTTTACCATTTTATAGGTTTGGTTTTGGACAAGGGTAAGGGCATCATTTTGGACTAGAGATCCCGCTTGATGCTAGGGGACGCTTTTGGCTTTAGTAGCTCTTGGAGTTTGACCGATAGTTGGGTAGTTTAATCCCAAACGCCATGCTCATTGTGTAGTTTGGAACTTAAACTTTTTGGTGGTCGAAACTCGTAAATTGTATTAAACTCGTAAAACGGCCGATGTGGGCCCCGCTTGTAAAACTTTAATTTTATGGTTGAAACATGTTAGTTTTACATATTTGGTTGTATGGTAAAAAGCGTTTTGTCTAAAAGTGCCGGGAACTAGTCAATCTTTTCGCGGTTAAAAGTCCCGGGGACAGCCAGATATGGCGCGGCGCGCGGGCCATATGGCGCGGCGCGCCGATGGTCTGCAACAAATTTTTTTTTTTATTTCGTATTTTCACAAGGTTTTGTCGGGTGTTGGTTTGGGTTGTTACAAGTGGTATCAGAGCATGGTCTAAGGGATTTAGGTGACTTGAGATAGGCGCCTAGACTTAGACTTTTTGTGTGTGCGCTATGCGGGACTTGTAGGACTTTGGGTCGGATCGGGATTGGTTTGTGCATAGGTTTATGTAAACTAATCATGTGCTATTTGTTATGTATGTTTAGCGAGCATCGAGCGAGATGGACGTTGTACTAGCAAGTTAATGCGACGTGCTCGCGTAACAATGATTAGCTACCATTGTTACGGGCGCAAATCGTGTCGAACGAGCAATGTACGATGATTGTTGAGCAAGATGGGGTAGTGTGGTGTATATGTATATACTTATGTGTTAAATCCTTTTCGTCTCGTTGTTTAATCTATTCCGTCTTATAGAATGAAGATGAGAAACGGGCATGATATCAACGGCGGAGGTACTAGTGAAGAAGTCGAGTTTACGGCCAAGGTTGAGGCCATTTTGAAAAGGCATCATGAAGCTTTTCTCGAGGACGTTAAGAAGATGTTCCTAGATACGATTGACGAGAAATTAGTCAATGTGGTAAAGGAGCAAGTTAAGGCCGTTCTTCGCGAAGATAATGTGGGAAGACGGGACTTTTTCTATAAGAATTTCAAGGACTCTCAACCTCCCTCTTTTGATGGTGAAAGATATCCTCTTAAGAGCGCCCGTTGGATCTCCGATATGGAGGGGGCCTTCCGTACTTGTGAATGTCCTCTCGATAAGAGGACAAGGTACGGGTGTAGTATGTTGAGGGGCGATGCCAAGTTGTGGTGGGACGCAAAGCTCCAAGTTTAGGGTGAAGAGCAATGCATGGAATTCACTTGGGATGAATTCAAGTCCGAATTTTTCAAGGAATACCGAACTTCGGCCGATCTTACTAGGCTTAAGGACGAGTTACGTTCCTTGAGGCAAGGGTCGATGGATTTGAACACTCTCAAATCCGTGTTTTTGTCCAAGACCCAATTTTGCCCGGAGTACGTCGGGAATGATAAAATGTTGAAGGAAGATTTCTATCGAACCTTGAATGACAACTATCAAGATAAGATTAGTGTGAACGTAGTGAAAAGCTTTGATGAGTTGTTTGACATGGCCAAAGGTTTCGAGTCGCTCATCTTAAGAAAGAGTGGTTTTACTTTTGGCAAGAGAAAAAGTGAAGGTTCGAGCTATTCAAACTTTTCAAACAAAAAGAACAAGAAAAGTTCCGAAAGTGTCAATAGCGTGAAGAAGGGCGCTTCCGGTGGTTTTACTTTTACGTGCTATAATTGTGGGCAAGCGGGTCATATGGCTCGTGATTGTCCAAAACCATCTTCCGGAAACAAGCTCACTTGTTTTAATTGCGGTAAAGAAGGGCATAAGAAGCCGGAGTGTCCCGATTTGCGCAACGATAATGTTAAGCGTCTAGAGAAGGCAGCGGGTACGGCTAGGGGTCGCAACTATTTGATGACCAATGATGAGGCCAAGCAATCCAATGAAGTCGTCTCAGGTACTTTCATACTTAACTCTAATCCGCCACGGATACTTTTTGATAGTGGGGCTAATTTGTCCTTTGTGTCGCCTCGATTTGTGCCTAAGTTAAATAAACTGCTAGTTAAGTTAAGTCATCAGGTAGAAGTTGAAATAGCGGATGGCAAGACGGCGCTAGTGGTTGATGTGTGTAAGAATTGTAATGTTGTATTTGGTTCCGAAACGTTTAAGATCGATCTTATTCCGATGACTTTGGGTGATTTTGATATTGTCGTTGGTATGGATTGGCTCGATCATTACAGAGCCGATATTGCATGCCATGACAAGTTTATTCGTGTTAAGGCCCCAAGTGGAGGAGAAATGATTATTCATGGTGATAAGAGAAGAAGAACGGTGCCGATATGCACTTTTGCACGGGCGCGTCATTCCGTTGTTACCGGTGGCATGGCTTTCCTTGCTCATGTTGTTGATACTCGTAATGAGCCACCACCTATTCGTGAAATTCCGGTAGTTAATGAGTTTGAAGACGTTTTTACGGATGAGTTACCGGGTGTTCCGGCGGAAAGACAAGTCGAGTTTCGCATTGAGTTGGTTCCGGGGGCTACTCCCATTGCTAAAACTCCTTATCGTTTAGCACCAACAGAAATGCAAGAGTTGTTAAATCAAACCCAAGAGTTGCTCGAGAAGGGTTTTATTCGACCGAGTGCTTCGCCATGGGGCGCTCCGGTATTATTTGTGAAGAAGAAAGATGGTAGTATGCGTATGTGCATTGATTACCGTGAGTTGAATAAAATGACGATCAAGAATCGTTATCCATTACCTAGGATTGACGATTTATTTGATCAACTTCAAGGTGCAACGTATTTCTCTAAGATCGACCTACGGTCCGGCTATCACCAAATGCGGGTCCGTGAGGAAGACATAGAGAAGACGGCTTTTCGAACGCGTTACGGGCATTATGAGTTTGTAGTTATGCCCTTTGGTCTTACGAATGCACCGGCGGCATTCATGGATCTTATGAACCGAGTGTGCCAACCTATGTTGGACAAGTCGGTAATAGTGTTCATTGACGACATACTAGTCTACTCGAAAAGTATGAACGAGCATGAACGTCATTTGCGTGAAGTATTGAAGACGCTACGAAAGGAGAAGCTGTATGCAAAGTTCTCCAAATGTGAATTTTGGCTAAGGGAAGTTCAATTCCTTGGTCATATCGTGAACGAAAACGGTATTCAAGTAGATCCGGGGAAGATCAAAACGGTGAAGAGTTGGGGACGACCGACTACGCCTACGGAAATCCGAAGTTTTCTCGGATTGGCCGGTTATTATCGTCGGTTTATCCAAGACTTTTCTAAGATTGCTTCTCCATTGACGAAGTTGACAAGAAAGAATGCTAGGTTTAATTGGGAGAACGAGCAAGAAATTGCTTTTCAATTGTTAAAAGAGAAGTTGTGTCAAGCTCCGGTGTTAGTGTTACCGGAAGGTGTTGAAGACATGGTGGTTTATTGTGATGCTTCCTTAAATGGTCTCGGGTGTGTTCTAATGCAAAGAGGTAAGGTTATCGCTTATGCCTCTCGACAATTAAAGGAACATGAAACGAGGTATCCGACTCATGATCTTGAGTTGGCGGCGGTAGTGCATGCGTTGAAAATTTGGCGCCATTACTTGTATGGTGTCAAGTGTACGATTTATTCGGATCATAAGAGTTTGAAACATCTCTTTAATCAACGAGATTTGAATTATCGCCAACGTAGGTGGATGGATGTGGTGAAAGACTACGATTGTGAAATACTTTATCATCCGGGTAAGGCGAATGTGGTCGCGGATGCGTTGAGTCGAAAGAGTCAACATCCGGCGATAAAAGTGGGGTCGTTACGTTTGATTATTACCAACGATTTTCTTGAAAAGCTTGGTGAGATTCAAATAGAGGCTTATGTTCACAACAATCATACGGAGCGAATCGTGGGCCAATCGGAGTTTATTACTATGGGTTCGCGTGGGTTGTTGTCTTTTCAAGGAAGGGTGTGGGTGCCTAAGATGGGTGATTACCGACGAGTGCTACTTGATGAAGCACATAAGTCAAAATACTCCATTCATCCGGGCGCGACGAAAATGTACCTTGACTTGAAGAAAGATTATTGGTGGCCGGGCATGAAGCGTGATGTTGTGAAGTATGTTGAGCAATGCGTCACGTGTTTGCAAGTAAAAGCTGAACACCAAAAGCCGTATGGTAAATTGCAACCGTTAGAAATCCCGAAATAGAAATGGGAGCACATTACCATGGATTTCATTACAAAGTTACCTAAAATGGCGAGAACCTAATTCGATTCGATTTGGGTTATAGTTGACCGATTGACAAAAAGCGCTTTGTTTCTTCCCATTAAAGAAGCGATATCGTCGGAGACCTTGGCTAAGTTGTTTATCAAGGAAGTGGTCTCTCGACATGGGGTTCCTATATCTATTATTTCGGATCGAGATACCCGTTTTACATCTCGGTTTTGGGAAAAGTTTCATGAAGATATGGGTACGCAATTGAAGTTGAGCACGGCATATCATCCTGAAACGGACGGTCAAACCGAACGTACGAATCAAACTTTGGAAGATATGCTACGAGCGTGCATCATTGACTTCGGTGGTAGTTGGGTTGAGCATTTGCCTTTGGTGGAATTCTCGTACAATAATAGTTATCATACTAGTATCGGGATGCCACCTTACGAAATGCTTTATGGGCGTAGGTGTCGAACTCCCGTTTGTTAGGGAGAAGTGGGTCAAAGAGAGATCGGGAGTACCGATTTGGTTTTAGAGACCAATAGCAAGATCGATTTGATTCGGGAACATTTGAAGAAGGCTCAAGATAGGCAAAAGTCGTATGCCGATAGACGTAGGCGATTGATTGAGTTCCAAGAAGGCGATATGGTGATGCTTAAGGTTTTGCCATGGAAGGGTATTATTCGATTTCAAAAACGGGGAAAGTTAGCTCCTCGGTTTATTGGGCCATTCAAGGTTTTAGCTCGTGTTGGTGAAGTTGCATATCGATTGGAATTACCCGAAGAGCTTGCGGGGATCCATAATACATTTCATGTTTCCCACCTCCGTAAGTGTCTTGCGGATGATTCCTCATGGATGCCCTTAGACGAGATCGAGCTAAACAACAAGTTAGAATATGTCGAGGAACCGATTGCTATCCTTGACGAGAAGGTGAAAAAGTTGAGAAATAAAGAGGTGAGAACTTTCAAGGTTCAATGGCGACGAAGTAAAGGTTCCGAGTTCACTTGGGAACCCGAAGAGTTCGTGTTGGTTTATCTTCCCTCGTGTCATGCGGCTTGGATTGCGAGGACGCAATCCGATAAGTGGGGGAGAGTTGTAAGACCCGAATATTCGTAGGGTACATATGTGTATATGAGTTACTCAAGTTTGGGGTTTTTGTTGCACATAATTAAAAAGACAAAAGATGCTGAACTGGGAGGGTTGCGCGCCGCGCGGCTAGGTGGCGCGCCACGCCATCTGTCTGTGACAGATTCTCTCTTTCTTTTAAATTAGATATTTTGAGGGTATTTTGGTAAAATCACTTGGAGGCCGAATTTATTACCCTAGATCAGTTTTGGGGAGCTCATTTACTACTCCCACAACAACCCCATCTTCTCCAATTAAACTCTAGAGAGAGAGTGCAATCCTTGAGAGAGAAAGCTCCATCAAAGGGTGAAAGAGGTTGAATCGGGTCTTAGTGCGAGTTCTAAAGTCGTTCATCTAGTCGCTAGCTACGTAGTGATTGTGTTGGTAAGTTCTAAAACCTAGATTCTTACTTTAATTGCATTAAGGGTTAGGGTTTGGGTTAGTGATGCACACAAAACCCACTTGCTAGTAATTTGGGGGTTTTAGGTGAATTTGGGTCATGTAGACTCAAAGGTAACTAATTAGGGTTTTCAAAGTGTTAATTTATGTTTATGAACCTAATTAGTTAGTTAAAGTACTAGAACACTTCAATGATATGTAAATGGGTGTTAATTGGGCATGGATGACCCAAACGGGTGTGTTGACCTTGAAATGGGTCAAATGGGTCTTTAATGACCTAAGTGGCCTAGTAAGTATGAAAACGAGTTAGCCTTGTGACCTAAATGTGTTTTAAACCCATCTTGACGAAGGATTAGGGTTTTGGTGTGTGTTGACCCAATGTAGGGTTAAGGGTGCAAATGGGTTGAAATTGTACTTTGGGTCAAAATGACTTAGGAAGGGTGAAAGAATTGGTTGACCGACTTGAGTTTGCGTTTGATAATATGTATAATGTGATAGGTACGTTACTTTGAGGTTTCGCAAGCTCGGGTATCTTTTCACAAGACTTTGAGGTGAGTGGAATGATTATATGCGTATGTATATAATGTATCTATTTGTTGTAGCGTGAAAGGTGTAGTGTCGAGGTGTTAAGACACCACGTTTCACGTGAAGAGTGTAGCATTGAGGTGTTAAGATGCCACTCGAGTGTAGCATCGAGGTGTTAAGATGCCACCTAGGAGTGTAGTGTCGAGGTGTTAAGACACCACTCCATAAAATAATGAGTGAAGCATCGAGGTGTTAAGATGCCACTCGGGGTGAAGTGCCGAGGTGTTAAGGTGCCACCCTAGGGGTTAGTGGTGCGAGGTGTTAAGTGCCCTAACGGATGTTATGAACACCGATGGCATTTTCGCGAGCGCCGTTCCCTTGTACTATTGGTTAACCATGGTTATTTGTGTTGTAAGCATATTATATTATTCGAGTTATATTTATATGCGGTTGTTATGCTAGCTTGTGGTATGGGAGAATTATAGCTTGATATTGCGACGATAAGCTAATGTTGTTTGCTAGCATATTTGCGGTTGTGTAAGTGTATGCAAGTAGGTATAATTATATATGTATTCGTATAATTATTGCATTCACTAAGCTTTGCTTACCCTCTCGTTGTTTACCATTTTATAGGTTCGGTTTTGGACAAGGGTAATGGCATCGTTTTGGACTAGAGATCCCGCTTGATGCTAGGGGACGCTTTTGGCTTTAGTAGCTCTTGGAGTTTGACCGATAGTTGGGTAGTTTAATCTCAAACGCCATGCTCATTGTGTAGTTTGGAACTTAAACTTTTTGGTGGTCGAAACTCGTAAATTGTATTAAACTCGTAAAACGGCCGATGTGGGCCCCGCTTGTAAAACTTTAATTTTATGTTTGAAACATGTTAGTTTTACATATTTGGTTGTATGGTAAAAAGCGTTTTGTCTAAAAGTGCCGGGAACTAGTCAATCTTTTCGCGGTTAAAAGTCCCGGGGACAGCCAGATATGGCGCGGCGCGCGGGCCATATGGCGCGGCGCGCCGATGGTCTGCAACAGAAATTTTTTTTTATTTCGTATTTTCACAAGGTTTTGTCGGGTGTTGGTTTGGGTTGTTACAAACAACTTTTAAATCAAAGTTTATCATAGTTTTTAATTATCCAAACCAAAACAGCCCCCGGTTTCACTACGACGGCGTATATCCGATTTTATGGTGTTCATCGTGTTTCCAGGTTTTAAATCATTAAGTTAGCATATCATATAGATATAGAACATGTGTTTAGTTGATTTTAAAAGTCAAGTTAGAAGGATTAACTTTTGTTTGCGAACAAGTTTAGAATTAACTAAACTATGTTATTGTGATTACAAATTTAAACCTTCGAATAAGATAGCTTTATATGTATGAATCGAATGATGTTATGAACATCATTAGTACCTCAAGTTTTCTGGATAAAACTACTGAAAATGATAAAAATGGATTTAGCTTCAAAGGATCCTTGGATGGCTTGAAAGTTCTTGAAGCGGAATCATGACACGCAAACAGTTCAAGTAAGATTTTCACTCGAAATAAGATTGTTATAGTTGTAGAAATTGAATCAAAGTTTAAATATGAATATTACCTTGAATTATAAAGATAACCTACTATAAATAACAAAGATTCCTTGATCTTAGATGATTACTTGGAATGGATTAGAAAGCTTGGAAGTAGACTTGCATACTTGGAAGTATTCTTGATTTTTATGAAACTATACTTATGGAATTTATGAAGATCACTTAGAACTTGAAGATGGAACTTGAGAGAGATCAATTAGATGAAGAAAATAGCATAATGAAAGTGTTTGTAGGTGTTTTTGGTCGTTGGTATATGGATTAGATATAAAGGATATGTAATTTTGTTTTCATGTAAATAAGTCATGAATGATTACTAATATTTTTATAATTTTATGAGATATTTCATGCTAGTTGCCAAATGATGGTTCCCACATGTGTTAGGTGACTCACATGGGCTTCTAAAAGCTAATCATTAGAGTGTATATACCAATAGTACATACATCTAAAAGTTGTGTATTGTACGAGTACGAATACGGGTGCATACGAGTAGAATTGTTGATGAAACTGAACGAGGATGTAATTGTAAGCATTTTTGTTAAGTAGAAGTACTTTGATATGTGTCTTGAAGTCTTTCAAAAGTGTAAGAATACTTATCAAAACACAACATGTATATACATTCTAATGGATTCGTTAAGTCTTCGTTAGTCGTTACATGTAAGTGTTGTTTTGAAAGCTTTAAGTTAACGATCTCAATTAATGTTGTTAACCCAATGTTATTATATCAAATGAGATGTTAAATTATTATATTATCATGATATTATGATGTATGAATATCTCTTAATATGATACATACATTAGAATATCGTTAAAACGATAATCGTTACATATAAGTCTCGTTTCGTAATTCTTGAGTTAGTAGTCTTGTTTTTACATATGTAGTTCATTGTTAACACACTTAATGATATATTTAAATATCATTTTATCATGTTAAATATAGTGTATCAATATCTTAATATGATTCATATGTACCTAGTAAGACGTTGTTATAACGGTAATCGTTATATATATCGTTTTCGAGTTTCTTAATTTAATAGTCTCATTTTTATGTATATAACTCATTGTTAAAAAAACCTAATGAGATACTTACTTATAATAAAATCATGTTAACTATATATATAACCATATATATGTCATCGTATAGTTTTTACAAGTTTTAACGTTCGTGAATCACCGGTCAACTTGGGTGGTCAATTGTCTATATGAAACCTATTTCAATTAATCAAGTCTTAACAAGTTTGATTGCTTAACACGTTGGAAACATTTAGTCATGTAAATATCAATCTCAATTAATATATATAAACATGGAAAAGTTTAGGTCACTACAGTACCTACCCGTTAAATAAATTTCGTCCCGAAATTTTAAGCTGTTGAAGGTGTTGACGAATCTTCTGGAAATAGATGCGGGTATTTTTCTTCATCTGATCTTCACGCTCCCAGGTGAACTCGGGTCCTCTATGAGCATTACATCGAACCTTAACAATCGGTATCTTGTTTTGCTTAAGTCTCTTAACCTCACGATCTATTATTTCGACGGGTTCTTCAATGAACTGAAGTTTTTCATTGATTTGGATTTTGTCCAACAGAATAGTGAGATCTTCTTTAGCAAAACATTTCTTCAAAACATGTAAATATCAACCTTAACAATAGTGAGATCTTCGACGGGTTCTTCATGTAAGTGTTATGTACAGCCACGAGTTGTTGAGGTAGCTCCAGTTGGTAAGCTACTGGTCCGACACGATCTATAATCTTGAACGGTCCAATGTACCTTGGATTTAGTTTCCCCCGTTTACCAAATCGAACAACGCCTTTCCAAGGTGAAATCTTAAGCATGACCATTTCTCCAATTTCAAACTCTATATCTTTTCTTTTACTGTCCGCGTAGCTCTTTTGTCGACTCTGGGCGATTTTCAATCGTTGTTAAATTTGGATGATTTTCTCGGTAGTTTCTTTTATTATCTCCGAACCCGTAATCTGTCTATCCCCCACTTCATTCCAACAAATTGGAGACCTACACTTTCTACCATAAAGTGCCTCAAACGGCACCATCTCAATACTAGAATGATAACTGTTGTTGTAGGAAAATTCTGCTAACGGTAGGTGTCAATCCCAACTGTTTCCGAAATCAATAACACATGCTCGTAGCATGTCTTCAAGCATTTGTATCATCCTTTCCCTCTGCCCATCAGTTTGTGGATGATAGGCAGTATCATGTCTAGACAAGTCCCCAATGCTTGTTGCAACGTCTGCCAAAACCTTGAAACAAATCTACCATCCCTATAAGAGATAATAGAGACGGGTATTCCATGTCTGGAGACAACCTCCTTCAAATACAATCGCGCCAACTGCTCCATTTTCTCATATTCTCTCATTGGCATGAAGTGTGCTGAATTGGTGAGACGATCAAATATTACCCAAATAGTATCATAACCACTTACAGTCCTTGGCAATTTAGTAATGAAATCCATGGTAATGTTTTCCCATTTCCATTCCAGGATTTCAGGTTGTTGTAGTAGACCTGATGGTTTCTGATGTTCAGCTTTGACCTTAGAACACGTCAAACATTCTCCTATATATTTAGCAATATCGGCTTTCATACCCGGCCACCAAAAGTGTTTCTTGAGATCTTTATACATCTTCCCTGCTCCGAGATGTATTGAATATCTGGTTTTATGTGCTTCTTTAAGTACCATTTCTCTCACATCTCTAAACCTTTGTACCCAAATTCTATCAGCCCTATATCAGGTTCCGTCTTCCCGAATATTAAGATGTTTATCTGATCCTTTGGGTATCTCATTCTTCAACTTTCCTTCTTTTACAACCCCCTGTTGCGCCTCGTTTATTTGAGTAGTAAGGTTAGTACGAATAATTATATTCATAGCTTTTACCCGTATAGGTTCTCTGTCCTTTCTACTCAAAGCTTCGGCTACCACATTCGCCTTCCCCGGGTGGTATCGAATCTCAAAATCATAATCATTCAACAGTTCAATCCACCTGCGTTGTCTCATATTTAGTTGCTTCTGATTAAAAATATGTTGGAGACTTTTGTGGTCGGTATATATAATACTTTTGACCCTATATAAATAATGCCTCCAAGTCTTTAATGCAAAAACAACAGCACCCAATTCCAAATCGTGAGTCGTATAATTTTGCTCATGAATCTTCAATTGTCTAGACGCATAAGCAATCACCTTCGTTCGTTGCATTAATACACAAACGAGACCTTGCTTTGATGCGTCACAATAAATCACAAAATCATCATTCCCTTTAGGCAATGACAATATAGGTGACGTAGTTAGCTTTTTCTTCAATAACGGAAATGCCTTCTCTTGTTCATCCTTCCATTCAAATTTCTTCCCTTTATGCGTTAATGCAGTCAAGGGTTTTGCTATTTTGGAGAAATCTTGGATGAATCTTCTGTAGTAACCAGCCAATCCTAAAAATTGACGTATATGCTTCGGAGTTTTTGGGGTTTCCCACTTTTCAACGGTTTCGATCTTTGCCGGGTCTACCTGGATACCTTCTTTGTTCACTATGTGACCGAGGAATTAAACTTCTTCCAACCAAAATGCACACTTTGAAATCTTAGCGTACAGTTTTTCTTTCCTCAATACTTCTAGCACTTTTCTCAAATGTTCTTCGTGCTCTTGATCATTCTTTGAGTAAATAAGTATGTCATCGATGAAAACAATGACAAACTTGTCATGATATGACCCACACACTCGGTTCATAAGGTCCATGAACACAGCCGGTGCGTTAGTCAATCCAAACGGCATAACCATAAACTCGTAATGACCATAACGCGTCCTAAAAGCAGTTTTTGGAATATCATCCTCCTTTACTCGCATTTGATGATATCCAGAACGTAAATCGATTTTCGAATAAACCGACGAGCCTTGTAGTTGATCAAATAAGTCGTCAATTCTCGGCAGTGGATAACGGTTTTTGATGGTAAGTTTATTCAACTCTCTGTAGTCAATACACAACCTAAATGTACCATCCTTCTTCTTGACAAACAAAACATGAGCTCCCCATGGTGATGTGCTTGGTCGAATGAAACCACGTTCTAATAGTTCTTGCAGTTGGCTTTGCAGTTCTTTCATCTCGCTGGGTGCGAGTCTGTAAGGAGCACGAGCTATTGGTCCAGCTCCTAGTACAAGATCTATTTGAAAATTAACAGATCGATGTGGAGGTAGTCCCGGTAATTCTTTCGAAAATACATCGGGAAATTCTTTTGCTACGGGAACATCATTGATGCTCTTTTCTTCAGTTTGTACTTTCTCGACGTGTGCTAGAACAGCATATCAACCTTTTCTTATTAGTTTTTGTGCCTTCAAATTACTAATAAGATGTAGCTTCGTGTTGCCCTTTTCTCCGTACACCATTAAGGGTTCTCCTTCTTCTCGTACAATGCGAATTGTATTTTTGTAACTTACGATCTCTGCTTTCATCTCCTTCAGCCAGTCCATGCCAACTATTACATCAAAACTCTCTAACTCTACTGGTATCAAATCAATCTTAAATATTTCGCTACCCAGTTTAATTTCTCGATTCCGTCATATATAATCTGCTGAAATTAATTTACCGTTTGCTAATTTGAGTAAAAATTTACTATCCAACGGCGTCAATGGACAACTTAATTTAGCACAAAAATCTCTACTCATATAGCTTCTA
The DNA here is from genome assembly GCF_046630445.1 of Rutidosis leptorrhynchoides. Lineage (NCBI taxonomy): Eukaryota > Viridiplantae > Streptophyta > Magnoliopsida > Asterales > Asteraceae > Rutidosis > Rutidosis leptorrhynchoides. The sequence continues at coordinate 200,956,387 of NC_092343.1, read as the reverse complement.
TCCGCACCCGAATCAAATAAAACGTAAGCAGATTTATTGTCAATAAGAAACGTACCCGTAACAAGCTCCGGGTCTTCCTGTGCCTCTGCCGCATTAATATCGAAAACTCTTCCGCGGCCTTGTCCATTCGTGTTCTCCTGGTTCGGGTAATTTCTAATAATGTGGCCCGGTTTTCCACATTTATAACAAACTACATTGGCATAACTTGCTCCGACACTACTTGCTCCGCCATTACTCATTCTGACACCATTTGTTCCTTTCGTTCTGTTAACCCCTGGTTCGTAGACCTCACACTTCGCCGCGCTATGACCATTTCTTTTACACTTGTTGCAAAATTTGGTGCAGAACCCCGAGTGATACTTTTCACACCTTTGGCATAGCTGCTTCTGATTGTTGTTGTTGTTGAGGTTGTTATTGTTGTTGAGATGATTGTTGTAGTTGTTGTTATTGTTGTTGTGCCGTTTATTGTAGTTGCGATTGATGTTACGATTGTTGGGATAGTTGTTGTTGTTTTGGTGACTCTTATCACCTTTTTCCTCCCACTTTCTTTTGACTAGCTTCAGGTTGGCCTCTTCGGCCGCCTGTTCTTTAATTCTTCCCTCAATCTGGTTCACTAGTTTGTGATCCATTCTACATGCCTTTTGTATGGAGCAGGCTCGTGTGAACTTATATCTTCTTGGATTCTCTCCGGTAACCCTTTCACAAACGCGTCGATCTTCTCTTTCTCATCTTCGAACGCTCTCGGACACAATAGGCACAATTCTGTGAATCGTCTTTCGTACGAACTAATATTGAATCCCTGTGTTCGTAACCCTCTAAGTTATGACTTGAGCTTATTGACCTCGGTTCTGGGACGGTACTTCTCGTTCATCAAGTGCTTGAATGCTGACCACGGTAGCGCGTAAGCAGCATCTTGTCCCACTTGCTCTAGATAGGTATTCCACCATGTTAACGCAATACCTGTGAAGGTATGCGTAGCGTACTTCACTTTGTCTCCTTCAGCACACTTACTTATGGCAAACACCGATTCAACTTTCTCGGTCCACCATTTCAATCCGATTGGTCCTTCGGTCCCATCAAATTCTGAAGGTTTGCAGGCAGTGAATTCCTTGTAGGAGCATCCTACATGACTTCTTACGCCGTTAGCTGTTTTGCTAGATTCAGAGTTATTGTTGGTATGTAGCGCGGCCTGTACTGCGGCTATGTTTGAAGCAAGAAGGGCACGGAATTCCTCTTCGATCATATTCAAGGTGTGTCGAGTAGTCGGTGCCATTTCCTTCAAAATAGTCAAATGAAACAAGTTAATCATACAGAATATTAAGAGTAGTCAATAGTATCTCGTAGCATAATATGAACTCATTTATAAAAGCTTTTTCTTCATATTAGCGTTTTATAAGTTTAAATTCGGGTACTACCTACCCGTTAAGTTCATACTTAGTAGCTAATATATAATTCAACTACTACAATTCCATATGAAAAACTGATTAAAATAATATATCACATACAAATATTCTTCAAAGTTACAACTTCGCTATATTACATATAACATGAAATATAGTACACTATGATACAGGACAGTTTTGAAGATAAATCTAGTTAATACGCAAGTTGTTAAGCAAAGGAAATAAAGACACGTAATTCATAAGTCCAGAAACAAGTCATGCATTCTGGTTTTACTAAGACGACTTCCCATCCTTGGTCTTGTGGAAAATAACCGTTATGACCATTAGCTAGGCAGCATGTTGTAATGTCGTCAAAAGGACGAGGGATTTGTAATGTCCAACAGCCCCGTAATAATCTAAAAACCTTGTTTCTCACCCCAATTACTGAATCCGTCACTTGTGTGAAAGTTTTATTTAAAAGCTGCAATCGAATGTTCTTTTTCTCACTTTGGTAAGAAGCGAACATCACTAACCCGTAAGCATAACATGCTTCTTTATGTTGCATGTTAGAAGCTCTTTCTAATTCATGAAATCATATGTTGGGATATGTTGAGTCAAAATAGATTCTTAACCCGTAGCATAAAATTGCATTTGGGTTTCCCCGCATTTAACGCTTTAAAGAATACACGGCGTAACTTAAAGTCTCCCCAATGTGATATACCCCACCTATCAAAGGATAGCCTTTTATAAACTAAGGCATTTCTAGAAAGTCTTTCAAATGTTTGACAAGTTAATTTCGCCATAACTAAATGTGTTGATGAATTCTGACCGACTCTAGACAAGATTTCCTCAATCATATCCTCTGGTAGGTCTTCTAAAATATTCGGTTGTCTACCCTAAAAATCCATTTTGTTTTTATACTGTAAAATAGACAAGGATTAGATTCATAATAACAAACAATACAAACAATTTTTACATAGAACATAAAAGTACAAGCACACTACAATACATTTATTACACAACATGCTCACACCCCTCTAATCTGAATCACTGGTTTCTTCTTCTTCGGACTTGGTTCTTTTTCCTAATTTTCTAGGGATATATGATGTTCCTCTAATACGAGCCGTCATTTTCCACATTGGTTTAGAAAAACCTTTTGGTTTAGAGGTTCCAGGGTTATTGTCACGAAATTGAAAATGCGGGTGTTGACGGTACATATAAGGTTCATCGGGGTCGGAATCAGATTTCTCTATTTTGATGCCTTTCCCCTTATTATTTTATTTTGCCTCATTAAATTGGGTCGAGGTAATTTCTATAACATCATCGGAATCCTCATCAGGATCCGATTCATCGGAAAATTGGTAATTTTCCCAATATTTTGCTTCCTTAGCGGAAACACCATTGACCATTATTAATTTTGGTCCATTGGTTGAGGATTTTCTTTTATTTGACCGATTTTCTATGGTTCCTACTATTCCCCCCTCCGGAACCTCTTCTTCTTCCGGTTCCTCATCTTCTGGTTCCTCTTCTTCCAGTTCCTCTTCTTCCGGTTCCGTTTCCTCTTCTTCCGGTTCTTTGGGAACTTGTGAACATTGCCAATATATATTCGACTCTTCGTTATTATTAGGTGAGTCAATGGGATTTGTGCTAGAGGTAGACATCTATCACACAATATCAAACATGTTAAGAGATTAATATACCACATAATATTTACATGTTAATAATATATAGTTTCCAACAAAAATGTTAAGCAATCATTTTTAAAGAAAACACGGTCAAATTCCAGACTCACTAATGCATCCTAACAAACTCGATAAGATACACTAATGTAAATTTTCTGGTTCTCTAAGACCAACGCTCGGATACCAACTGAAATGTCCCGTTCATATTGATTATAAACGTTCCATATTAATTGATTTCGTTGCGAGGTTTTGACCTCTATATGAGACATTTTTCAAAGACTACATTCATTTTTAAAACAACCATAACCTTTATTTTATCAATAAAGGTTTTAAAAACATTACGTAGATTATCAAATAATGATAATCTAAAATATACTGTTTACACACGACCATTACATAATGGTTTGCAATAGAAATATATTACATCGACATATGTTTTTTGAATGCAGTTTTTACACAATATCATACAAACATGGACTCCAAATCTTGTCCTTATTTTAGTATGCAACAACGGAAGCTCTTAATATTCACCTGAGAGTAAACATGCTTTAAACATCAACAAAAATGTTGGTGAGTTATAGGTTTAACCTATATATATCAAATCGTAACAATAGACCACAAGATTTCATATTTCAATACACATCCCATACATAGAGATAAAAATCATTCATATGGTGAACACCTGGTAACCGGCATTAACAAGATGCATATATAAGAATATCCCCATCATTCCGGGACACCCTTTGGATATGATATAAATTTCGAAGTACTAAAGCATCCGGTACTTTGGATGGGGTTTGTAAGGCCCAATAGATCTATCTTTAGGATTCGCGTCAATTAGGGTGTCTGTTCCCTAATTCTTAGATTACCAGACTTAATAAAAAGGGGCATATTCGATTTCGATAATTCAACCATAGAATGTAGTTTCACGTACTTGTGTCTATTTTGTAAATCATTTATAAAACCTGCATGTATTCTCATCCCAAAAATATTAGATTTTAAAAGTGGGACTATAACTCACTTTCACAGATATTTCCTTCCTCGGAAATAAGACTTGGCCACGGATCGATTCACGAACCTATACAAATATGTACATATATATCAAAGTATGATCAAAAGATAATTACCACCATTTTTTTTATGTTTTAAAGATTTGAGTGTATTAAGTCAGCTGTCCTCGTTAGTAACCTACAACTAGTTGTCCACAGTTAGATGTACAGAAATAAATCGATATATATTATCTTGAATCAATCCACAACCCAGTGTATACACGTCTCAGGCTAGATCACAACTCAAAGTATATATATTTTTGGAATCAACCTCAACCCTGTATAGTTAACTCCAACATTACTGCATATAGAGTGTCTATGGTTGTTCCAAATAATATATATACATGGGTCGATATGATATGTCAAAACATTTGCATACGTGTCTATGGTATCGCAAGATTACATAATATATTAGAATACATGTATAATACAATATAAGTTAGCTAGGATATGATTTGTATAGATTTGTTAAACATTTCCCGTAGCTAAAAAGATCAAAAATATCCAATCTTGTTTTACTCATAACTTCTTCATTTTAAATCCGTTTTGAGTGAATCAAATTGCCAATGTTTCATATTGAACTCTATTTTATGAATCTAAACAGAAAAAGTATAGGTTTATAGTCAGAAATATAAGTTACAAGTCAATTACTAAAGAGGTAGTCATTTCCGTCGAAAGAACGACATCTTGATGACCATTTTGAAAAATATACTTTCACTTTGAGTTTAATCAAGATTTTTGGATATAGTTTCATGTTCATATGAAAAATAATTTTCCCAAAATAACAACTTTTAAATCAAAGTTTATCATAGTTTTTAATTATCCAAACCAAAACAGCCCCCCGGTTTCACTACGACGGCGTATATCCGATTTTATGGTGTTCATCGTGTTTCCAGGTTTTAAATCATTAAGTTAGCATATCATATAGATATACAACATGTGTTTAGTTGATTTTAAAAGTCAAATTAGAAGGATTAACTTTTGTTTGCGAACAAGTTTAGAATTAACTAAACTATGTTATAGTGATTACAAGTTTAAACCTTCGAATAAGATAACTTTATATGTATGAATCAAATGATGTTATGAACATTATTACTACCTCAAGTTTTCTGGATAAAACTACTGGAAATGAGAAAAATGGATCTAGCTTCAAAGGATCTTTGGATGGCTTGAAAGTTCTTGAAGCAGAATTATGACACGAAAACAGTTCAAGTAAGATTTTCACTCGAAATAAGATTGTTATAGTTGTAGAAATTGAATCAAAGTTTGAATATGAATATTACCTTGAATTAGAAAGATAACCTACTGTAAATAACAAAGGTTCCTTTATCTTAGATGATTACTTGGAATGGATTAGAAAGCTTGGAAGTAGACTTGCAAACTTGGAAGTATTCTTGATTTTTATGAAACTATACTTATGAAATTTAAGAAGAACACTTAGAACTTGAAGATGGAACTTGAGATAGATCAATTAGATGAAGAAAATTGAAGAATTAAAGTGTTTGTAGGTGTTTAGGTCGTTGTTATATGGATTAGATATAAAGGATATGTAATTTTTTTTTTCATGTAAATAAGTCATGAATGATTACTAATATTTTTGTAATTTTATGAGATATTTCATGCTAGTTTCCAAATGATGGTTCCCACATGTGTTAGGTGACTCACATGGACTGATAAGAGCTGATCATTGAAGTGTATATACCAATAATAGATACATCTAAAAGTTGTGTATTGTACGAGTACGAATACGGGTGCATACGAGTAGAATTGTTGATTAAACTGAACGAGGATGTAATTGTAAGCATTTTTGTTAAGTAGAAGTACTTTGATATGTGTCTTGAAGTCTTTCAAAAGTGTAAGAATATATATCAAAACACAACATGTATATACATTCTAATGGATTCGTTAAGTCTTCGTTAGTCGTTACATGTAAGTGTTGTTTTGAAACCTTTAAGTTAACGATCTCAATTAATGTTGTTAACCCAATGTTTATTATATCAAATGAGATGTTAAATTATTATATTATCATGATATTATTATGTATGAATATCTCTTAATATGATACATACATTAAAATATCGTTACAACGATAATCGTTACATATAAGTCTCGTTTCGTAATTCTTGAGTTAGTAGTCTTGTTTTTACATATGTAGTTCATTGTTAACATACTTAATGATATATTTAAATATCATTTTATCATGTTAAATATAGTGTATCAATATCTTAATATGATTCATATGTACCTAGTAAGACGTTGTTATAACGGTAATCGTTATATATATCGTTTTCGAGTTTCTTAATTTAATAGTCTCATTTTTATGTATATAACTCATTGTTAAAAAAACCTAATGAGATACTTACTTATAATAAAATCATGTTAACTATATATATATATATAACCATATATATGTCATCGTATAGTTTTTACAAGTTTTAACGTTCGTAAATCACCGGTCAACTTGGGTGGTCAATTGTCTATATGAAACCTATTTCAATTAATCAAGTCTTAACAAGTTTGATTGCTTAACACGTTGGAAACATTTAGTCATGTAAATATCAATCTCAATTAATATATATAAACATGAAAAAGTTTGGGTCACTACATCGGTGACACCTCATGGTGGTTCACGAGGCGATGACCCCTTTAGTATTTCGTTAGGTGACTCACAAGTTGGTGACACCTCATGGTGGTTCACGAGGCGGTGACCCCCTTAGTAGTTGGTTGGTGAGTCACAAGTCGGTGATACCATAAGTCGGGGAAGTGATTCACAAGTCGGTGACACTTCATAGTGTTCACAAGTCGGTGACACTAGATGGTGATACACAAGTTGGTGATACCATAAGTCGAAGAGGTGATTCACGAGTCAGTGACATTTCTTAGTGCTCACAAGTTAGTGGCACTTATTGGTGGTGCTTCATAAGTCGGTGACGCCACATGGCGTTTACAAATCGGTGACCCATAGGTATTGGTGGGTAGTTCACAAGTCGATGACACCCTTTGGTGATTCACAAATTGGTGACACCTTATGATGAGTCACCAGTCAGTGACATCATACGAGTGAGACTCGACGTTATTGGTCGTCTACAAGTCGGTAGTGCCATAGCGGGGAACGGTTTGTTATGCTTATGCATTGTTATGTTTTAGTATATTGTTGCGATGATTTATATACTAACGATGTTACTAGTTGTATGTTTGGCGTTGCTAGCTCGTTTATGCATTTTTGTTTGCATGGTATTAGTAAGTGGATGCGTGTAGGTAAATTACATATATATATGTATAAGTATTGCATTCACTAAGCATTAGCTTACCCTCTCGTTGTTTACATTTTTAGGTTCGGAAGCGAATTTGGCCAGGGCATGCTCGGGATTTAGTTGATCTCCCCTTTTGATGCTTGCTTGGATTACTTTTGGATTCGACCTAGGATTGGGTAGTTTATCCCCAAACATCATGCTCGTAGTTGTTTGGAACTTAAACTCATTTGGGTCGAAACTCATATTTTTGTATGTATTTCATAAAACATCCGATGTGGGCTCAATATCGTAAAACTTGTTTAATAGTGAAAACTTCTTAATTTTACTTAATATGAAGTGTTGTGATATTTCGTTTCGTTTAAAAGTGTCGGGAAACGTGTTTTCCGTTCGTGTGAAATGGGCATTTTGGACAACAGCTGGAAGACCATTTGGACGCCGTCCAGATTGCTTGGACGCCATCCTGGACTTCACAACTGGACGTCGTCCAGATAACTGGACGCCGTCCAGATAACTGGACGCCGTCCAGATGAACTGATAAAAAAAACTTTGTTACGTTTTCGGTTGGATAACGGGTTGGGTCGTTACAGTATTTCATTTATTTTCTAGAGCGTATTTGCGAAATCTAATTGTCGAAGATATTACTCGCCTGTATAATTTTCATGCAAAAAAACATGGTTTACCTGGTATGTTTGGGAGTCGAAGAATTTTCATTTTGCATGGCAAGGAACATATACTAGCAGTGATAATAAAGGTCCATCAATTATGCTTGAAGCAGTCATCTCTCAAGATATGTGGATATGTTATGATTCTTTGGTATGTCATGTGCAAACAATGATATTAATGTTTTAAATTATTCACAGTTGTTCAACACTAGTGAGTTGGTGTTCTGCCTTCACTATCAGCACAAGATAGTTAAAGATTCAAAGGTTATTCATGACCAGCATATGATTTATGTTGAAACATCAGAAGATCAATAGAAGAACCAACACAAGAAGAACCAGCATCAGGCTGAAGCAGCACACAACAAATTATGCTCCATTACAAGCATTATCATTTCCAGTGTTGTCTACATCAAAGTGTACTATTCAACTGACATCGAAGACTAAGTTGAAGAGAAAAGGACACATATCGGCGGCTGACAAGTGACCTTACAAAATAACTAAGGAATGCAAAAGGTTAACCCATGTAACATCTCGTTTTTCCCGTACATGTCTAAAGGTACATATTTAATCGTAAATACGCTTACAACTTGTTCGTTTATGTGATTAAACATTTTAAAGTGCTAAATTGATGTTTACTATATCTATATGTACACATTACGCATGTGAGTGGGTGTGTGTATGAGTATATACATAGTTTGGGAGTGTATTAAGTCAAGTGAGGCCTTATGATGAAGATTAGATGAATATATAAAGCGAGAACGAAACGTAAAAGTCACATAAATCGATAATTGGTTTTAAGTTGTCGAAGTGGTCAGTCCTAGGAATTTACCGCGCCACGAGAAGTGTGGTCGCGCCGTGACTTTACACACAGATCTGAATCAGGAGTCGATCAAAACAGCCTAAATTTTATGTTAATTGTCACGCCGCGGGAAAGGGAGTTGCGCCGCGACAACCCTGGCAGCCTGATGCCGATTTCAGTTTTTAAAAGGTGTGGTCCAAGGGTAATTTCATATTTTGCGTGTGGATCTGATTGGGACATTAAATCTCAACCACTTATCCATTCTTATTCATTTCTTTTCCATTTTCTTTCTCTATTTCCTCTCAAAACATAAAACCAATTTAATTTTAAAGTGAGAATTGAGAGTGAAGATTTGAGATTTGATCTTTGGAGCAAGAAGTAAAGTTGTTCCCCTAGTTCTTAGCTACGAGTGGATAATGTTGGTAAGTTTTAACTCCGTGTTTTGAGTTTTAGTTAATTTATGACTAGAGTTTGGTCAATTGAGACTTTTAAGACCCATTTGGGGGTTTAATAGGTGAATTTGGGTTAATTTGATGTAAGGAAATCCAAATGGAGTTAATCTAGGGTTTGGGCCATGTAATTGGGATTTTGTAAGTGTTAATTGTGTTGTTAGTCGCTAATACACTTGTAAAATGATGAAAGGTTGTTAATGAGTTAAGTTTGACCAAAACTTGTTTGTATAAGTATTAAAATGGGTTAAATGGGTAATTGTTGACCTAGTTGGGTGAGATGGGTATGAAATGCCCATAAATTGTGTTAGTTGGTGTTAGTAGACTCTAATCACTAGCTTCCAGTGATTTATGACGAGTCATGGCCATTAATGGGCGGTTTTGGTGTATGTGAGTCATTTAATGCTTTAGGCCATTAAATGCTCAAGTGTTAAGTGTTGGTGGTTATTTCACTAGATTGTATGTTAAATAAATGCACAATGTGATAGGTGCATTACATTGAAGGTTGCGATCTTGATTCCTAGTTCACCAAATGCGATAAGGTGAGTGGAATAATTATGTGTGTACGTATATAATGTATTTATTTGTGTAGCATGGAATGTGGAATTATTGCGGTGTTCAAGATACCACATTCTATGTAACGAGTGGAATTATCACGGTGTTCAAGGCACCACTCATTGCTTTGATTGACATGTGGAATAGTCGCGGTGTTTAAGACAACACATTGTCATAGGAGTGGAATTGTCCCGGTGTTCAAGCTACCACTCATTGGTTTGATTGACATGTGGCTTAGTCGCGGTGTTCAAGACACCACATTGTCATGGGGGTGAGTTAGTCGCGGTGTTTAAGACATCACCCGGGGGATTAGTGATTACGCGTTGTTAAGTAACATTAATGGATGTTACGAACTCCGACGATCTTTCAAGTACCGTTCCCTTGTACGATTGGTTAACCATGGTTGTGTGAGTTTGTATTTTAGCATATTGATTTGTGAACTATATGCTATTGTTATTGCTAGCTTATTGTGAATTGCGGATAGTAGTTTTATGCATGATGTTTGCATGGTTGTCAAATTGCTAGCTTGTATGCGGTATTGTGTAAGTGATTGCAAGTAAGTAGGTTATATATGCATATGTGTAATTATTGCATTCACTAAGCGTTAACTTACCCCTCTCGTTGTTTATCTTTTTAGATGCAGGTGCGGACAAAGGGAAGGGGTTTGTTGGATACTAGTTCCCCATGTTGGATTATTGTTGAAGTTTTGAAGTCGACCTAGCGTTTTGGGTAGTTTAGCCCAAACCATGCTCGGGTGTAGTTTGGATTAAAACTATCATTTTAATGGGTCGAAATTGTATTACATTTAATTATTGGCCTTCGTGCCTTTTGTGAACATTAAACTTGTTGCATGTTTTAATGGATCGTATGGAATGGTTTACATCATTGAATGGCGCGTAAATGTTTTAATTACTTTAAAAAAATTACTCGTGTTAAATACGGGTCGGGTTGTTTCAACCCATGCGCAGTTCATAGTTAACACTTTGTCAACGCCTAGGGTACCCAACATTCCGTTTATTTAATCAAATATGATGTTCAACCATTTGGGGTGTTCCTGTAAATAGCTACCGAAGAAGAAAGGGAGCCATGTTCTCTCTAACACAGTTGTCGGGTGCAGTACAAATATCCTTTGTACCTACACACAAATAGATTATTTATACAGTTTTTAGGATCTCTATAAATAGCTGAATCCCACTATTGTAATTTTTAGTGGTGTGGGTATTAAATCGATAGAGTCTAAACTTTGTATATGCTTAAGTCATTCAAAAGCCATCTAGGTATAATCTGTATCAACTGGTTATCTATTCCGCCAAAGGATAACCGTGATTCTTTAAGATTATTTCAATTAAAGAATAACGTAAAAATTACATTGACTCTAATTTAATTAATTGTTAATTACATGTTTAACTGTTAAAACCTCTTAATTAACAAAAAGAATTGTATTCACCCCCTCTACAAACATCTTATTGTTAATCGGGACCAACAACTGGTATCAGAGCTTCAGTCTTGATAATTTTATATCTTGGATGTGAATTCTCTAATGGCTGCTTACAACAACTCATCCTATCTCGAAAATGGTTCTGCAAGTAGACCACCCAAGTTTTATGAAAATGAATATGAAAATTGGAGAGATAGATTAATGTTTAAGTCAATTGACCAACTCATGTCTGTCATTGCAAACACGTTCCTATGGACACTATTGATGCTAGACCTGCAACTGCAGATTCTCCTACTATTGAAGCTAGAGAAGTCATTCTTCCTCCATCTAGATGGCAGGATGAAGACAGGCGTCATGTTGGTATTGACCCAAAAATCAAAACTGTGCTAGCTATAACTTTACCTAATCATGTGTATAAAATGATTAAAAGAAAACCAACTTCAAAAGTTATCTTAGATTATCTTGACATCACTTATGATGGGAAAGATGAGGTTAGGAAACACAAAGTTATTGATCTAAAAAGAGAATATGAGCTCTTCTTTTCTTACAAAAATAATACTTTGAAACAGACCTTTATCAGATTTAATTATCAGGTAACTGACCTGAACTGCCTAAAAGTCACTTACACTGACTTTGAATAGGTCAATAAATTCATTAACTCATTACCTGCCAAGTGGAAACTTGTTACTGATCCTCTTAGGACAACTCAGGCCTTAAAGAATTTTGATATGTCCTCTCTCTATGGCACTCTTTGAAACCATGAGAGGGCAGAAGCAAAACTTGAGTTGAAACTAAAAGAAAATAAGTCTGCCTCTATCACCTCAAAATCTTTTAAGTTAGAAGATGTTGCTCTTGTCTAAACCATCAGGTATTCATCCGATCCGATCCATTTATATGGATATGGATGATCTAAATGGATGATAAATGGATATGGATTATGTGAAAAATTAGTAGATCGAGTATGGTTGAAAATTTATCATCCAAGAATATATCCATTTACCACCCGAAATACATATATATATATATATATATATATATATATATATATATATATATATATATATATATATATATATATATATATATATATACATATAAATATATTCATATTTACTTAAATATATTCATATATATTTAAATATCTTTATATGTGTACACTATAAACTATTAAAATGTTATCGAAAATATAGATTGTGAATATACAATACGTAAATAGTATTAAATTCACATATCTTACATATATAACACATATTTGATTAAAATATTTTGATGATTTCATTTCATAATAAGAATATTTTTAGAAAAACTTAACATCCAATGGATACCCGACGACCCGCTTAATACAACGGATATGGATATGGGTAGATGATTATATTTAAATGGATATGAATATGTGTTGGACGGCAATACATGTGACTCAATTCCAAATTGAATTCTAAAGTTTGGCCACCTACCATTCACATGGTTGAATTATCTTGCAAGAGTTGAAGTCAAAGAAAGGAGCCATACACTATTGGTTTGATGGCTTTGTTTAAAACATGGTTTTTTGAACAAATGAAGGTAGGCTACACTTGCATTCACATGGATTAACCTCAAGTATAAAAGGAAATGCTTGGAGCTTCATTTGAATCGTCCCATCACAAAATCTCATATCAAAAACACATACTTGAAAGAGTTCAATAATAACTCTTGTGAGGAGTAGTGTAGAAAATAGAGATGGTATAGAATTGTTAAATAAAATTCTATACGAGTGAGTTACGAGAGAAGTGTTATAATCTAGTGAGTGGTCCAAATACTTTGTTAGTATTTTTGGAGCCTAGATTAGAGTGATACATTGTAACCTCAGGTTTGCCATATTTGCTATACAATCCATCTCTGCTTCCACTCGTGGATTATGCCTCACGCCAAACCACGTAAAATCTTGTGTCTTTATTTATTGCTTAATTGTTTGATTAATTTCTCGGGTCTTAAAAGTGTGCTAAATCACAACAAACTGGTATCAGAGCGTTAGCTGTGATTAAATATTCAAGATGACAATAATAAGGTCCGACGTAGAGAAATTTAATGGCCAGAACGATTTTGGTCTTTGGCGAATGAAGATGCGGGCTCTTTTGAGCCAACAAGGTTATTTGTTAGCTTTGAAACGGAGAGAATTTCTACCCGAAAAGTTGACAGATGAAGAGAAGGATGAACTTCTAGAGAAGGCACATGGCATAATTATTCTGAATCTTGCTGATAGTGTGCTTCGAGAAGTTACGGCAGAAACCACACCAGCTTGGCTTTGGGATCAGCTAGAATCTCTATATATGACTAAGAGTCTCACGAGCTGGTTGTATATGAAATAACGGTTATATACTCTTCGGATGAAAGATGGTTCACTTAATGATCACATCAATGAGTTCAATAAAATAATTTTGGACTTGAGTAATATTGATGTGAAAATTGATGATGAACATCAATCGTTAATTTTCTTATGTTCCTTGCCAAAATCATACGAGCATTTGGTTACAACTCTACTATATAGTAAAGATACTATTTCCATGGAGGATGTCAAATCTACCTTGAACTCTGTTGAGTTAAGGAAGAAATCCTCGACGGATTATGTGGAAGAAAGTGCAAATGGTTTGGTGGTGAGAGGAAGAAGTAATGATAGAGCATCAAGTAGTAACAACAAAGGTCGTTCTAGATCGAAACCAAGATCTAGAAAGATCAAGTGTTACAATTGTCACAAGGAAGGTCACATGCGTAGAGACTGTCCATACTTAAAAGGAAAAAGAGAGACTTGGAATGCAGCGGGAGCCGATAAAGTTGCCGCGGTTGCAGAAAGTGATTCTGATGGTGCAAATGTTCTTAGTGTTATCGATGGCCGCTCAAGTAATGAGTGGATTCTTGACTCGGGTTGTTCTTATCATATGTGTACTATTAGAGACTGATTTACTACCTATCAACAAAGAGATGGTGGTAAAGTCCTTATGGGAAACGATGTGGCTTGTTAGGTTGTTGGAATAGGAACAGTCCAAATCAAGATGTATGATGGCACGGTGAGGACTTTGACAGATGTCAGGCATGTTCCAGAATTGAGAAAGAATCTTATTTCCTTGGGTACGTTGGACTCCATCGGCTGTGAGTATCGAGCCCAAGGTGGAGTATTAAAAGTTTCTAGAGGTGCACTTGTCGTGATGAAAGGTGAAAGGTTTAATGGCCTTTACCTATTAAAGGGTAGTACTGTTACTGGTGCGGCTGGAGTTTCTTCATCAGCTAAAGATGTAGATACCATAAAGTTATGGCACATGCACCTTAGGCACATGAATAAGAGAGGAATGATGGAGCTTAGTAAACGAGGTTTGTTGTACGGGCAGAATATCGAAAGATTGAAATTCTGCGAACACTGTGTATTCGGAAAACAAAGCCGAATAAAGTTTGGCACAGCCGTTCATAGGACGAAAAGTACTTTGGATTATATCCATTCAGACCTTTGGGGTCCATCTCCCATTCCTTCAAAAGGTGGTGCGAGATACATGTTAACCTTTATTGATGACTATTCGAGAAGAGTATGGGTTTATATCCTTAAACGTAAGGATGAAGTCTTTGTCAATTTCAAGCAATGGAAGATGATGATAGAGAAGCAGACTGGAAAGTTCATCAAGCGCTTGAGAACTGACAATGGACTAAAATTCTGCAAAGGTGAATTTAATGAGTTCTGCAAGAACGAAGGCATTGTGAGACACCACACAGTGCGGTTTACACCACAACAGAATGGCGTTGTAGAACGAATGAATAGAACGCTCCTTGAGGGAGCGAGGTATATGCTCTCAAATGCAAAATTACCAAATATATTTTGGGCTGAAGCTGTCAACACATCATGTTATTTGGTAAATCGGTCTCCATCAACAGCAATTGATTGGCAAACTCCTTTACAGAAATGGTCAGGTTCCCCTGCAAGTTACAGTGATTTGAAGATATTTGGTTGTCCTGCTTATGCTCATGTGAAAGATGGTAAACTTGAGCCGAGGGCCAAAAGATGCATATTTCTAGGGTATGCAGGTGGGGTAAAGGGTTATAGATTGTGGTGCCCTGATGGTAAATCATCCCGGTTTCTTATCAGCAGGGATATGACATTTGATGAGTCTGCTAAGTTAAAAAAGACAGAGGAGGAACAAGTAGTTGCTGGAAAAGATCGTGAAGTTGAAGAGCAGGTGGAGCAAGAAATAGAAGTTCCATAAGGAGTAGTACAAGATACTCCTGCCGAGCCCGTTGTCGAAGACGTACATGACTCTGGTGTTGATCAAATGACACCAGAAGATCAGTCAGATGAGCAACATGATCTACAAAATTATAATCTAGCAAGAGATAGAGAACGACGAGCAATAAAACCACCACAACGGTTCGGGCATGCAGATTTGGTAGCTTATGACCTGAGTATGGTAGAAGATATAGAGGTCCAAGAACCTGCAACATATCGTGAAGCTATTAGTGGTCCGGAATCTACAAAGTGGTATGTAGCTATGAATGAAGAGATGGAGTCTCTTTATAAGAATCATACGTGGGAGCTAATGAAACCGCCTAAAGGTCAGAAGATTGTTGGATGCAAATGGATCTTCAAGAAGAAGGACGGAATTCCGGGTGTAGAAAATGAAAGGTTCAAAGCACGCCTTGTAGAAAAAGGCTTTACTCAGAGAGAGGGAGTTGACTTTAATGAAGTTTTCTCACCGGTCGTAAAGCATACATCTATTCGCGTGTTACTTGCCATGGTTTCTTTACTTGATATGGAGCTGCAGCAACTAGATGTCAAGACGACATTCTTACATGGTGAGTTGGAGGAACGAATCTTTATGCGCTAGCTAGAGGGATTTGTGGTCAAAGGAAAGGAAGATTATGGTTGTTTGCTGAAAAAGTCATTATATGGCTTGAAGCAATCACCTCGACAATGGTATAAGCGGTTTGACGTATTCATGACGTAAATGTTACTCGCGGAGTGATTATGATATTTCCGTATATCACAAGAAGCTTCCTGATGGCTCGTATGTTTATTTACTATTATATGTGGATGATATGTTGATTGCTTCGAAAAAGATGTCTGAGATCGATCAGTTAAAATCTCAACTCAAAAGTGAGTTTGAGATGAAAGATTTGGGTGCAGCTAAGAAGATATTGGGAATGGAGATTATTAGAGATAGACGTGAAGGAAAATTGTATTTTTCACAAAAGAAATATATTGAGAAGGTTCTTCAGCGTTTTGGGATGGATAACTCCAAACCGGTTAGTACTGCACTTGCTGCACATTTCAAACTTTCATCGGCGTTGTCACTTGAAACTGAGGAGGAGGTGGAGCATATGTCACATGTTCCATATGCTAGTGATGTGGGTAGCATCATGTATGCTATGGTATGTACTAGACCAGATATTGCACAGGCGGTAAGCGTGGTGAGTAGATATATGGATTGTCCAGGGAAAGCTCATTGGAAAGCGGTGCAATGGATTCTACGGTACCTCAGAGGGACAACAGATATTGGCATAGTATTTGATAGCGGTGGTAATACTAATGTTACCGGATACGTTGATTCAGACTATGCTGGTGATTTGGATCGGAGGAGGTCTCAGACTCGTTATGTTTTTACTCTCGGAAGATGTGCTATCAGTTGGAAAGCACCATTACAATCGACCGTTGCTTTGTCGACAACTGAAGCGGAATACATGGCTTTGACTGAGGGTGTGAAAGAAGCAAAATGGCTAAGAGGTTTGGTTGGTGATCTGGGTTTGCAACATGATGAAACTGTGGTGCATTGCAATAACCAGAGTGCCATACATTTGACTAAAAATCAAATGTATCTTGAGAGAACCAAACACATTGATGTACGGTATCACTTTATTCGCGAAGTAATATCTAAAGGGGTTATAATTGTAAGAAAGGTCAGTACGGCAGATAATCCAGCATATATGTTGACTAATCCAGTTACTACAAACAAGTTCGAACATTATTTGAACTTGGTTGGCGTTCGAAGAAAGTGATGAGCCCGAAAGGGCTGTGGCGGATAGCGGAGATTAAGAACATATAGCAAAGGAATGGAATGTTCATCAAGGTGGAGATTTGTTGAACGGCAATACATGTGACTCAATTCCAAATTGAATTCTAAAGTTTGACCACCTACCATTCACATGGTTGAATTATCTTGCAAGAGTTGAAGTCAAAGAAAGGAGCCATACACTATTGGTTTGATGGCTTTGTTTAAAACATGATTTTTTGAACAAATGAAGGTAGGCTACACTTGCATTCACATGGATTAACCTCAAGTATAAAAGGCAATGCTTGGAGCTTCATTTGAACCATCTCATCACAAAATCTCATATCAAAAACACATACTTGAAAGAGTTCAATAATAACTCTTGTGAGGAGTAGTGTAGAAAATAGAGAGGGTATAGAATTGTTAAATAAAATTCTATACGAGTGAGTTACGAGAGAAGTGTTATAATCTAGTGAGTGGTCCAAATACTTTGTTAGTATTTTCGGAGCCTAGATTAGAGTGATACATTGTAACCTCGGATTTGCCATATTTGCTAGTAAAATCCATCTCTGCTTCCGCCCGTGGACTAGGCCTCATGCCGAACCACGTAAAATCTCGTGTCTTTATTTATTGCTTAATTATTTGATTAATTTCTCGGGTCTTAAAAGTGTGCTAAATCACAACAATATGAATATGATTTTTAAAATAAAAATGGATATGGATATGGATATAGGTGCACCCGATCTATATCCGATCCATTGTCATCCCTACATATAAGACAGTTTGATCTTAGTAATAACATTGAATTTGTTTAAGTTAATAAATTTCATTATGTGATTTACGATTTTGATATATCAGAACTCCGAAACGTAACTGATTCTCGTTACTCTAAACTAACCAGTTTATAGGTCTATTTGATCTTTTAAAAGCACCAAACTAATATTATCAAGATCGGTTTAGTAGTATGGAGGTCTCTTGATACCTTTTTCAATTTGTTTTATTTGTGCATTACTATCATTTGAAGTTTTGGTTAATAATTCGATTTTGAGTTTAGTTTAGTTTCATTTATATGATTAAGTTTTTTCATTATAGGTGTCATATATTAATAATTAATTAACTAAATGACGTTTGTAAGTAAATACGGAAAGAAAAGAACATATGGTTGAGTTTTTACTCGAACTGCTTGAACCGAAACTAGAATTTGGTCAAGCCAGACCATGTATGAATAGTTCGGTCCTTGATTTATATTATTGTAAAATTCAGGTTTTGATGCAGTTCGGATATTATCTGATTCAGTTCGGGTGTGAATATTATCAGATTTAGTTCGGGTGGGTGTGTGGGGTGTCTAGGAGCGATATATTATGAGTTAGTTGTGGTAGTAGAGTTGTGGTAAAGAAGTTGTTGCGTAGCTCTTTAAATAGAGTATTAAAGTTTTGAATATTTAATTAAGTAATTATTTATTATTTATTTTTTGTAATTATTTCTTTTTTTTGAAAAGCAAGAAATTTTATTCAAAACGAAGAGTTGTACAACTAGAGTTGCGCCAATTTGGATGCAACAAAAAACCACAAGAGACTATAGAGTACAAGGTGCAAAGGTTGCACCATGTCTAAACATCTCTCTATCACGACAAGTATAAAGATGGATTAGATAGCCAATTAATCCAATCGAGACTTTTCCCTTTGGATCTGGACGAGATCCATTCAAAAGATTTAACTTGGATTTCATTCAACAACATCGGTGCACACCAACTTTTGTTTTGGAAGACCTTCATATTTCTATTCTTCCAAAGGTAGTATGTAGTCACCCACGCGACGGCTTGCCAAATCTTGGACCTGAGAGAGGACATGACTTGAGATGATTTTCCATGAAGACAATCGATACCATTTGGTGGAACATAGGAGCCAAGGTTCCACCATTTAAATACTCGATTCCAAATATCACAAGCGAGATGGGAATTGTATAGCGAATGTTCAACCGATTCTAGATCGTTATCACAAATCGGGCATCGAACACTATGTAGATCAATGCCCCTTTTGTCGAGCTCGACCCGAACCGGGAATCTTTTTTTCAAAACACGCCACACGAATATTTCGAGTTTTTTAGGGACCAAATTATTTCTCAACGTTTTATGTGAAGATTGGCTTGAAACTTTAAGCAACTTATCATCAATGAGGGATGATAATCCATCAACCGTGAAGATCTCATTGTTTGCTAAAGACCATTCCCATGATGTTTGAGCATTGAAATCAAAGGACATTGTGCGAATTAAATTTTCTAGCTCTAATAATTCGGTTGATGTTCAACCTGTAGGTTCACGACTCCACTCCCACTTAAAACATGGACCTGCTCTTCGAGATAATAGAGAAACACCTGCTGCGTTGTTTGGAGTAGAACGATCGGAAAAAACTGCATCTGTTGCTGTGCAAATACTTTGTCGAAATGATGAAGGTGCTGGACTGTTGTTTCTGTTGCTGGAGGCCTGAAGAGTCTGCTGGAAGGTTGCTTCAACTGTTGTAGGTCCGGGACAGACTGAACTGATAGGACGGATTAATGTTGGAACCTGATTGCTGCACGAGGATGTTGCGTATTGAGGTCCAGATCCATAGTTGTTGTCGAATTGATTGAATCTGGAGAAATGCGATCTCTAACCATAGCACACTGATTCCTATCTAACCTGTAAATCCTTGGGAATATATTTTTGAGGCAATCTGAGCCACACCGCTGTTCTTCCCAAAATAACGTGGATCTTCCATCACCGATGCTTTTTTTGAAAGAATTCCCAAAAGAGATGTTAAGATCATCAATTTTCTTACCTGCAATAACAATGTTATTCCAAATGCCCAAGGCCGAAGGATAAACAAGCCCATCCCTCGATCTCAAGCCACCGTCAACTCCATAAATACTACGAATAATGTTTGTTCAAAGACAATTGGTTTCGGTATTGAACCTCCACCACCATTTCCCCAAAAGAGCGAGATTTTTGCCTTTCAATGAACCAATGTTTAGTCCCCCCTCCCCATAAGGTAAACAAGTGCTATCCCACCGAACCCATTTAATCACCTCCACCACCATTTCCGGGACAGACTGAACTGATAGGACGGATTAATGTTGGAACCCGAAATATTCCCCCCCCCCCAAAAGAAATCACGTCTAATACACTCAGAAAGTTTAAGCACACAAGGCGGGGCTTGAAAAGCGCAAAGTAATACAAGGGTAGACTACTAAGAACCGATTTAAGAAGAACAAGTCGTCCACCAATGGATAACGTCCTCATTTTCCAATCCGAAAGTCTAGCTTTAAATTTGTCGATCACCGGAGTCCAATCACTAACTTTTCTCATTTTTGCACCAATGGGAAGGCCAAGATAAATAAACGGGAATTTACCGGCTTGGCAACCCATACGTCTAGCTAACATCTCGACATCATACGAATCAACACCCACACCATATAATCGACTTTTTTAAAATTGACTTTTAAACCCTAAGCGAGCTCAAAACATTTTAAGATGTTAAAAAGATTTCTTGCATTCGAATTGGACCATTCTCCAAAAAACATCGTGTCGTCCGCGTATTGCAAATGTGATATAACGATCTTAACTCGTCCGATTTCAACACCTTTATAGAGTCCTCGGTCAACTGCGGCTTTAGTAAGTATATTGAGACCTTCCGTGGCTAAGATAAACAGAAAAGGAGAAAGTGGATCTCCTTGTCTAACCCCTCTTCCAATCGTGAATTCCCTCGTTGGTGACCCATTGATGAGGATAGAAATACTAGCCACTTTAAACAAGCTCGAATCCAATTGCACCACTTCTCATCGGACCCCATACACGACATTACCTCCATAAGAAAGTCCCAATTTAAACTATCAATGGCCTTCTCGAAATCCACCTTAAAATTGATGCCCTTTTTCTTATGATTTTTCAAAAAGTCAATAGATTCGTTTGCAACAAGTACACCATCTAAGATGAATCTTTCTTTCAAGAAATCGCTTTGTTCCAAAGCGATAAGCCTTAGGATTACCTTCCTTATCCTATTGGAGAGGATCTTGGCAACTATTTTATAATAGCTCCCGATAAGACTAATGGGGCGGTAATCCCCGAGAGTGATCGGGTCGTTCTTCTTCTGGATAAGTGTAACAAATGAAGCATTACATCCCTTAGAAAATTCAACATGTTCCCAAAACCAAGAAACGGCATTAACAACATCCTCCTTAATAATGTCCCAAATTTTTTGAAAAATCTTAGGTTGAAACCATCCAGCCAGGGGCTTTAGAACTACCACACTCATTTATTGCATCAACAATCTCTAATTCGCAAATCGGGGCTTCTAATCTATTAGCTTCATCACTTGTTAGAGTCGGGTAAACAAGGTTTACTAGACTAGGTCTAAAAACTACACGCTCTTCGAAAAGACACTTAAAATGATTAACAGCCGCCTCTTTAATGTCAAGTGGATCTTTGCACCAAGTAACATTAATGGATAGTCCCTGAATGTTATTTTTATTATACCCTCTTTTGACCACCGCATGGAAATACTTGGAATTTTCATCACCCTCTAGAATCCAACGAACCCTCGCCTTCTGTTTTAACATATTGGATTTTACTTTCTATTTTTGAAAAACTTCCTTCCTAATGTTCAACCATTGATTTCGTTCATCATCATTAATAAGACCCTTTTCCGCCTTAAGTTCAAGTGTGTTGGCCATGGATTTCAACATGTCGATTTCCCCGTCAAGATTACCGAATTTTAGCAAACTTTTTTCCCTTAATGCGAGTTTGGTTCTCTTTAATTTATTTCTCAAAGAGCAGTCCTTACGGTTACCACCACCACCGAAACCCCCCCCCCCATGCCTCTTTTATTTTTTGTTTCGCACCTTCCATGTCAAGCCATTCATCGAAAACTTTTATTGGTTTCGGACCAAAATTCCTACTATCCACTTTAAGAATAATGGGGCAATGGTCCGATTGACCACGATCGAGTGCTACTAACGAGAGGCTTTTCCATATGTTATGAAAATGATAATTAACAAGAAAGTGGTCCAATTTAATAAACTTAAGGCCATCGCCGCTTACCCGAGTGAATATTCTGCCACCAAGGGGGATATCAACTAGATTGGATGATTCAATGAAATCATTAAATCTCTTCGCCCTGCTTTCAATGAATTCAGAGTTGAATCTTTCGTCTTCCGAGCGGACCTCATTAAAATCTCCACAAATAACCCATGCTTGGTTTGAATCGGTTGAAATATTGTTGGATAGAAAATTCCAGCACTCAAGCTTCTTACGGTCCTCATGAGGGCCATATACATTGATCACGTTACATTCTTTCCCTGTGTTCCTACAAATTCCTCGGATACCGATACAAAAATCAGAGACAAAAGAGTCAGTAGCATCGAAACAGTTTGTATCCCATATTATCAGTTGCCCTCCCGATTTCCCTATCATCTTTTTTTGAACGAAGTTACAATTAAGGTTACCCCAAAGGTTTTGAATCCACCTTAAATCGACATTATGTAGCTTAGTTTCTTACAAGACAACAATATTGGGTTTTTCGGCACGACAAACATTTTTAAACCATCCTAACTTAATATATTTCCCAACCCCGGATCCTCTAATATTAAAAGACAAGATTATCATGATAAAAATAAGGAAGCGAAAGGTAGCGGAGGTAAGATAAAGGTTTATTGAGTGGGTTTTTCAACCCACTTTAGATGTAATTGCTGCCCAAATTCTCTAATACCATCATTCGAAACAGAAAACGAAGAGTTACTAGAAGTTGGAACTTCCCTTTTGTGTCTTGGATGTCTAAGATATTTGGTGTTGTCCATAGGAGCCTTACTGTTATCCTTTGGAGTATTAGCACATGAAGAGCATGTTGATTTGATAGGCCCTTTTGTTGAATGCTCTCTCCTTGCAACCGATTTCACTTTCAGTAACCTTGAAGATGCTTTCCAATTTCACAGTCGGGTCATGCAACAATCCTTATTGAGCGTAGAATTAGATCGCTTGTGATGTTTCTCCATGGTGACAGAACCTTTTCGACTATGTGATTTATGGCGAGCCCTATCCTCTGTGTTTGGAGACGATTTCCCACCTTCAACATTAATCTTCTTTGAGCAATTGGAGGGTGAGATGCAATAATATTTTGATTTGTTGATTGAGATTGGATCACAATGTCTAGGTGGGCTGGAATAATTGCTAACGGGCCCACCATTATCAGGTATTTTGTCCGGCCCAGCCGAAACAGAAGGTGGGCTACAGTATGGTGTCATTGGGTTTTCAAGATTTATGTCAAAGCTTCGTAGTGGCCTAAAACAATTCTCATCCTGGCCTACATCGTTAGATGATTGCCTAACCCTAGATTTCCTCGAATTACGAGAACAACTACTCTTGAGAGATGCACCCCTATTCATCATGACAGAACCGTTATCCAATTTTGGGGAACATTCACACTTTGAGCCGTCTTTACTACCATTAATATCATTTTCTTGGAACTCCTTCGCACCATCATTATCTTTATCTTGGAAACTAGTCAAATCAATATTCCCAGACCCCTCGTCTTCTCCATCTTTCCTTGCCGGAGTGAATTTGCTGTTAGTTTGTCTCACCGGAGAAATAACCTCTTTTGAATCTTGATCATTAACCCGTTCATCATCCGGGAAAACAGATTCATCATCTAATGAAACAAAGGTGTCAGCAACGAAATGTAACATCCCGTTTCTCACATGCGTAAATTAAGGTACATGTTTAGCAACTAAAAACCTTTATAGTTCGTTTGTATATGTATTTAAATGTTTTAAAAGTATTAATTCAGTGCGTACGTGATATATATATATATATATATATATATATATATATATATATATATATATATATATATATATATATATATATATATATATACACACACACACACTTGAGAACGTGTACATGTATGAGTGTGCGCATGGCTTAAGGGTGTAATAAGTCGTGTAAGACTTCATTGTGAAGTCTAGTTGCATATACGAAGTAAGATTGGGGTGTACGAACCGCGAAACCAATATTTAGTTTTGTTGTCGACAAAACTGGTCAGTTAAAGGCAATTGTCGCGCCGCGGGGAGAGTGGTCGCGGCGCGACATCTCACGTAAACCAGAATCAGGAGGCGTGCTAAACAGGATCGATTTTCCTTTGTATGTCACGCCGCGAAGAAATGGGGCCGCGCCGCGGCAGGCCTGCTGGCCTGATTCCGAATTCAGATTTTAAAAAGGTGTGGTTCGGGGGCATTTTCATCTTTTCGCGTATGGATCTGATTGAGACTTTAAGTCTCAGCCACTTATCCCATTTAATTCATTTTCATTTCCCTTTTCTTTCCATTTCTCTTCCAAAACACAAAACCCATTTAAATTAAAAGTGAGATTCGAAGGTGAAGACTTGTGATTCGATCTTTGGAGCAAATAGGAAATTTGTTCTCCTCATTCTTAGCTACGAGTGGATAGTGTTGGTAAGTCTTAACTCCGTATTTTGAGTTTTAGTTAATTTATGGCTAGGGTTTGGCCATTTGAGTCTTGTAAGACCAATTTGGGGACTTAATGGGTGGATTTGGGTTAATATGATGCAAGAAAACCCAAAAGGGTGTTAGTCTAGGGTTTTGGTCATATGGATTGAGGTTGTAAGTGTTAAATGGTGTTGTTAGTCACTATTACACTTGTAAATGATGAAAGATTTGTAAATAGTTCAAGTTTGACCAAAATTGTAAGTCTAAGTATCAAAACGAGTCAAATGGGTAATTGTTGATCAAGTTGGGTGAAATGGGTATGAATTACCCATAAATTGTGTTAGTTGGTAATAGTAGACTCTAATCACTAGCTTTTAGTGATTTATGACGAGTCATGACCATTAATGGGCGGTTTTGGTGGATGTGAGTCATTTAATGCATTGGGTCATTAAATGCTCAAGTGTAAGTATTGTGGTTGGTTCCACAGGTTGTGTATTGAATGTGTACTTATTGTATTAGGTACTTTGAGTTGAAGAATACGGAAGTGTTTAATCACCAATGACGTGTTAAGGTGAGTAGAATAATTATGCGTGTACGTATATAATGTATTTATTTGTGTAGTGTGAATGTGGTATTGTCACGGTGTTTAAGACACCACATTGTCATGGGAGTGGAATTGTCACGGTGTTTAAGACACCACTCATTAGTTTGATTGACATGTGGAATTGTCGCTGTGTTCAAGACACCACATTATCATGGGAGTGGAATTATCGCGGTGTTTAAGACACCACTCATTGGTTTGATTGACATGTAGAATTGTCGCGGTGTTCAAGATACCACATTGTCATGGGGGTGAGTTAGTCGCGGTGTTTAAGACATCACCCGGGGGATTAGTGATTACGCAGTGATTAAGTAACACTAATGGATTTTATGAACTCCGACGGTCTTTTACGAGTGTCGTTCCCTAGTACGATTGGTTAACCATGGTTGTGCGAATTTGTATTTAGCATATTAAATTGTGAACTATATGCTATTGTTGTTGCTAGCTTATTGTGAATTGCGGATAGTAGGGTTTATGCATGATGTTGCATGGTTGTTGAATTGCTAGCTTGTATGCGGTATTCTGTAAGTGATTGCAAGTAAGTAGGTTATATATGCATATGTATAATTATTGCATTCACTAAACGTTAGGTTACCCATCTCGTTGTTTATATTTTTAGACGCAGGTGCGGAGAAGGGGAAGGGGGTTGTTGGGCACTAATTACCCCTTGTTAGATTACTGTTGAAGCTTTTGAAGTCGACCTAGCATTCTGGGTAGTTTAGCTCCAAACCATGCTCGGGTGTAGTTTAGATTAAAACTATCATTTTAAGTGGGTCAAGCTTGTATCACATTTGATTAATGGCCTTCGTGCCTTTGTAAACATTAAAGTTGTTGTAAGCTTAAACAGGTTGTAATGAATGGTTTAAACCTTTGAATGGCGCGTAAACGTTTTAATTACTAAAAAAAAAATTTACTCGTGTTAAATACGAGTTGGGTTGTTTCAAGTGGTATTAGAGCATGGTCTAAGGGATTTAGGCGACTTGATATAGGTGCCTAGACTTAGACTTTATTGTGTGTGCGCTTTATGCGAGACTTGTAGGACTTCGGGTCGGATCGGGTTTGGTTAGTGCATAGGTTTATGTAAACTAACCTTACGTTATTTGTTTTGTGTTGTATTTGAAATCCATCAAGTGAGATAGACGTTGTACTAGCAAGTTAATACGAGATGCTCGTGTAACAATGACTAGCTACCATTGCTACGGGTGCAAATCGTGTCAAACAAGCGATGTACGACGATTGTTAAGTAATATGGGGCGGTAAGGTGTATATGTGTGTATATATGTGTTATGTCTTTTCGTTTCAATGTTTAACCTCTTCCGTTTTATAGAATGAAGATGAGAAACGGACACGACACCGATAATGGGGGCACGAGCGAGGACCCCGAGTTCACGGCCAAGGTTGAGGCCATTTTGAAAAGTCATTATGCGGCTTTCCTAGAAAATGTTAAGAAGATGTTTCTAGATACGATTGACGAGCAATTGATCAATGTAGTAAAGGAACAAATCAAGGTTATCCTTCAAGAGGATAACGTTGGAAGGTGAGACTTTTTCTATAAGAATTTCAAAGATGCTCAACCTCCTACTTTTGAGGGCGAACGAGACCCACTAAAGAGTGCTCGGTGGATCTCCGATATGGAGGGGGCTTTTCGTACTTGTGAATGCCCTCTTGTAAAAAGACGAGGTACGATTGTAGCATGTTGAGGGGCGATGCTAAATTGTGGCGGGATGCGAAAATCCAAGTTTATGGTTATAACGACCCGTCCTAATCCATCTGGACGAATACATTACATTTGGTTACATCGCGAGGTACTTGACCTCTATATGATACAATTTACAAACATTGCATTCGTTTTTAAAAGACAAACTTTCATTTCAATGAAAGTTGACGGCATGCATACCATTTCATAATACATCCAACTATAATTGACTTAATAATAATCTTGATGAACTCAATGACTCGAATGCAACGTCTTTTGAAATATGTCATGAATGACTCTAAGTAATATCTCTAAAATGAGCAAATGCACAGCGGAAGATTTCTTTCATACCTGAGAATAAACATGCTTTAAAGTGTCAACCAAAAGGTTGGTGAGTTCATTAGTTTATCATAATTGATCATTTCCATCATTTTAATAGACCACCAGATTTTCATTTCCAATTCTCATAAATATACGTCACATACATAGAGACAAAAATCATTCATATGGATTGAACACCTGGTAATCGACCTTAACAAGATGCATATAGAATATCCCCATCATTCCGGGACTCCCTTCGGACATGATAAATTCGAAGTACTAAAGCAGTTTAAATTCTCTGATTGGGGCTTGTTAGTGCCCATAGATCTATCTTTAGGATTCGCGTCAATTAGGGTGTCTGTTCCCTAATACTTAGATTACCAGACAAAAAAGGGGCATATTCGATTCAATAATTCAACCATAGAATGCAGTTTCGATTACTTGTGTCTATTTCGTAAAACAGTTATAAAAGCAGCGCATGTATTCTCAGTCCCGAAAATATATATTGCAAAAGCATTTAAAAAGGGAGCAAATGAAACTCACTTAATGTATTTTGTAGTAAAAATACATATGACGATATTGAACAACTGAACAATGCAGGGTTGGCCTCGGATTCACGAACCTATATCATATATATATTTATTAAAACATGTAATCGTAATCGGACCAGTTTATATATTTTATTATTAATAATATACTTGTTATATTATATGTTTATAGATATAGATAAATTTTATATGTTTATATATTATATATACTAATATTTATCCTCCATTATAACATATTAATAATAATAATTTATATCAAGGCTATATATGAATAAAATATATATTTATATATAATTGATATTATATATATATATATATATATATATATATATATATATATATATATATATATATATATATATATATATATATATATATATATATATATATAGCTTAATTAATATCGTTAAAAATATAGTGAGATGTAATATTAATATTATTGTAATGTATTTTATATAAAAATATCTATCTGTAATAATACTGATAATGATCATGTTAATGATAGTAATAATAGTAATAATAAGGATAATAATAATTTTTAATAATGATAATTTTAATAAGTATAATAACTCTAATCACAATGTTAATAAAAAAATAGTTTTAAAAAAATAAATAAAAATAACTTTGATAGTTTTAATTAAAATGATAATTTTAGTAATAATAATTATAATAGTAATAATACTGATAATAATAATAACTACAATAATACTTTTACTACTACTAATAATAAGTTTAGTGATAACAACGCTAATGACTATATTAATAATAATAATAATGATAATACTACTTATTCTAATAATAATAAAATGGTAAAATCATATTTGTTTTTAATGATGTTAATAATATTAATATTAATAATAATTTTAATTATAATCATAATAAAAATAATGAATGATACTTAACACTTATTTTACCATTAATATTAATAAAAATTATAATTCTTGTAATAATAATAATAACTAATAATAACAATAATAATAATAATAATAACAATAATAATAATAATAATAATAATAATAATAATAATAATAATAATAATAATAATAATAATAATAATTAGTAATAATGATAATAATAACATATAATTAATAATAATAATAACACTAATAACAATAACAATAATAATTTATAATAACAATAATAATAATAATAGTAATAATAATGATAATAATAATAATAATAGTAATAATAATAATAATAATAATAATAATAATAATAATAATAATAATAATAATAATAATAATAATAATATTAATAATAATAATAATAATAATAATAATAATAATAATAATAATAATAATAATAATAATAATAATAATAATAATAATAATAATAATAATAATAATAATAATAAAATTGATAATGAAAACTACCTTAGAGACTCCTCTTAAAAAAATGCAACAAGTGGGACTCAAACCCAAGACCTCTCGGTTAACCCCAAACACACCGAACCATTACTCCATCCACTTTATTTCTGATTTATATCACAAACATAAATATATAACCCGCTAACTACTGTTCTTCTTCTCCTTCACTTTCAAAGTCGATCAGAGATATTAACAATCAAATTGTTCACTTTCCAACGATTTAGGTTTCATAAATGAAACAGAAAACGACTCTTATTACTTGATTTGATTAACAGAACGAAAAAAATAGAAAAAAATCATTCCCGGGTCGGTAAAAAGAAACGAAGATCACCCAATTATGATTTTGAATTTAAAACCGTTTTAGCTGGTGATTCCTACATGAAAAAGTTTTTAATTCATTCCTACAAACTTTAGGAATCATCAATTTAACTTGAAACACAAAAAGGAATCCGAATTTTGATGAAGAAAAATCGGTTGACTTTTTGAATTTGAAGTTTGACTTCCAAATTCGTACTAAATAAGAAAAATTTGGAAGTTGATACTTTACAGGTAGTTTGAGTGAAGGATTTCTAACAAAACCACATTTATACTTTTTGAAATTGAATTTAAACTCGGGGTTTTTGCAGTTTGAGTTTAAAACAAGGATGTCGAGGCTTTATCTGTTTTAGTTTTTGGTTTCCTTATTGAATTGCAGTCGAAGGTATATGTAATGTGAATGAGTGAGTGATGTAGTAATATATTTGATATCAATTATTTATATTTGATAATTGAAACCGATTGGTAACATATTTTCGACATATAGAATCAAAATCAGAAGAAAGAACAAAAATTAGAATATATAAAGCAGATTAGGACTAAGACGTTCAACAGATTTTGGTTGTATCCGTGAATTAATCGACTGGTAACCAGAATTGAGACAAAATTCAATACAGTAGGATTAGAACATGCAATTGATTTTAATTCCAATCTTGTATAGATCCGTAAATAATTTTTATAAAATAATAATTATATTATTTATAATATCATTAATAATACATGTACTAATAATAATAATAATAATAACTATATGTATTAATAATGACAATAATAAATAGTATTCAAATTATAATAATATTAAATTTATAGAATATTTTATTTTCTAATAATCATAATGATCATGTTTGTAATTATAAATAAAAAAATACTAATAATCATTAATAATAATAATAATATCAAATAATACCGTGTAATAGAACATATTGGTATGATAATGTTCATAATAATGATAATGGAAACTTTTAATAAAAAATAAATAAAAAATAATTTAATAATTATAATTAAAAATGATATACATAATAAAGATGATAATAATAGTATTATTAATGATACTAATAATAATGCTTAATCATAATAATATTAATATTATTAATGTTAAAAAATACAATTTTTACCTATCAAATTTCATATCTATATGTTATATATAATTCTATTATTGATTTTACTAACAATATTTATTTTAATAAAAGTAATAACATTAATAGTATTTTAACTTGCAGTTAAATTTAATATATTAATATTACATATTATTAGTCATGTATTTTTTAATAATTATATATATAACATATCATAGTTAAACCTTTTATATTTTGTAATATACATATCCAAATAACTATTTATAGAATTCATGTACACTTATATATAGTTTTATTTTAATAATCACATTATTACCTTGTATAATATATTACATATTTAATTCTAATGATTTAATTACATTTTAGTATTTCAATACTTATATATATATATATATATATATATATATATATATATATATATATATATATATATATATATATATATATATATATATATATATATATATATATATATATATATATATATATATATATATATATATATGGATATATTTATATATCTATTTACACACAATTGTTCGTGAATCGTCGGGAACAGTCAAAGGACAAATGAATTCATATAAACAGTTCCAAAAATATTTAGACTTAATATTACAGACTTTTCTTATCGTGTCGAAATCATATAAAGATTAAGTTTAAATTTGATCGGAAATTTTCGGGTTGTCACAGTACCTACCCGTTAAAGAAATTTCGTCCTGAAATTTGATTGGGATGGTCATGGCTGACAATAAGTATGATTTCATGATGCATACGATCTAAAAATTAGAGTTTTATTATCATTGAATAATACAGGTAAAACAATTCGATTATTCGAGGCGTACGAGTGAAGCTATCACAAAAGAATGAAATAAGAAAGGAAAAGTTTCATCATATCTTTTGATGAAGATTCGGTTGATTTCCAGATTTCAAGGGATTTAGGGAAAATCTTCGTAATAATATTTGGTTCTTCAATAATTAGGGAAATTAGAATCCTCTTTGCTTAAATACAATGATCTGTCTCGATTGCTCTGTCGGATATTTCACTATAAATCCACTCTCTTAATTTTTTTATATTATGGAGTTCCATCCTTTTGTTTTCTCTTCCCGACTTTAAGTCAAGCGAATAATGGTCCAGAATTCGTAGGTATGAAGTTTCGAATGAACATGACTAACGTTTTAAGAAAGAAATTTTTAATAGCACGATCTTGATTGGTTAAATTACTAGAATTCAAAATAAAAGATAAAACTAACAGGAAGATATGTTCTTAATATGTTCATGTATTAGATAGAATGTAAGAGTCGTGTAACATAGCACATGCTGACGTTATAATCTGTGAATCATCACATTCCATTAGAAACTCAGCATGACTTACTGTAATATAATCACGTTGATCAAGTGTCATTATATTATACTAACTCATGCTTCAGTTCCCAACACTTCTTCGAAAAGATTCATATTTTAAATTCGAATTTTTCAGGATTTAGAAACTAAAATAGTTTCCTTTCTGATGTAACACAGATAGCGCGAAAAGATAAATGATTTCAGATAAGAGTAGTTATGAAAATATCTTCAGTAATATCGAGGATATTTATAATGAAAGATACTATGATATCTTAGAATTTCTAATATCGAAGGATGATGAAGAAGATTTGTTCGTAAAGGTTTAGAGTCAGGAGCAAGGTATTCGTTAATGATTTCAACAGATACTGAATCATTTGGATTCTTTGAAGGCAGATTTAGTCTTTGTGATTATCCACAACCTCCTTCATAGTTTGCTCAATCTGTTTCCCAGTTCCAACTTTTCTGAGTTTTGCCAACATACTATTCTTTATCATCAAACTTTCGACTGTTAAAGTCGTTTACAGTTTTTGCTGCTTCATTCAGCTTTTTCAAAATTCAGAGTATTGATTCATGGGCTGGGTGCTTTTTCAGAATTTCAGAATGGAAGATCATAATTCTAAGAAATAAAGGTTATATGTATACATATAACTGTTGATGTAGTAACGCTGCGAGATTTCAAAATACTGATTGCTAGTTCTCGGTAATTGGTATGGCAATTCTCGTTATAAGATGTGGATAGGGTTACGATAAATATAATAATTTTTTGAAAAGTCAAAGATCAACAAATTTGTTGGTAAGTTGACTGCTAATGTGGTGAGATATAAACGATTTCCCCAGTAACGAAGGCGAAAAGACAACGTATATATCAAGGTTATAATAAGACTAGTACGATTGAAAAGTCGAAGTTGACTTGCTGGAGCTGTGACAAAATTGGCTACTTTGGAGAGGTATTGTAAAGTTATTTTCTGTAACAACACGCCAATGGATCATAGATTCGTGTTAAACTTCTACTTGGGTTCCAGAAGTTCTTCCAGGTGCATGACTGTGGATAACATGTTGTTGGATCATCATCTCGATTGAGGTATTTTCAAGAATCATGAAAGGTTTGAACGCAGATTGTAATCGTCAAGATACAAATGAGGTTTAAGATGAAATCAAGTGGCAAACTTGGAGAAAAATGTTTAGTTTCATAGGTTATAATCAATATTTTAATTCATTTTAATTGTCCAATGTTATTAGTCCACAGTTTGTAGTCCACAATTAGTAGTTCAACAATTCATATATAGTTTAATATATAATATTCGAATTAATTAATGCGTGTCGTGACCTGTTATATACATGTCTCAGACTCGATCACAACTCAGAGTATATGTATTATTTGAGAATCAACCTCAACCCTGTATAGCTAACTCGAACATTACCGCATATAGAGTGTCTATGGTTATTGCAAATAATATATATAGATGATGTCAATATGATATGTCAAAACATTGTATACGTCTCCCGATATTTAAAGTGCGTAAAATAAATAACAGAAATTAAATGACAATAAATAAAATTGCGAGAATTAAAATTGCGATAAATAAATGTAATAAGGAATTAATAGTTAGCTAGGAACAATTAGCTAGGATTTTGTTAGCGTGGATTCTTAACAAAATTTCTCATAGTTAATTTGTTTGTTTCTAACAAATTTTATTTTGTCAAAGGTTTTCTTCATTATGCCACTTGTTGGATTCTGATAAGTCAAATCCAATATGAAATTGAATGAAAATGGTTATTCTGCGGTGAACAGATTCGTATATCTGTGAATGTAAGTAGGATAGTAATTGACTGTTGAATCAGATTCAAAGAATGTATAGTATAACATGTTAATATGAAAGCTAAATGTTCCTCGGGTATTACCTACACATTAAAATGTTTTCACCATTAACAGTTTGTACAAAAGAATTTTTAATTACAGTCTTTATGAAAACATATATACATATATATTTTCTTCAAATGTAATATGGATTTAATTAGTTAATATGATATTAAACTCATTTGATTTACCGTTAGAACAGAATATATAATCTCTAAAACATTAGAGATTACATAATCGCCATGTTGAACGAAGATAAATGATGTAGAACGTCATGTAAAACGAAGATAACTGATGTAGAACAAGATTATGCTCGAGGTATAGATTGCGATGTTGAGGCGTGTGATGTTGAAACTTGGGTTGTTAGTGGTACTGGTGTTGATGTTGGTGGTACTGTTGGTGCCGGTGATGTTGCTGAAGCTGGTAAATTTTGCACCATATTCTCCAACTCACTACTCGAACGCGAATCTCGTTGACTTCTTCTATTACTCCAGGATGATCGGCGGTTGGAACGAGCGGATGAATGAGATTTAGAATCTGAGATATGATATAGTCGTGGCGAGATATTCTAGAAATGAGAGAGAAAATGGTGTTTCGGACTGGTTCGCCAGTAAGTGCTTCCGGTTCTTCGCCAAGAGTGCAGGTTGGTAGGTGGAATGGATCGCCTTCTTCTCGTCTCCATCGGTTAAGTCGACTACGAACCCATCCCCAATTCATCCAGAATTGAAGATGACTAGTTGGTTGATCCATTTCATTTACACTGCTTTTGGAGCTTAGATGAATATCCATGTCGGAATAGCTGTCGGAATAACTATCGAAATAGCTATCAAAATCTGAGGGACTCGAACTGGTTGAGGGATTCATCTCATACGATCAGATGAAGGATTTTTGATAAGAAATAGATTATAGGATATAGATTAGTACCCTGCAATACATAATTTACATATGCATATATAATACTAAAATACCATAAGTTACAGAGGAATCTACGAAAGTTGTCATGCAAAGGTAACAATAACAGATACGCTAAGATATGAATTTATCTATACACTGTCTTTGCAATAGAGGCAGTAAGATGTGTCTAGACTTTAAGGATGATAAGCAAATAATTTTTGACACGAAATGATAAGCAAAACTTTTGACATGCAGATACGGTCGAAGTCCAGACCCACTAATGCATCTAAACAACTATCAGTTAGACACACTAATGCAAGACCTGGTTCGCTAAGACCACCACTCTGATACCACCTGTAAATACAGTGGAGACGCATCCCACTCGGTGCCTTCCCAGCTAACCGCTTGGTGACCACTGATCGTACCTCAGACACTGATTTTACGGCCCGCCTCTCGACGAAAGCCAACCATATTCGGACCGCGAGGAGTTAGAGCCAATGATTCGTCACAGGTAACACTGTGAGAACCCCCTCTATGATTAAGCCGACGACACAGCTTAAACCAGCTCTAATACCACCTATAAAGACCCGTCGTAATCCATCTGGACAAATACATTAAATTTAGTTACATCGCGAGGTACTTGACCTCTATATGATACATTTTACAAACATTGCATTCGTTTTTAAAAGACAAACTTTTATTTCAATGAAAGTTGACGGCATGCATACCATTTCATAATACATCCAACTATAATTGACTTACTAATAATCTTAATGAACTCAACGACTCGAATGCAACGTCTTTTGAAATATTTAATGAATGACTCCAAGTAATATCTCTAAAATAAGCAAATGCACAGCGAAAGATTTCTTTTATACCTGAGAATAAACATGCTTTAAAGTGTCAACCAAAAGGTTGGTAAGTTCATTAGTTTATCATAATCGATCATTTCCATCATTTTAATAGACCACAAGATTTTCATTTCCAATTCTCATAAATATACGTCCCATACATAGAGACAAAAATCATTCATATGGATTGAACACCTAGTAATCGACCTTAACAAGATGTATATAGAATATCCCCATCATTCCGGGACTCCCTTCGGACATGTAAGTACTAAAGCAGTTCAAATTCTCTGACTGGGGCTTGTTAGTGCCCATAGATCTATCTTTAGGATTCGCATCAATTAAGGTGTCTGTTCCCTAATTCTTAGATTATCAGACTAAAAAGGGGCATATTCGATTCGATAATTCAACCATATAATGTAGTTTCAATTACGTGTGTCTATTTCGTAAAACAGTTATAAAAGCAGCGCATGTATTCTCAGTCCCGAAAATATATATTGAAAAAACATTTAAAAAGGGAGCAAATGAAACTCACTTAATGTATTTTATAGTAAAGATACATATGACGATATTGAACAACTGAACAATGCAGGGTTGGCATCGGATTCACAAACCTATATCATATATATATTAATTAAAACATGTAATCATAATTGGACCAGTTTATATATTTTATTATTAATAATATACTTATTATATTATATGTTTATAGATATAGATAAATTTTATATGTTTATATATTATATATACTAATATTTATCCTCCATTATAACATTTTAATAATAATAATTTATATCAAGGTTATATATGAATAAAATATATATTTATATATAATTGATATTATATATATATATATATATATATATATATATATATATATATATATATATATATATATATATATATATATATATATATATATATATATATATATATATATATATAGCTTAATTAATATCGTTAAAAATATAGTGAGATTTAATATTAATATTATTGTAATGTATTTTATATAAAAATATCTATCTATAATAATACTGATAATGATCATGATAATGATGGTAATAATAGTAATAATAAGGATATTAATAATTTTTAATAATGATAATTTTAATAAGTATAATAACTCTAATCACAATGTTAATAAAAAATAGTTTAAAAAAAAAATAAATAAAAATAACTTTGATAGTTTTCATTAAAATGATAATTTTAGTAATAATAATTATAATAGTAATAATACTGATAATAATAATAACTACAATAATACTTTTACTACTACTAATAATAAGTTTAGTGATAACAACGCTAATGACTATATTAATAATAATAATGATAATACTACTTATTCTAATAATAATAAAATGGTAAAATCATATTTGTTTTTAATGATGTTAATAATATTAATATTAATTATATTTTTAATTATAATCATAATAATAATAATGAATGATACTTAACACTTATTTTAGCATTAATATTAATAAAAATTATAATTCTTGTAATAGTAATAATAACTAATAATAACAATAATAATAATAATAATAATAATAATAACAATAATAATAATGATAATAATAACATATAATTGATAATAATAATAACACTAATTACACTAATAACAATAATAATTTATAATAACATTAATAATAATAATAATAATAATAATAATAATAATAATAATAATAATAATAATAATAATAATAATAATAATAATAATAATAATAATTATAATAATAATAAAATTGATAATGAAAACTACCTTAGAGACTCCTCTTAAAAAAATGCAACAAGTGGGACTCAAACCCGAGACCTCTCGGTTAACCCCAAACACACCGAACCATTACTCCATTCGCTTTATTTCTGATTTATATCACAAACATAAATATATAACCCGCCAACTACTGTTCTTCTTCTCCTTCACTGTTAAAGTCGATCAGAGATATTAACAATCAAATTGTTCACTTTCCAACGATTTAGGTTTCATAAATGAAACAGGAAACGACTCTTATTACTTGATTTGATTAACAGAACAAAAAAAATAGAAAACAAATCATTCCCAGGTCTGTAAAAAGAAATGAAGAACACCCAATTATGATTTTGAATTTAAAACCGTTTTAGCTAGTGATTCCTACATGAAAAAGTTTTTAATTCATTCCTACAAACTTTAGGAATCATCAATTTAACTTGAAAAACAAAAAGGAATCCGAATTTTGATGAAGAAAAATCGGTTGACTTTTTGAATTTGAAGTTTGACTTCCAAATTCATACTAAATAAGAAAAATTTGGAAGTTGATACTTTACAGGTAGTTTGAGTGAAGGATTTCTGACAAAACTACATTTATACTTTTTGAAATTGAATTTGAACTCAGGGTTTTTGCAGTTTGAGTTTAAAACAGGGATGTCAAAGCTTTATCTGTTTTAGTTTTTGGTTTCCTTATTGAGTTGCAGTCGAAGGTATATGTAATGTGAATGAGGGAGTGATGTAGTAATATATTTGAAATCAATTATTTATATTTCACAATTGAAACCGATTGGTAACATATTATCGACATATAGAATCAAAATTAGAAGAAAGAACAAAAATTAGAATATATAAAGCAGATTAGGACTAAGACGTTCAACAGATTTTGGTTGTATCCGTGAATTAATCGACTGGTAACCAGAATTGAGACAAAATTCAATACAGTAGGATTAGAACGTGCAATTGATTTTAATTCCAATCTTGTATAGATCCGTAAATATTTTTTATAAAATAATAATTATATTATTTATAATATCATTAATAATACATGTACTAATAATAATAATAATAATTATATGTAATAATAATAACAATAATAAATAGTAATCAAATTATATAAATATTAATTTTATAGAATATTTTATTTTCTAATAATCATAATGATCATGTTTCTAATTATAAATAAAAAAATACTAATAATCATTAATAATAATAATAATAATATCAAATAATATCATGTAATAGAACATATTAGTATGATAATGTTCATAATAAAGATAATGGAAACTTTTAATAAAAATAATAATAATTATAATTAAAAATGATACACATAATAAAGATGATAATAATAGTATTATTAATGATACTAATAATAATGCTTAATCATAATAATATTAATATTATTAATGTTAAAAAAAATACAATTTTTACCTATCAAATTTCATATCTATATGTTATATATAATTCTATTATTGATTTTACTAACAATATTTATTTTAATAAAAGTAATAACATTAATAGTATTTTAACTTGCAGTTAAATTTAATATATTAATATTACATATTATTAGTCATGTATTTTTTTTAATAATTATATATATAACATATCATAGTTAAACCTTTTATATTTTTTAATATACATATCCAAATAACTATTTATAGAAGTCATGTACATTTATATATAGTTTTATTTTAATAATCACATTATTACCTTGTATAATATATTACATATTTAATTCTAATGATTTAATTACATTTTAGTATTTAAATACTTATATATATATATATATATATATATATATATATATATATATATATATATATATATATATATATATATATATATATATATATATACACACACACAGTTGTTCGTGAATCGTCGGGAACAGTTGAAGAACAAATGAATTCATATAAACAGTTCCAAAAATATTTAGACTTAATATTATAGACTTTGCTTATCGTGTCGAAATCATATAAAGATTAAGTTTAAATTTGATCGAAAATTTCCGGGTTGTCACAATGGTGAAGAACAATGTATGGATTTTACTTGGGACGAGTTTAAGGCGGAGTTTTTTCAAAAGTACCGAACTTTGACCGATCTTACTAGACTTAAGGACGAGTTGCATTCCTTGAGGCAAGGGTCGATGAATTTGAACACTCTTAAATCCGTTTTCTTGTAGAAGACCCAATTTTGCCCGGAGTATGTCGGAAATGATAAAATGTTGATGGAAGACTTCTATCGAATCTTGAACAACAACTATCAAGAGAAGATTAGTGTTAACGTGGTGAAAAGTTTTGATGAGTTGTTCGATATGGCCAAAGGTTTTGAGTCGCTCATCTTGAGAAAGAGTGGCTTTACTTTTGGCAAAAGGAAGTTTGAAGCTACTAGTCATTCGAACTTTTCAAACAAGAAGAACAAGAATGGTTCCGAGAGTGTTGGTAGTGT
Organism: Rutidosis leptorrhynchoides; assembly: GCF_046630445.1. NCBI lineage: Eukaryota > Viridiplantae > Streptophyta > Magnoliopsida > Asterales > Asteraceae > Rutidosis > Rutidosis leptorrhynchoides. The sequence goes on along the minus strand of NC_092343.1, from coordinate 200,916,587 downwards.
GAAGAAAGGTGCTTCTGGAGATTTTCCTTATTCTTGTCACAATTGTGGACGAAAGGGGCATATGGCCCGTGATTGCACCAAACCATCTACTACAACCAAACTCACTTGTTATAATTGTGGAAAAGAGGGGCACCGAAGGACGGAATGTCCCGATTTGAATAATGATCATGTTAAGAAGTTGGAGAAGGCAGCGGGTACGGCTCGGGGATGAAATTATTTGATGACCAATGATGAGTCCAAGCAATCCAATGAAGTTATCTCAGGTACTTTCATGGTTAACTCTAATTCGGCAAGGATATTATTTGATAGCGGTGCTAATTTGTCTTTTGTGTCGCCTCGATTTGTGTCTAAGCTTAACAAACCGCTAGCTAAGTTAAGTCATCTGGTAGAAGTCGAAATAGCGGATGGTAAGACGGTGCTAGGGGTTGATGTGTGTAAGGATTGTAATGTCGTGTTTGGTACCGAAACGTTTAAAATTGATCTCATTCCGATGACTTTGGGTGAGTTTGATATTGTTGTGGGTATGGATTGGCTCGATCATTATAGAGCCAATATTGCATGCCATGATAAGTTCATTCGGGTGAAGACCCCAAGTGGGGGAGAATTGATTATTCATGGCGATAAACGAAGAAGACTCGTACCATTATGCACTTATGCACGGGCGCGACGTTTTCTTAAGAGTGGTGGTATGGTTTTTCTTGCCCATGTCATTGATACCCGTGATGAGCCACCATCCATTCGTGAAATTCCGGTGGTTAACGATTTTGAAGTCATTTTTTCGAATGAGTTACCGGGTGTCCCGGCGGAAAGACAAGACGAATTTCACATTGAGTTGGTTCCGGGAGCTACTCCCATTACTAAAACTCCTTATCGTTTAGTGACGACTGAAATGCAAGAGTTGTTAAATCAGACCCAAGAGTTACTTGAAAAGGGTTTTATTCAACCGAGTTCCTCGCCATGGGGTGCTCCGGTTTTGTTTGTAAAAAAGAAAGATGGTAGTATGCGGATGTGCATCGATTATCGGGAGTTGAACAAAGTGACGATCAAGAATCGTTATTCATTGCCTCGGATTGATGATTTGTTTAACCAACTCCAAGGTGCAACTTATTTTTCTAAGATTGACTTACGGTCCGGCTATCACCAAGTGCGGGTCCGTGAGGAAGATGAGAAAACGGCTTTCTGAACTCGTTACGGGCATTTTGAGTTTATAGTTATGCCTTTTAGTCTTACGAATGCACCGGCGGCATTCATGGATCTTATGAACCGAGTGTGCCAACCTATGTTGGATAAGTCGGTGATCGTGTTCATTGACGACATACTTGTTTATTCTAAGAGTATGAAGGAACATGAGCACCATTAGCGTGAAGTGTTGAAGCCGTTGCGGAAGGAGAAGTTGTATGCTAAATTCTCCAAATGTGAATTTTGGCTAAGGGAAGTCCAATTCCTTGGCCATATTGTGAATAAAGAAGGTATTCAAGTAGATCCGGGAAAGATAGAGACGGTGAAGAGTTGGGGAAGACCGATTACGCCTACGGAAATTCGAAGTTTTCTCGGATTGGCAGGTTATTATCGTCGGTTTATCCAAGAATTTTCTAAAATTGCTTCTCCTTTGACGAAGTTAACAAGGAAGAACGTGAGGTTTAATTGGGAAAACGAGCAAGAAATTGCTTTCCAATTGTTAAAGGAGAAATTGTGTCAAGCTCTGGTGTTGGTATTACCGGAAGGGATTGAAGATATGACATTTTATTGTGATGCCTCATTAAATGGATTCGGGTGTGTTCTAATGCAAAGGGGTAAAGTCATCGCTTACGCCTCTCGATAATTAAAGGAACACGAAAAGAGATACCTGACTCATGATCTTGAGTTGGCGGCGGTGGTACATGCATTGAAAATTTGGCGCCACTACTTGTATGGTGTCAAGTGTACAATTTATTTGGATCATAAGAGTTTAAAACGTCTCTTTAATCAACGAGATTTGAATTATCGTCAACGTAGATGGATGGATGTGGTAAAGGATTATGATTGTGAGATACTATATCATTCGGGTAAGGCGAACGTGGTCGCGGATGAGTTAAGTAGAAAGAGTCAACATCCGGCAATACGAGTAGGAGCGTTACGCATGATTATTACTAACGATTTTCTTGTAAAGTTTGGTGAGATTCAAATTGAAGCTTACGTTCAAAACAAACGCGAAGAGCGGATTGTGGGGCAAACGGAGTCCATTACCTTAGGCCCGCATGGTTTATTATCTTTTCAATTTAGGGTGTGGGTACCTAAGATGGGCGATTTCCGAAAGGTGCTACTTGATGAAGCACATAAGTCGAAGTATTCCATTCATCCGGGTGCAACGAAGATGTACTATGATTTGAAGAAAGAGTATTGGTGGCCCGGTATGATACGTGATGTAGTTAAGTATGTCAAACAATGCGTGACGTGTTTGCAAGTCAAAGCCTAACACCAAAATCCGTACGGTAAGTTACAACCATTGGAAGTCGCAAAATGGAAATGGGAGCACATTACCATGGACTTCATTACCAAGTTACCAAAGACGGCGAGAACCCAATATGATACGATTTGGGTGATAGTTGATAGATTGACGAAGAGTTCTTTGTTTCTTCCCATTCGTGAAACGATATTGTCGGAGACTTTGTCCAAGTTATTTATCAAGGAGGTGATATCAAGACATGGGGTTCCTATATCTATTGTTTCGGATCGAGATACTCGTTTTACATCTCGGTTTTGGAATAAGTTTCATGATGATATGGATACTCAATTGAAAATGAGCACGACGTATCATCCTCAAACGGACGGTCAAACCGAGTGTACGAACCAAACGTTGGAGGATATGTTAAGGGCGTGTGTTATTGATTTCGGTGGTAGTTGGGATGAGTACTTACCATTGGTGAAATTCTCGTACAATAATAGTTACCACACTAGTATTGGGATGCCACCTTATAAGATGCTTTATGGGCGTAGATGTCGAACTCCTATTTGTTGGGGTGAAGTGGGCCAACGAGAAATCGAGAGTACCGATTTGGTTCTAGAGATGAATAGTAAGATTGAGATGATTCGGGCTCGACTTAAAGTGGCGCAAGATAGACAAAAATCTTATGCCAATAAAGGAAGGTGACCGATTGAGTTTCAAGAAGGTGACATGGTGATGCTTAAGGTTTCGCCATGGAAAGGTGTTATTTGGTTCCAAAAGCGAGGAAAGTTAGCTCCTCGGTTTATTGGTCCTTTCAAGGTTTTGGCTCATGTTGGTGAGGTTGCTTATAGATTAGAGTTGCCCGAAGAGCTTGCGGAGATTCATAATACGTTTCATGTTTCCCATCTCCGTAAGTGTCTTGCGGATGACTCGACTTGGGTCGCGTTAGATGAGATCGCGTTGAACAACAAATTAGAGTATGTTGAAGAGCCGATTGCAATTCTTGATGAAAAGGTTAAAATGTTGCGAAACAAGGAAGTTAGAACTTACAAAGTGCAATGGTGACATCGAAAGGGTTTCGAGTTTACGTGGGAATCCGAAGAGTTTGTTTTAGTTTATCTTCCGGCTTGTCATGTGGCTTGGATCGCGAGGACGCGCTCCGATTCAAGTGGGGGAGAGTTATAATATCCCGTTTCTCACATGCGTAAATTAAGGTACATGTTTAACTGTTAAAAACCTTTATAGTTCGTTTGTATATGTATTTAAATGTTTTAAAAGTGTTAATTCGGTGCGAACGTGATGTATATATATATATAAATACACTTGAGAACATGTACATGTATGAGTGTGCGCATGGCTTAAGGGTGTAATCAGTCGTGTAAGACTTCATTGTGAAGTCTAGTTGCATATACGAAGTAAGATTGGGGCGTATGAACCGCGAAACCAATAGTTAGTTTTGTTGTCGAGAAAACTGGTCAGTTAAAGGCAATTGTCGCGCCGCGGGGAGAGTGGTAGCGCCGCGGCATCTCACGTAAACCAGAATCAGGAGGCGTGCTAAACAGGATCGATTTTCCTTTGTATGTCACGCCGCGATGAAATGGGGCCGCACCGCGGCAGGCCTGCTGGACTGATTCCGAATTCAGATTTTAAAAAGGTGTGGTTCGGGGGCATTTTCGTCTTTTTGCGTATCGATCTGATTGAGACTTTAAGTCTCAGCCACTTATCCCATTTAATTCATTTTCATTTCCCTTTTCTTTCCATTTCTCTTCAAAAACACAAAACCCATTTAAATTAAAAGTGAGATTCGAAGGTGAAGACTTTTGATTCGATCTTTGGAGCAAATAGAAAATTTGTTCTCCTCGTTCTTAGCTACGAGTGGATAGTGTTGGTAAGTCTTAACTCCGTATTTTGAGTTTTAGTTAATTTATGGCTAGGGTTTGGCCATTTGAGTCTTGTAAGACCAATTTGGGGACTTAATGGGTGGATTTTGGTTAATATGATGCAAGAAAACCCAAAAGGGTGTTAGTCTAGGGTTTTGGTCATATGGATTGAGGTTGTAAGTATTAAATGGTGTTGTTAGTCACTATTACACTTGTAAATGATGAAAGATTTGTAAATAGGTCAAGTTTGACTAAAATTGTAAGTCTAAGTATCAAAATGGGTCAAATGGGTAATTGTTGACCTAGTTGGGTAAAATGGGTATGAATTACCCATAAATTGTATTAGTTGGTAATAGTAGACTCTAATCACTAGCTTTTAGTGATTTATGACGAGTCATGGCCATTAATGGGCGGTTTTGGTGGATGTGAGTCATTTAATGCATTGGGTCATTAAATGCTCAAGTGTAAGTATTGTGGTTGGTTCCACAGGTTGTGTATTGAATGTGTACTTATTGTATTAGGTACTTTGTTTTGAAGCATACAGAAGTGTTTAATCACCAACGACGTGTTAAGGTGAGTGGAATAATTATGCGTGTACGTATATAATGTATTTATTTGTGTAGTGTGAATGTGGTATTGTCGCGGTGTTTAAGACAACACATTGTCATGGGAGTGGAATTTTCGCTGTGTTTAAGACACCACTCATTAGTTTGATTGACAAGTGGAATTGTCGCAGTGTTCAAGACACCACATTGTCATGGGAGTGGAATTATCGCGGTGTTTAAGACACCACTCATTGGTTTGATTGACATGTGGAATTGTCGCGGTGTTCAAGACACCACATTGTCATGGGGGTGAGTTAGTCGCGGTGTTTAAGACATCACCCGGGGGATTAGTGATTACGCGGTGATTAAGTAACACTAAAGGATGTTATGAACTCCGACGGTCTTTTACGAGTTCCGTTCCCTAGTACGATTGGTTAACCATGGTTGTGTGAATTTGTATTTAGCATATTAAATTGTGAACTATATGCTATTGTTGTTGCTAGCTTATTGTGAATTGCGGATAGTAGTTTATGCCTGATGTTGCATGGTTGTTGAATTGCTAGCTTGTATGCAGTATTGTATAAGTGATTGTAAGTAAGTAGGTTATATATGCATATGTATAATTATTGCATTCACTAAGCGTTAGCTTACCCCTCTCGTTGTTTATCTTTTTAGATGCAGGTGCGGAGAAGGGGAAGGGGGTTGTTGGGCACTAATTACCCCTTGTTGGATTACTGTTGAAGCTTTTGAAGTCGACCTAGCGTTCTGGGTAGTTTAGCCCCAAACCATGCTCGGGTGTAGTTTGGATTAAAACTATCATTTTAAGTGGGTCGAACTTGTATCACATTTGATTAATGGCCTTCGTGCCTTTGTAAACATTAAATTTGTTGTAAGCTTAAACAGGTTGTAATGAATGGTTTAAACCTTTGAACGGCGCGTAACCGTTTTAATTACTAAAAAAATATTTACTCGTGTTAAATACGGGTTGGGTTGTTTCACGAAATCATCATCTGAGTTAATCTTATTCTCCTTGATGGTTTAGTCATCTTCTTCAACCACGACGTTATTGACATACTCAGAACCTTTGAATTCGTTGTCAAGCAGGATATCCTTGCTAGGGTTTTCTTTGACGCTGGCATGGATGTATGTGAGATTATCGATGATGATAGAAGCCCTACCATGGATGTGATCTAAGTCTCCTTTGTGAATAAGAACATAACCAGTAATAAGATTTTGATTCTTAGAAGTAACCGAACAGTTTTCCATCTTAATGACCTTGCCCCATTTGGCAGCAATTTCATAGAACACCCCTTCGTTCCAGCATGTGACTAGAACACCATTTATATCAGTCCATACTAATCTCCCTGCGGATGGCCAGTAATTTATTTTGAGACGCTCGACTTTATCACACCATTTGAAAATTGCATGACTACTCGAGTTGATTATAGTATCCACCATTTTAGGGGAATTCCAGACCACCATCACTTCGAATCTACCCAAGTATTTGAGAGAAAAATCTGTCATGCCTTCAGCCCGGCATAGAGATTCAATCTGGGTGAGAAAATCGATTTTTTTGAGGTGTATCACAATTGCTCTATCAATTAGATCTAAGTTGCAATCGCTCTTACGAATGGCCACCATCCGTTCATCAGATTCTACGTCTTCCACCTGCAGTTTGTCTTTGCAATTATGAGTAGACCTTTCATATTTCCTTTCATCAGCCGTGTCCCTCTTTTCTTTGATCTTGTCTAACTTGACTCTCATATCTTCTCTTTTTTTGTTAATCGTGAATCTGATATCTCTACCAGCCACTTCATTAAAACGTCACCCATCTGTAAACGCGTTGCTTCTATGATTATAACTTGCTCCATTGTTCCGAAAATCTCCAGTATCATGCCTCATATCTCCATGTTTTTTGTCAAAAGCTTTAAAGATTCTGATTGGAAACCCATTAAATCTGATGGTTTCAAGCGATGTAAGAAGTCTGGTAACATCACGCACATTTCCATATCTTGCAAATATGAATCTCTTGCCGTTTTGTAATCTCTTTTTCACCATGTAGATATCCTTGAGGTTGCCATGTTCCTTGAAAGTTTTCCATAAATCTGCCATGTTCCAACTTTCCAGATAGTTGAAAAACATGAACGAAGTCCATTGATTTCTAACTAGTCTTGGAAAATCGGAGTAGTATCTACCCTTGAACTGATCTTGCTTGTAGTCGAACCCAGCCTTGTGCCATGAATTCCCTCTTCTCACTCTCTCTCTCCTCTCACTCTCTCTCATCTCTATGTATACAATATATTATCATTGGTCCTATTACCATATACGCTATTGACAAGTGTCGATTCTTCCACCCTATTGGTTGCCCCATATTGTTCACTAAAACTTCAATTTATACCAGTATTAGCCGTACTAATATATTTTGTTTTAAACCTTAACTTACTTGTTCCGAAAACATGTATTAAGATATGACTGTTAAATTTATTTTAACTATGTACTATCTTTTATTTGAATAACTAAAAAAATTATTAAGAAACAGATGCTTTTCATCTAACCGATGAACCAAACAGCGAACAAACAATGTAGTTTTTTTATCCCAAAATAACGAAAATTATAGAAACATTATCACTATAGAAACATTAGAACTTTCATGAAAAATGAAAGCGTTCGAACCAAAAAAATAGAAAGATATATAATGATACGCATAATGATCCATCTCAAAAACAGGCAAGCATCCCGGCAAAAATCTTACCCGGTACTGCGCGTACTGGAATACGGACTTCTTTTCCCAACATCCGTCTGGCGTCATCCCGGAAACTTTACCACGTCGGACAAATGGCAAGACCAAGAACCTGGATGACATACACATAACTGGCGTCATACAGCCAGTCGCGATAATCATAACCGTGAACAAAGTGAAAAGCAAAGCCTTCCCGGCTAGACTGAGAGCACCAAGATGCCTTAACATGGACCAACCTGTAGTCACTACGATCATGACGTTCCATCCCGGCATGAAGATATTCTCCTGGAATGAACCCGTTGTCCTGGAGAAAGTGCACTACCCCGGAAAAGACAATCTGTCCCGGAATGATCACCTGATAACGGAACGAGCATGCAAGCAAGTTGCATGCCATGTCAGCACGCAAATCTAGGGAAGTTCGTTAGGATCTGTTATTCCCCACGAAAATGACAGGTGCCACGTCACCCCTCAGGATTGACAAAGTTCGTTACAACCATGAAAGGGACATGTGCCACGTCACCATTCCCTCCTAAACATCTATAAATACGTAAACAAGATCTTTCATTCAAACAACACTGGATGCATTAATGTTACTCTGCCTAAATCAATTGCGGTAACATCACTCCAGTCGTTAAACCAATTTCGGCCAATGGTCCGATAATCGTCGGAATTAATCCTCAGTCTTAGAAATTAGCTTATTCGATTCCGATCGAATAAGGCTAATTTAATCGATTGTTTTACGCCCTTGGTATCCAGATTCCAAATCGGGGTTTGCACAATTATTGGAGTTAAAACATTCGACTTACTCTTTTTCCTAAATTAAGCACTCAAACCCAAAATCTAATCACACCTAACGATTTTGGTTTGATCAAATGGCACCACCTAAAGGTAAGAACAACCCACTGAAACCAAATAGCGAAACGGCAAGCAAGAAAGGAACAAAAGATGACGCTCAACCACCTCTAAACAAAGGAAACTCACCATCGGTGGAACCACCTCAACCTCAAAAGCAATCATTCGCTCACATTCATTCCGGTGACGCGTCGGGAGACGATATGCATATCTCCGATGACGATGAGGATACAAACGAGGAATCACCGTTCGGTGGAGATAGGTTGAAGCTCAGAACTCTTGGTCTTAAAACTGGTGGTTTAAGCGGCATCGGATCCTCTCACAACGACACCGACATGGTCACCAAAATGATCTCAGCCGACGTCGAGAAACAAGTAATCGAAAAGCTAAAGTCCATGCTGAACGATAACAGTCTGGAAGAGAAGCAACAATCACAAACTCTAGACATTCTGAAAACTAGCCCAATGTTAAACATCGGTACGGCAAGCGAGGGTGTCACCAAGGCCGCTGCAAACGCATGGTTGATCGTGCTCCTTGTACAGGCTGCGCCACCGGCATACAAACACTCCCTGTCGTAACCTACCGTCTAGGGAACCGCACTTGAGAATCTGTTCGCCCTGATCACCAATAACAAAGCAAAGCGACCGGTTGAGATGCCGGCAACTAGCCAAAAGCTCTGCAAACGGATCACCGGTTGTACACTCCTTGCTAACATCGTCATACTAGTCACTTTGGGGATGTATAATGGCACCACCGACCCAGATGATTTCCTGCAAATCTTCGAGGGGGCTATAAAAATCCAACATTGGAGCGATGATGAAATGTCCCGTTCATATTGATTATAAACGTTCCATATTAATTGATTTCGTTGCGAGGTTTTGACCTCTATATGAGACGTTTTTCAAAGACTGCATTCATTTTTAAAACAACCATAACCTTTATTTTATCAATAAAGGTTTCAAAAGCATTACGTAGATTATCAAATAATGATAATCTAAAATATACAGTTTACACACGACCATTACATAATGGTTTACAATAGAAATATATTACATCGACATATGTTTCTTGAATGCAGTTTTTACACAATATCATACAAACATGGACTCCAAATCTTGTCCTTATTTTAGTATGCAATAGCGGAAGCTCTTAGTATTCACCTGAGAATAAACATGCTTTAAACGTCAACAAAAATGTTAGTGAGTTATAGGTTTAACCTATATATATCATATCGTAACAATAGACCACAAGATTTCATATTTCAATATACATCCCATACATAGAGATAAAAATCATTCATATGGTGAACACCCGGTAACCGACATTAACAAGATGCATATATAAGAATATCCCCATCATTCCGGGACACCCTTCAGATATGATATAAATTTCGAAGTACTAAAGCATCCGGTACTTTGGATGTGGTTTGTTAGGCCCAATAGATCTATCTTTAGGATTCGCGTCAATTAGGGTGTATGTTCCCTAATTCTTAGATTACCAGACTTAATAAAAAGGGGCATATTCGATTTCGATAATTCAACCATAGAATGTAGTTTCACGTACTTGTGTCTATTTTGTAAATCATTTATAAAACCTGCATGTATTCTCATTCCAAAAATATTAGATTTTAAAAGTGCGACTATAACTCACTTTCACAGATTTTTACTTCGTCGAGAAGTAAGACTTGGCCACTGGTCGATTCACGAATCTATAACAAATATGTACATATATATCAAAGTATGTTCAAAATATATTTACAACATTTTAATACGTTTTACTGTTCTAAGTTTATTAAGTCAGCTATCCTTGTTAGTAACCTACAACTAGTTGTCCATAATTAGATGTACAGAAATAAATCGATATATATTATCTTGAATCAATCCGCGACCCAGTGTATACACGTCTCAGGCTAGATCACAACTCAAAGTATATATATTTTTGGAATCAACCTCAACCCTGTATAGCTAACTCCAACATTACTGCATATAGAGTGTCTATGGTTGTTCCAAATAATATATATACATGGGTCGATATGATATGTCAAAACATTTGCATACGTGTCTATGGTATCCAAGATTACATAATATATTAGAATACATGTATAATACAATATATTTTAGCTAGGATATGATTTGTATAGATTTGTTAAACATTTCCCGTAGCTAAAAAGATCAAAAATATCCAATCTTGTTTTACCCATAACTTCTTCGTTTTAAATCCGTTTTGAGTGAATTCAATTGCTATGGTTTCATATTGAACTTAAGTTTATGAATCTATACAGAAAAATTATAAGTTTATATTCATAATTATAGGTTACAAGTCATTTTTGTAAAGGTAGTCATTTCAGTCGAAAGAACGACGTCTAGATGACCATTTTGGAAAACAAACTTTCACTTTGAGTTTAACCATGATTTTTGGATATAGTTTCATGTTCATAAGAAAAATAATTTTCCCAGAAGAACAACTTTTAAATCAAAATTTATCATAGTTTTTAATTAACTAACCCAAAACAGCCCGCGGTGTTACTACAACGGCGTATATCCGGTTTTACGGTGTTTTTCGTGTTTTCCGATTTTAAATCATTAAGTTAGCATATCATATAGATATAGAACATGTGTTTAGTTGATTGTAAAAGTCAAGTTAGAAGGATTAACTTTTGTTTGCGAACAAGTTTAGAATTAACTAAACTATGTTCTAGTGATTTCAAGTTTAAACCTTCGAATAAGATAGCTTTATATGTATGAATCGAATGATGTTATGAACATAATTACTATCTCAAGTTTTCTGGATAAAACTACTGGAAATGAGAAAAATGGATCTAGCTTCAAAGGATCCTTGGATGGCTTGAAAGTTCTTGAAGCAGAATCATGACACGAAAATAAGTTCAAGTAAGATTTCCACTCGAAATAAGATTGTTATAGTTATAGAAATTGAATCAAAGTTTGAATATGAGTATTACCTTGTATTAGAAAGATATCTTACTATAAATAAGAAATATTTCTTGAAGTTGGATGATCACTTTACAAGATTGGAAGTAAGCTAGCAAACTTGGAAGTATTCTTGATTTTATGAAACTAGAACTTATAGAATTTATGAAGAACACTTAGAACTTGAAGATAGAACTTGAGAGAGATCACTTAGATGAAGAAAATTGAAGAATGAAAGTGTTTTTAGGTGTTTTTGGTCGTTGGTATATGGATTAGATATAAAGGATGTGTAATTTTGTTTTCATGTAAATAAGTCATGAATGATTACTCATATTTTTATAATTTTATGAGATATTTCATGCTAGTTGCCAAATGATAGTTCCCACATGTGTTAGGTGACTCACATGGGCTGCTAAGAGCTGATCATTGGAGTGTATATATCAATAGTACATACATCTAAAACCTGTGTATTGTACGAGTACGAATACAGGTGCATACGAGTAGAATTGTTGATGAAACTGAACGAGGATGTAATTGTAAGCATTTTTGTTAAGTAGAAGTATTTTGATAAGTGTCTTGAAGTCTTTCAAAAGTGTATGAATACATATTAAAACACTACATGTATATACATTTTAACTGAGTCGTTAAGTCATAGTTAGTCGTTACATGTAAATGTTGATTTGAAACCTTTAAGTTAACGATCTTGTTAAATGTTGTTAACCCAATGCTTATTATATCTAATGAGATGTTAAATTATTATATTATCATGATATTATGATATATTAATATATCTTTATATGATATATATACATTTAAATGTCGTTACAACGATAATCGTTACATATATGTCTCGTTTCGAAATCATTAAGTTAGTAGTCTTGTTTTTACATATGTAGTTCATTGTTAACACACTTAATGATATATTTAAATATCAGTTTATCATGTTAAATAAAGTGTATCAATATCTTAATATGATACATATGTATTTAGTAGACGTTATCATAACGATAATCGTTATATATATCATTTCGAGTTTCTTAACTTAGTAATCTCATTTCTTATGTATATCACACATTGTTAATATACTTAGTGAGATACTTACTCATCATAATCTCATGTCAACCATATATATATGTCTATATATACCACAACATGTAGTTTTTACAAATTTGTAACGTTCGTGAATCGCCGGTCAACTTGGGTGATCAATTGTCTATATGAAACTTATTTCATTTAATCAAGTCTTAACAAGTTTGATTACTTAACACATTGGAAATATTTAGTCATATAAATATCAATCTCAATTAATATATATATAAACATGGAAAAGTTCGGGTCACTACAGTACCTACCCGTTAAATAAATTTTGTCCCGAAATTTTAAGCTGTTGAAGGTGTTGACGAATCTTCTGGAAATAGATGCGGGTATTTCTTCTTCATCTGATCTTCATGCTCCCAGGTGAAATCGGGTCCTCTACGAGCATTCCATCGAACCTTAACAATCGATATCTTGTTTTGCTTAAGTCTTTTAACCTCACGATCCATTATTTCGACGGGTTCTTCAATGAATTAAAGTTTTTCATTGATTTGGATTTCGTCCAACGGAATAGTGAGATCTTCTTTAGCAAAACATTTCTTCAAATTCGAGACGTGGAAAGTGTTATGTACCGCCGCGAGTTGTTGAGATAGCTCCAGTTAGTAAGCTACTGGTCCGACACGATCTATAATCTTGAATGGTCCAATGTACCTTGGATTTAGTTTCCCCCGTTTACCAAATCGAACAACGCCTTTCCAAGGTGAAACCTTAAGCATGACCATTTATCCAATTTCAAACTCTATATCTTTTCTTTTACTGTTCGCGTAGCTCTTTTGTCGACTCTGGGCGGTTTTCAATCGTTGTTGAATTTGGATGATTTTCTCGGTAGTTTCTTGTATTATCTATGGACCCGTAATCTGTCTATCCCCCACTTCATTCCAACAAATCGGAGACCTGCACTTTCTACCATAAAGTGCCTCAAACGGCGCCATCTCAATACTAGAAAGATAACTGTTGTTGTAGGAAAATTCTGCTAACGGTAGGTGTCGATCCCAACTGTTTCCGAAATCAATAACACATGCTCGTAGCATGTCTTCAAGCGTTTGTATTGTCCTTTCGCTCTGCCCATCAGTTTGTGGATGATAGGCAGTACTCATGTCTAGACGAGTCCCCAATGCTTGTTGCAACGTCTGCCAGAACCTTGAAACAAATCTACCATCCCTATCAGAGATAATAGAGACGGGTATTCCATGTCTGGAGACAACCTTCTTCAAATACAATCGCGCCAACTTCTCTAAACCTTGGTACCCAAATTCTATCAGCCCTATATCGGGTTCCGTCTTCTCGAATATTAATATGTTTCTCTGATCCTTTGGGTATCTCATTCTTCAACTTTCCTTCTTTTACAACCCCCTGTTGCGCCTCCTTTATTTGAGTAGTAAGGTTAGTAGGAATAATTATATTCATAGCTTTTACCCGTATAGGTTCTCTGTCCTTTCTACTCAAAGCGTCGGCTACCACATTCGCCTTCCCCGGGTGGTATCGAATCTCAAAATCATAATCATTCAACAGTTCAATCCACCAGCGTTGTCTCATATTCAGTTGCTTCTGATTAAATATATGTTGGAGACTTTTGTGGTCGGTATATAAAATACTTTTGACCCCATATAAATAATGCCTCCAAGTCTTTAATGCAAAAACAACAGCACCCAATTCCAAATCGCGAGTTGTATAATTTTGCTCGTGAATCTTCAATTGTTTAGACGCATAAGCAATCACCTTCGTTCGTTGCATTAATACACAACCGAGACCTTGCTTTGATGCGTCACAATAAATCACAAAATCATCATTCCCTTCAGGCAATGACAATATAGGTGCCGTAGTTAGATTTTTCTTCAATAACTGAAACGCCTTCTCTTGTTCATCCTTCCATTCAAATTTCTTCCCTTTATGCATTAATGCAGTCAAGGGTTTTGCTATTTTGGAGAAATCTTAGATGAATCTTCTGTAGTAACCAGCCAATCCTAAAAATTGACGTATATGCTTCGGAGTTTTTGGGGTTTCCCACTTTTCAACGGTTTCGATCTTTACCGGGTCCAACTGGATACCTTCTTTGTTCACTATATGACTGAGGAATTGAACTTCTTCCAACCAAAATGCACTTTGAAAACTTAGCGTACAGTTTTTCTTTCCTCAATACTTCTAGCACTTTTCTCAAATATTCTTCGTGCTCTTGATCATTCTTTAAGTAAATAAGTATGTCATCTATGAAAACAATGACAAACTTGTCAAGATATAGCCCACACACTCGGTTCATAAGGTCCATGAACACAGCTGGTGCGTTAGTCAATTCAAACGGCATAACCATAAACTCGTAATGACCATAACGCGTCCTAAAAGCAGTTTTTGGAATATCATCCTCCTTTACTCGCATTTGATGATATTCAGAACGTAAATCAATTTTCGAATAAACCGACGAGCCTTGTAGTTGATCAAATAATTCGTTAATTCTCGGCAGTGGATAACAGTTTTTGATGGTAAGTTTATTCAACTCTCTGTAGTCAATACACAACCTAAATGTACCATCCTTCTTCTTGACAAACAAAACAGGAGCTCCCCATGGTGATGTGCTTGGTCGAATGAAACCACGTTCTAATAGTTCTTGCAGTTAGCTTTGCAGTTCTTTCATCTCGCTGGGTGCGAGTCTGTAAGGAGCACGAGCTATTGGTTCAGCTCCTGGTACAAGATCTATTCGAAATTCAACGGATCGATGTGGGGGTAATCCCGGTAATTCTTTCGGAAATACATCGGGAAATTCTTTTGCGACGGGAACATCATTGATGCTCTTTTCTTCAGTTTGTACTTTCTCGACGTGTGCTAGAACAGCATAGCAACCTTTTCTTATTAGTTTTTGTGCCTTCAAATTACTAATAAGATGTAGCTTCGTGTTTCCCTTTTCTCCGTACACCATTAAGGGTTCTCCTTCTTCTCGTACAATGCGAATTGCATTTTTGTAACATACGATCTCTGCTTTCATCTCCTTCAGCCAGTCCATGCCAACTATTACATCAAAACTCCCTAACTCTACTGGTATCAAATCAATCTTAAATATTTCGCTACCCAGTTTAATTTCTCGATTCCGACATATATAATCTGCTGAAATTAATTTACCATTTGCTAATTCGAGCAAAAATTTACTATCCAACGGCGTCAATGGACAACTTAATTTAGCACAAAAATCTCTACTCATATAGCTTCTATCCGCACTCGAATCAAATAAAACATAAGCAGATTTATTGTCAATAAGAAACGTACCCGTAAAAAGCTCCGGGTCTTCCTGTGCCTCTGCCGCATTAATATTGAAAACTCTTCCGCGGCCTTGTACATTCGTGTTCTCCTGGTTCGGGCAATTTCTAATAATGTGGCCCAGTTTTCCACATTTATAACAAACTACATTGGCATAACTTGCTCCGACACTACTTGCTCCGCCATTACTCGTTCCGACACCATTTGTTCTTTTCATTCTATTAACCCCTGGTCCGTAGACCTCACACTTTGTCGCGCTATGACCATTTCTTTTACACTTGTTGCAAAATTTGGTGCAGAACCCCGAGTGATACTTTTCACACCTTTGGCATAGCTGCTTCTGATTGTTGTTGTTGTTGCGATTGTTATTGTTGTTGGGATGATTGTTGTAGTTGTTGTTGTTGTTGTTTTGCTGTTTGTTGTAGTTGCGATTGATGTTGCGATTGTTGGGATAGTTGTTGTTGTTTTGGTGACTCTTATCACCGTTTTCCTCCCACTTTCTTTTGACTAGCTTCACGTTGGCCTCTTCGGCCGCCTATTCTTTAATTCTTCCCTCAATCTGGTTCACTAGTTTGTGAGCCATTCTACATGCCTTTTGTATGGAGGCAGGCTCGTGTGAACTTATATCTTCTTGGATTCTCTCCGGTAAACCTTTCACAAACGCGTCGATCTTCTCTTCCTCATCTTCAAACGCTCTCGGACACAATAGGCACAATTCTGTGAATCGTCTTTCGTACGAAGTAATATCGAATCCCTGTGTTCGTAACCCTCTAAGTTCTGACTTGAGCTTATTGACCTCGGTTCTAGGACAGTAATTCTCGTTCATCAAGTGCTTGAATGCTGACCACGGTAGCTCATAAGTAGCATCTTGTCCCACTTGCTCTAGATATTTATTCCACCATGTTAACGCAATACCTGTGAAGGTATGCGTAGCGTACTTCACTTTGTCTCCTTCAGTACACTTACTTATGGCAAAGACCGATTCAACTTTCTCGGTCCACCGTTTCAATCCGATTGGTCCTTCGGTCCCATCAAATTCTGAAGGTTTGCAGGCAGTGAATTCCTTGTAGGAGCATCCTACACGATTTCTTGCGCCGTTAGCTGTATTGCTAGATTAAGAGTTATCGTTGGTATGTAGCGCGGCCTATACTGCAGCTATGTTTGAAGCAAGAAAGGCACGAAATTCCTCTTCGCTCATATTAAAGGTGTGTCGAGTAGTCGGTGCCATTTCCTTCAAAATAGTCAAATGAAACAAGTTAATCATACAGAATATTAAGAGTAATCAATAGTATCTCGTAGCATAATATGAACTCATTTATAAAAGCTTTTTCTTCATATTAGCGTTTTATAAGTTTAAATTTGGGTAC
This sequence comes from Rutidosis leptorrhynchoides, assembly GCF_046630445.1. Lineage (NCBI taxonomy): Eukaryota > Viridiplantae > Streptophyta > Magnoliopsida > Asterales > Asteraceae > Rutidosis > Rutidosis leptorrhynchoides. The sequence continues at coordinate 200,899,510 of NC_092343.1, read as the reverse complement.
TACCTACCCGTTAAGTTCTTACTTAGTAGCTAATATACAATTCAACTACTACAATTCCATATGAAAAAATTGATTATAATAATATATCACATACAAATATTCTTCAAACTTACAACTTCGCTATATTACATATAACATGAAATATAGTACACTATGATACATGACAGTTTTGAAGATAAATCTAGTTAATACGCAAGTTGTTCAGCAAAGGAAATAAAGACACGTAATTCATAAGTCCAGAAACAAGTCATGCATTCTGGTTTTACTAAGACGACTTCCCATCCTTGGTCTTGTGGAAAATAACCGTTATGACCATTGGCTAGGTAGCATGTTGTAATGTCGTCAAAAGGACGAGGGTTTCGTAATGTCCAATAGCCCCGTAATAATCTAAAAACCTTGTTTCTCACCCCAACTACTGAATCCGTCACTTGTGGGAAAGTTTTATTTAACAGCTGCAATCCGATATTCTTTTTCTCACTTTGGTAAGAAGCGAACATCACTAACCCGTAATCATGACATGCTTCTTTATGTTTCATGTTAGAAGCTCTTTCTAATTCACGAAATCCTATGTTGGGATATGTTGAGTCAAAATAGGTTCTTAACCAGTAGCGTAAAATTGCATTTGGGTTCCCCGCATTTAACGCTTTAAAGAAAACACGGCGTAACTTACGGTCTCCCCAATGTGATATATCCCACCTATCAAAGGAAAGCCTTTTATAAACTAAGGCATTTTTGGAAAGTCTTTCAAATGTTTGACAAGTTAATTTCGCCATAACTAAATGTGCTGATGAATTCTGACCGACTCTAGACAAGATTTCCTCAATCATATCTTCTGGTAGGTCTTCTAAAATATTTGGTTGTCTACCCTTAACGTCCATTTTGTTTTTATACTGTAAAATAGACAAGGATTAGATTCGTAAAAACAAACAATACAAGCAATTTTTACATAGAACATAAAAGTACAAGCACACGACAATACATTTATTACACAACATGCTCACACCCCTCTAATCTGAATCACTGGTTTCTTCTTCTTCGGACTTGGTTCTTTTTCCTAATCTTCTAGGGATATATGATGTTCCTCTAATACGAGTCGTTGTTTTCCACATTGGTTTAGAAAAACCTGGTGGTTTAGAGGTTCCCGGGTTATTGTCACGATATTGAAAATACAGGTGTTGACGGTACATATAAAGTTCATTGGGGTCGGAATCAGATTTCACTATTTTGATTCCTTTTCCCTTATTATTTTCTTTTGCCTCATTAAATTGGGTCGGGGTAATTTCTATAACATCATCGGAATCCTCATCAGGATCCGATTCATCGAAAAATTGATAATTTTCCCAATATTTTGCTTCCTTAGCGGAAACACCATTGACCATTATTAACTTTAGTCCATTGGTTGAGGATTTTCTTTTATTTGACCAGTTTTCTGTGGTTCCTACTATTCCCTCTCCGGAACCTCTTCTTCTTCCGGTTCCTCTTCTTCTGGTTCCTCTTCTTCCGGTTCCTCTTCTTCCGGTTCCGTTTCCTCTTCTTCCGATTCTTCAGGAACTTGTGAATCTTGCCAATATATATTCGACTCTTCGTTATTATTAGGTGAGTCAATGGGATTTGTGCTAGAGGTAGACATCTATCACACAATATCAAACATATTAAGAGATTAATATATCACATAATATTTACATGTTAATAATATATAGTTTCCAACAAAAATGTTAAGCAATCATTTTTAAAGAAAACACGGTCGAAGTCCAGACTCACTAATGCATCCTAACAAACTCGATAAGACACACTAATGCAAATTTTCTGGTTCTCTAAGACCAACGCTCGGATACCAACTGAAATGTCCCGTTCATATCGATTATAAATATTCCATATTAATTGATTTCTTTGCGAGGTTTTGACCTCTATATGAGACGTTTTTCAAAGACTGCATTCATTTTTAAAACAACCATAACCTTTATTTTATCAATAAAGGTTTCAAAAGCATTACATAGATTATCAAATAATGATAATCTAAAATATACTGTTTACACACGACCATTACATAATGGTTTACAATAGAAATATATTACATCGACATATGTTTCTTGAATGCAGTTTTTACACAATATCATACAAAAATGGACTCCAAATCTTGTCCTTATTTTAGTATGCAACAGCGGAAGCTCTTAGTATTCACCTGAGAATAAACATGCTTTAAACGTCCATAAAAATGTTGGTGAGTTATAGGTTTAACCTATATATATCAAATCGTAACAATAGACCACAAGATTTCATATTTCAATATACATCCCATACATAGAGATAAAAATCATTCATATGGTGAACACCTGGTAACCGACATTAACAAGATGCATATATAAGAATATCCCCATCATTCCGGGACACCCTTCGGATATGATATAAATTTCGAAGTACTAAAGCATCTGGTACTTTGGATGGGGTTTGTTAGGCCCAATAGATCTATCTTTAGGATTCGCATCAATTAGCGTGTCTGTTCCCTAATTCTTAGATTACCAGACTTAATAAAAAGGGGCTTATTCGATTTCGATAATTCAACCATAGAATGTAGTTTCACGTACTTGTGTCTATTTTGTAAATCATTTATAAAACCTGCATGTATTCTCATCCCAAAAATATTAGATTTTAAAAGTGGGACTATAACTCACTTTCACAGATTTTTACTTCGTCGGGAAGTAAGACTTGGCCACTGGTCGATTCACGAACCTATAACAAATATGTACATATATATCAAAGTATGTTAAAAATATATTTACAACATTTTAATACGTTTTACTGTTTTAAGTTTATTAAGTCAGATGTCCTTGTTATTAACCTACAACTAGTTATCCATAATTAGATGTACAGAAATAAATCGATATATATTATCTTGAATCAATCCACGAACCAGTGTATACACGTCTCAGGCTAGATCACAACTCAAAGTATATATATTTTTGGAATCAACCTCAACCCTGTATAGCTAACTCCAACATTACTGCATATAGAGTGTCTATGGTTGTTCGAAATAATATATATACATGGGTCGATATGATATGTCAAAACATTTGCATACGTATCTATGGTATCCCAAGATTACATAATATATTAGAATACATGTATAATACAATATAAGTTAGCTAGGATATGATTTGTATAGATTTGTTAAACATTTTCCGTAGCTAAAAAGATCAAAAATATCCAATCTTGTTTTACCCATAACTTCTTCGTTTTAAATCCGTTTTGAGTGAATCCAATTGATATGGTTTCATATTGAACTTAAGTTTATGAATCTATACAGAAAAAGTATAAGTTTATATTCATAATTATAGGTTACAAGTCATTTTTGTAGAGGTAGTAATTTCAGTCGAAAGAACGACGTCTAGATGACCATTTTGGAAAACATACTTCCACTTGGAGTTTAACCATGATTTTTGGATATAGTTTCATGTTCATAAGAAAAATCATTTTCCCAGAAGAACAACTTTTAAATCAAAATTTATCATAGTTTTTAATTAACTAACCCAAAACAGCCCGCGGTGTTACTACAACGGCGTATATCCGATTTTACGGTGTTTTTCGTGTTTTCCGGTTTTACATCCTTAAGTTAGCATATCATATAGATATAGAACATGTTTTTAGTTGATTTTAAAAGTCAAGTTAGAAGGATTAACTTTTTTTTGCGAACAAGTTTAGAATTAACTAAACTATGTTCTAGTGATTTCAAGTTTAAACCTTCGAATAAGATAGCTTTATATGTATGAATCGAATGATGTTATGAACATCATTACTACCTCAAGTTTTCTGGATAAAATTACTGGAAATGTGAAAAATGGATCTAGCTTCAAAGGATCCTTGGATGGCTTGAAAGTTCTTGAAGCAGAATCATGACACGAAAACAAGTTCAAGTAAGATTTCCAATCGAAATAAGATTGTTATAGTTATAGAAATTGAATCAAAGTCTGAATATGAGTATTACCTTGTATTAGAAATATATATTACTATAAATAAGAAATATTTCTTGAAGTTGGATGATCACTTTACAAGATTGGAAGTAAGCTAGCAAACTTGGAAGTATTCTTGATTTTATGAAACTAGAACTTATAGAATTTATGAAGAACACTTAGAACTTGAAGATAAAAGTTGAGAGAGATCACTTAGATGAAGAAAATTGAAGAATGAAAGTGTTTGTAGGTGTTTTTGGTCGTTGGTATGTGGATTAGATATAAAGGATGTGTAATTTTGTTTTCATGTAAATAAGTCATGAATGATTACTCATATTTTTGTAATTTTATGAGATATTTCATACTGGTTGCCAAATGATGGTTCCCACATGTGTTAGGTGACTCACATGGGCTGTTAAGAGCTAATAATTGGAGTGTATATACCAATAGTACATACATCTAAAAGCTATGTATTGTACGAGTACGAATACAGGTGCATACGAGTAGAATTGTTGATGAAACTGAACGAGGATGTAATTGTAAGAATTTTTGTTAAGTAGAAGTATTTTGATAAGTGTCTTGAAGTCTTCAAAAGTGTATGAATACATATTAAAACACTACATGTATATACATTTTAACTGAGTCGTTAAGTCATCGTTAGTCGTTACATGTAAAGGTTGATTTGAAAACTTTAAGTTAACGATCTTGTTAAATGTTGTTAACCCAATGTTTATTATATCTAATGAGATGTTAAATTATTATATTATCATGATATTATGATATATTAATATATCTTAATATGATATATATACATTTAAATGTCGTTACAACGATAATCGTTACATATATGTCTCGTTTCGAAATCATTAAGTTAGTAGTCTTGTTTTTACATATGTAGTTCATTGTTAACACACTTAATGATATATTTAAATATCATTTTATCATGTTAAATAAAGTGTATCAATATCTTAATATGATACATATGCATTTAGTAGACGTTATCATAACGATAATCGTTATATATATCATTTCGAGTTTCTTAACTTAGTAATCTCATTTCTTATGTATATCACACATTATTAATATACTTAGTGAGATACTTACTCATCATAATCTCATGTAAACCATATATATATGTCAATATATACCACAACATGTAGTTTTTACAAATTTGTAACGTTCGTGAATCGCCGGTCAACTTGGGTGATCAATTGTATATATGAAACTTATTTCATTTAATCAAGTCTTAACAAGTTTGATTGCTTAACACGTTGGAAATATTTAGTCATGTAAATATCAATCTCAATTAATATATATAAACATGGAAAAGTTCGGGTCACTACAGATGAGGTAGTGTGCCATCTCTTTCCAACCGTCCTACAGTCGGCCGCCAGGGAATGGTTCGCAAAATTACCACCTAATGGAATCACGTGCTTTGCAGACTTGTGGGAAAGTTCCTCATGCAATATCAGAACCTCCGCCGACACACGTATACGCACCTGTATGCTCACGAAATACTAATGTACCGGGGAGAGAAAATTGAAAGCTTCATTACATGGTATATGCTGGAGTGTCAAAAAATACCAGGACTCCCGGAAACACAGCAGATTTTCGAATTCATAATATGCCTGGATAAAGATGCACACCGTCACTCGTCTCTGAACTCCGGTGGAAAATCCCAAGTACATTTGTAGATGCAGTGATGGTAGCGAGGCAGTACCAACACTCTGGAAGGGAAAGACAACCCGGGTATCACCGAGACGAAAAGAAAAGAGAAGAGGAAAGAAGAAGCGATAGCAGGCACTGTCATGACAGCAGCAGGCGTAGCGAAAGCCATCATAAAGGCCACAACAGTCACGGCAAGAGTCATGACAGCCATAGGCATGACAAGAGCAGCCGAAAGCCGTATGATAAAGGGTGTCTAATCGATAGCCTCTCTAAAATTCCAAAGGAGATACTGTTAACGGAACCCGTGAAGGCAAAGTATACTCCTTCGGCACCACTGGAAAAGCGTGATGGCCAAAAGGCAGACAAGTATTGTGAGTTCCATGAGGACAATGGCCATGACACCGATGAATGCAAGGCGCTGATACACTATATCATTGCCAAAATCAAAGCAGGCGAACTCAATCACTTGTTGTCAGGACGGAAGTTCAAGAAGGCCGACCCCAACAAAACATTCAGTTGGTAGAAGGAAGATGGTAAGAAGCATGAGAAGGCGAAAGATAAAGTTATAATCAACATGATTAGTATCGAAAAAGATTACCTCGACCCCTGGAGAGACGCGGCAATCACATTCCTAGGTTACTGACACGATACGCTCAGGAAGAACCTGTGGTGATTGACAACCTGATAGACGGCTTTCGTGTCCAGGAAATGTACACTGACACTGGGAGTGAGGTTGATGTCTTGTACGCTCATTGCCTTTCCCAACTCCCAAAATATGTCGGTAGAAAAATGAGGTACTCCAACGCCATTATCTCTGGATTTGCGGGCTCTACTGAAGAACGCATAGGAAGACTTAAAGCAACGGTGACGGTAGGCACACAGCCCTACCTCCGTAGTGAGGTCATTAACTTTTATGTGGTCAAATCTGTGGCCGCCACGAACGTGATCTTGGGAAGAAACTTCTTCAGAAAGTTTAGCACCATAGCCTCCACTGCTCACGGCTTGCTTAAATTTCTAACCCGGAAAAGTGTGGCTACAGTCGAATTGACCCGACAGCCTTTTCCGGTTAGAGGCAGTACTCTAGTCACACGAAGAACACAAGCAACCAAGACACTACACATTTTGGAAGAAAAACATGTGTCAGTGCTTAAACGGATAAGTTACCTCCCTCCAGCCTCATACTCTAACGGGAAGAGCCCAACTAACTCTTACAAGACTGGAAAATGGAGTACCGGCTGGCGCTATCGGCCGGGCTCGGAAGAAAAATTTATCAATAACCATGGAACAACTGAACACCTTAGTCGGGCATCAAAATGTTCCAGGCCAGAAAGTCGTGAAAGCTCCAACCGAGATGGAACGTCCGCTAAGGGAAACAAAAGTGGCTAGGCGCTACACTTAAATTTAGATGGATACCGTAACTGAAACTGATCACTTCAACTTATGGCTATCTTGATGTTTATGTCTCTTTTTCAATAAAGAATCTATGTACGTGTTTCATTTTCAGGAATGAATAAAAGAATTTTACCGTTTACAATAACTTGTTCAGTACGTTATTTACAAACGATGTTCATATAATAATAACCAGTTAGCGGTAGACGGATTCTGGCATCCACGTAAGTCCCACACCAGTTATTTTGTACCCCTTAAGAGGTGATTGTCTAGCCCTTGTCGGTACAAGTTTATACTGATAAACGGCCAATGAGTAGATGGCATAAACACGCGTGACTGCATGGTGTACACGCCAAAACTAACACAAATGTATTCTAGACATACATATGAAGATATGAACTAGTTCAACTCAAGAAAAATCGATGCAAAATACTTGAAATCAAAAATTTCATTAGCTATAAATGATTCATTACAAGTTTCACCAAAAGTACATAAACTACAACGGGACAACTGTTACAAAAATCGACATCCGCGATACATGCCCCGGATGCAACGCAACTACCCGATAGAACAACACAACTGAATTCTAAAAACCGGTTGACTGTCATACTCTCCTTGGTGTACAAATTCCTACGATATTTAAACCAGGTATTCACCGCTACCTGTGCCATACGAGCCTCCTGAAAGGCATCCACTCTAGCCTTACTGGCCTTACTGGCCATCCCTGGATTAAGAACAAAGTCGAATCCAAGATAGTGCATTCGTACAAACGCACCGATAGCTACAAGGCACTACAAGAACGAACCCGGTGGCCCCGTCACAGATGACAAAACCATGCATCTTTTTCAAGAAAGATGGAAGCTTAGACTACAAATGGTCAGACTCTCCGAAAGCACCCTTCAACATCACTTACAAATCCCGAGCAATAGACTCCCGGGTCGTGACATTCTGCTTCCCCTAATTAAAATTGATAAGAAAAAGGGGCAAACGCTGCGAGAGCTCAGACCCAAGCAGCTCACATTTTTATCGACAGATAGGGCAGAAACAAATCCCAACATATCCCAAAAAAACCCCCTAGAAACGACATCTCCGTGGACATCATAGTTGACATTAAACTCGGAGAACGATCGGACAACCCACCCCTCCCGGTAAGCCCAAATTCGCCCTCGAATAAATCTTCAAGATTAAATTCGCAAGAGCCGTCAGGCACCGTGGAAAAATATAATCATATCACGATGGGCTTTTGTTTTAAAGCACAAAGGTGAAAAGTCAAGGGAATTCACGGATAACTCCGCAGTTACAAAAATTCTCTCAAAACAGCGTATGTCAGCACAGACAAAGACAAAAGTAAAGGCAGTCCGTCATCTGATGAAACAAAGGTGTCAGCAACGAAATCATCATCTGAGTTAATATTATCCTCCTTGATGGTTTCGTCATCTTCTTCAACCACGATGTTATTGACATACTCAGAACCTTTGAATTCGTTGTCAAGTAGGATATCATTGTTAGGGTTTTCTTTGACGCTAGCATGGATGTATGTGATCTAAGTCTCCTTTGTGAATAAGAACAAGGCCAGTAATAAGATTTTAATTCTCAGAAGTAACCGAACAGTTTTCCATCTTAATGACCTTGCCCCATTTGGCAGCGATTTCATAGAACACCCCTTCATTCCAGCATGTGACTGGAACACCATTGATATCAATACATACTAATCTCCATATGGATGGCCAGTAATTTATTTTGAGATGCTCGACTTTATCACACCATTTAAAAATTGCATGACTACTCGAGTTGATTATAGTATCCACCGTTTTAGGGGAATTTCATACCACCATCACTTCGAATCCACCCAAGTATTTAAGAGAAAAATCCGTCATGCCTTCAGCCCGGCATAGAGATTCAATCTGGTTGAGAAAATCGATTTTTTTGAGGTGTATCACAATTGCTCTATCAATTAGATCTAAGTTGGAATCGCTCTTACGAATGTCCACCATCCGTTCATTAGATTCTTAGTCTTCCACCTGCAGTTTGTCTTTGCAATTATGAGCAGCCCTTTCATATTTCCTTTCATCAGCCGTGTCCCTCTTTTCTTTGATCTTGTCTAACTTGACTCTCATATCTTCTCTTTTTTTGCTAATCGTGAATCTGAGATCTCTACCAGCCACTTCATTAAAATGTCTCCCATCTGTAAACGCGTTGCTTCTGTGATTATAACTTGCTCCATTATTCCTAACATCTCCAGTAACATGCCTCCTATCTCCATTTTTTTGTCAAAAGCTTTAAAGATTCTGATTGGAAACCCATCAAATCTGATGGTTTCAAGCGATGTAAGAAGTCTGGTGAAGCGACCCGTCCTAATCCACCTGGACGAAGTCTTCAACATTTTCTTCCATTGTGAGGTACTGACCTAAATATGCCATGAACGGCTCCAAGTAGTATCTTTAAAATGAGCAAATGCACAGAGGAAGATTTCTTTTATACCTGAGAATAAACATGCTTAAAAGTTTCAACCAAAAGGTTGGTGAGTTCATAGGTTTATCATAAACAATCATTTTCATAATTTTAATAGACCACAAGATTTCATTTTTTCATAAATATACATCTCATATCAGGCATTTCGCAAACTGCATAGAGATAAAAAATCATTCATATGGTGAACACCTGGTAACCGACATTAACAAAATGCATCTAGAATATCCACATCATTCCGGAACTCTCATCGGACATGATAAAATCGAAGTACTAAAGCATCCATAACCCGGATGGGGTTTGTTAGGCCCAATAGATCTATCTTTAGGATTCGCATCAATTAGGGTTTCTGTTCCATAATTCTTAGATTACCAGACTAAAAAGAGTGATATTCGGTATAATAATCCAACCATAGAATGTAGTTTCCATTACTTGTGTCTATTTCGTAAAACAGTTATAAAAGCAGCGCATGTATTCTCAGTCCCAAAAATATATATTGCAAAAGCATTTAAAAAGGGAGCAAATGAAACTCACGATACGATATTGTGTAGTAAAAATATGCATACGACGATACAGAACAATGCAGGGTTGGCCTCGGATTCACGAGCCTATATCAGGTATATATATTAAAACATATAATAATATTCAAACAAGTTTATATATATTAATTATATAATATTTTACTTATTTAAAATAGTAATGTATTTATTACGTCAAATGTTATATATATACCTATATGTTATTTTTATATTAACATGGTAAATTAGATATACTCATGATACATGTAATAATTATATTTTTATATATAAATATCTTTTGTTAGTTAAAATAATAATTATGATAATACCAAAATAATGATAATAATACTAATAATTAAATTTAATAATGATCTTAATAATAATACTATTTATACTATTAACTATAATGATAATAATACTACTAATAATAATAAATATCAAATTAATTAGTTTATTAATAATAATAATACTAATATTTATGATAATAATAATAAAAATAATAATGATAAGAATAATAATAATAATAATAATAATAATAATAATAATAATAATAATAATAATAATAATAATAATAATAATAATAATAATAATAATAATAATAATAATAATAATAATAATAATAATAATAATAATGATAATAATAATGGTAATACTACCTTAAAAAGCTTTTCCAAAAAAAATGCAACAGACCGGGCTTGATACCCATGACTTCTCGTTAAACACCCACACGCCCAGACCATTGCTCTACTTTTACCTTTCTGATAATATTTCCTACGATTAATATGTTATCCATTATGATTACGATCATCATTCAAACCTCACCACTGTATCAACATCGTAATTTTTATGAACTCATCATCATCATGTATCATTGCCATCGTCAACTTCATAACCATAATTTTAATCATAATCCTAATTATCATTGCTCTCGGTCATGTAAATCTTCCTCATGCACCATTAAAAACTCTCGTGTTATGTCATTCTAATTCGTTTTCCCAGAACACGTAAATAGGGTCTTGGCCCAACAATAAAACCGAATGCTAGTGGCCTAAATTGTTAAACCAATTTAAAGATAGCCCGGTTAAATTAGAAGCCCGAACCAAGATGTATAATTTGATAAAATTAAATAAAATATTTGTGGGATTTTTGGATCCAAGAAAAAAAATTGTCCTAGCTGTCCCCCCCCCCCCCCCACTTTTCCTTTTTCGTAAGCATTACCACCAATCTATCTATTTACTTTATTTCTTCCTTTCTTATTTCCTTATGTCGAGAAAACAAAAAGTAGCAGTGACAATTTAATTATTATTATCCGATTGTAACAGGAAAACAAGAGCAGTTGCAGTAAGGTTTATAGTATAAAGATGGGTTTGTGGAGTTGGTTTCGTAGCTGAGACAGGAACATTTACAACTGTTGTTTTGCTGTTTTGGAGGTTGGTAATCAATTAGAAACAGGACCGGTGAAGTGGCGGATTAGGGTGGGTTTTCAAGAGTGACCGATGGTGATGATTATGGTGGTAGGGTGAAGGTGATGGTTGACTCCAAAAAATAAAAGATTTAGAAACAGGAACGATAGCATGAAATTACTAATGAGTTTCGTTGGTTGTTTGCAGTTTGATAATGGTTTGATCAAATAGTGGTGGTATTCGATTGGTTGCAGTAGTAACCAAGGTTTGTTCGAGTTGGGTTGGTGATCGAATACAATCAGGAAGTAAGCAGCAGTTCGGTTTACAAGTCATGCATATTGATGTCAAAGCTAAGGGGTATAAAATACTATTAAATTTTAGCAGGAAATACTATTAAATACGATACAATTTTACACAAGCTATTTATTTATTTATAGAATGGATATACTTAAACCTTGCTACAATACTTATAGGCAGTGTACCTAATCGTACAGTAGTGTAGTTTTTAGTAAGTCCGGTTCGTTCCACAGGGAAAATCTTTTAATCAAAGCTTAACGCTATATTAGTTTAATTTATAAAAATACGAATATATATATAAGTAATATTATTATTTTAAAGGGGGTTTTTACCGTTTAATGACCGGTTTGTCGATTTTAAAACTTTAGTCGCAGTTAAAACAAAATGTAAAATATTAAATAAATAAAAGACTTAATTTAAAGCGTAAAGTAAATAACGATAATGAAATTGCGAATAATAAAAGTGCGATAAAATAAACTTGCGATAATTAAAAAGTACGATAATTAATAGTGCAATTAAATACAATAACAATAAATAAAAATGCGATAATTAGAAGTGCAATTAAATATAAAATAAAGGAAATTAAATATGAAATAAAAGAATTATGCTTATTTAAACTTCCGTAATCATGATGTTTGACGTGTTGATTTTAGTTTTATGCCCATGGGTTAATTGTCCTTTGTCCTGGATTATTTAATATGTCCGTCTGGTTTTTGTCCATAACAGTCCATCAGTCATAAATATAAAGTGCGAGTGTCCTCGTCAAATTATCCTTATACCCGAAGTCAAATATTCCAACTAATTGGGGACTTAAACTGTAACAAGGTTTTATTACTTTGTTTAATAATTACACCAGGATGTCGACTAAGTGTAACCCAAGGTTTTAATACTTTGTTATCAATTATGCCAAGTGTCCTTGTACATAATTTCACCCCTGTTTTAATAATTCTAGTGACTATTAATCCATTCCCGTGTCCGGTTAAATGAACGATTATTCGTACATATAAATACCCTGCCCATCGTATCCGATCGAGTGTATATGGTTATTTATAGGGACGTTCAATTGTAAATCTTTATATTAAAATTAACAAACTATCATTTAGTTAAACAAATATAAAGCCCATTAATAGCCCATAGTCTAATTTCCACAAGTGTCGTTCTTTTGTCCAAACCCCAAATATGGTACAAAGCCCAATTACCCAATTTTAATATTTTTAGCCCAACATCATGATTACTTCGGATTAAATAAGCATAATAATAACTTAGCTACGAGACATTAATGTAAAAAGGTTGAACATAACTTACAATGATTAAAAATAGCGTAGCGTTACACGGACAGAATTTCGACTTACACCCTTACAACATTCGCTAACATACCCTTATTATTAGAATTAAAATTAAAATTAAAATTAAAATATAAATATAAATATATACTACGTATATAGATAGAGAGATTGATATTATGGATGGAAAAATGGTGCACCAAAGCTCGATTTTTATAGGCCTGTGATCTGGAAAAGGGGCTCATGCGATCGCATGGATTTATGCCTTCCAGGCCATGCGATCGCATGGCCAGCTGGGGAGAGCCACTTTTGGTTGTTTTCTTCTGCCGACGTTTATTTAAATATAATATAATATATATATTAATTTTAAGAATTAATTATATATTATATTATATTCATATGCATAGTTGACTTGTAATTTTTAGTCCGTTACGTCGAGCGTTGAGAGTTGACTCTGGTCCCGGTTCCGGATTTTCGAACGTCCTTGCGTACAATTTAATATCTTGTACTTTTCGTTTTGAATCTTGTACTCTTGTAATTTTGAGACGTTTCTTATCAATAATTAGAACCTCATTGATTGTATTTTGTACTTTTGAGCTTTTTGGTCGTTTGCGTCTTCAATTCGTCGAATCTGTCTTTTGTCTTCACCTTTTATTATTTAAACGAATATCACTTGTAAATAGGACAATTGCAACTAAAAGCTTGTCTTTCTTGAGGAATAATGCTATGAAATATATGTTCGTTTTTAGCATTATCAAATATTCCCACACTTGAGCGTTGCTTGTCATCAAGCAATATAGTCTTGAAATACTAGAATCACTTCTTTATTCTTCACACTTTGTACATCAGTGATTTCTTTACGGCGGTATAAACAATGGTAGTAACGATGTGGTTTACAGTCCCACATGACTATAAAATTTAGATCCATTAAGGAAATTGGATCTTTATGAAAACATTTGATCTTTTGAAAATTAAATCTAGTTTTTACCCTAGATAAGTTTTCCGGAATAACCCTTCACCGGTGTTTGCAAAATATTTTTGTGGGCTTGGTGGGTTTCAGATTTGAAAATTTTAGCTCAAAACTTGTGGTTTTGTGTCACCCACTTGCTAACCTTGTATTAGGAAAGCAACACATCCAGTATACTTGCTCCGTATATTACCTTTCGGTAAACTACCGTCCGGTTATAAAGGAAAGCATTGAACAAGCAACTGTTAAAGCAATGTCCCCTGACATGCTTTTAATTATGGTCTTTAACGTGTCGGACGCAATTACTATCCTTTGTAGGAGCAATAGTAAAGCTCGCCCTTATAATTTTCCGGTCTGGCACAAGGTCCTGTCTTTGACCATGCTATGCAACCACCGTTCTTACGGTTGACACCCAATTTGGTTCAGGTGACCTAATGAATTCTAGGTGAATTCCTAGGATTTTACGTTCAATGGTAATGAAAGCATTGAAAATGGGTTTTCAGAAAACAAATCGGTTTATAATTTGATCAAAATATTTTCTCGTTCAAGCTCGAGTTTAGATATCATTGAATTTCATGAGTTTGTAATTCTCAATCTTTAAGGTCAATCTCTAGGAGAAGTAATATCAGTCTTAAAAGCTGATTTTTGATCTTTTAAGGAGATTATCCTTTCTGGGGGTCTGATTCATTAGTCTTATCAAGCTAATTTACACGGTGCCCCCCCATTGTACGAGATAAATCCTTCTCATGGTTAGGATAAATCTGACCACTTGGCGACCCTGTTTTATGCTGAGGTCCGTGGATTTCCTGCTGATTTTAGAGATGACTTTTCTAGATTTTTCATCAACCTACAGCTGGTCTGGACGACAACTTCATGACCTAAATCAAGAAGCGCGTTTCTTTTTCGAAAGACTTTACTTACTTTTAATGATGGAATTGATTTATCGTGTAGATCCATCTCTTCTTTTCTTTCATCGGGTAAAACAGTTTAGTTTAGTCCAAAGCAAAAGTATCTTCAATTATTTATTACAGAAATATGTGACATATGTTTAAGATAACTTGGTAATTTTTCCCACACTTGGCTTTTATTTTCCTTTTTATTGTCCTCTATTCCATTTTAAATGAATTTTAACATTTTGGTTTGTTTCTCAATTTATGTCCTTTCCGAGGTAACAATAATTTCGGTGTTAACACCTAGTTTTATCATTCATAAATATGTATAAACATGATTTTGAGTTCATTTAATTTAAAATTTTGAAAATTTTTACTAGAATTGGGTAGTCAGTATATAAGACTAGGGTTGTTCTTTATTATCAGAGAGCACTAGATTCTAATACAACTACTACTTTACTAGTATTTCTAATGGTAACCAAGTGTTTAAAGTAAAAAAAATTTAAAAAATCCGAAAGAATTTAACCCCCTCCCACACTTAAGATCTTGCAATGTCCTCATTTGCAAGAAATTAGTAACAATTTAAATTATTGAGGGTGATTAGCGTAGAAATGATTAAATTTTACCAAAGTTTCCAAACATATTGGCGTTTGTTTGCTGAATGATAAATGGTACATATCATTTGTCCATTCCGTCTGTTGTTACATCACATTTATCTTGTCGTCAAAATTAGTAGCTTTTGCTGAACTTAATGCCAGTCTTTGAAAATGCGCTGTTTTACCCTGTTTTGTACAATTTACCATATACATACATACAAATATAAACATGCATGGCAATTTGAAATGGGACTTAATATCCCACTTTCAAATCCTAAATGTGAAATATTAGTACACAATAATAATAAAAATGATAAAGATTACATAAGTATATTCAATAACATAAGTTTAAACATGAATAAGTAAAAAGATAAAAACATAAAAATCATATAAATAACCAAATGGAACTAAATCAATCTGGATATGGGTTCCAGTTCATCTCGTCAGGTGGGTTCCATTGTTGGTTATAGGTGTTCTGATAGGCTTGATTATAGTCATACCGGTTAAAAGGTGGTCGGATATCGGGGCTGTGTGGCGAAAAATGAGCAGGTCGAGTAGGTACATAGTTATTTGGTACCTGATATGATAGCTGGCTCATGATTTGGTGCTAATGAACTAACCAGCTATCGTGTTGGCGTCGCCTATAATCCTCGTATACTCGCTCAGAGTTCCACTGCTCATACATACTATGTCTGGCCGCGTTCGTCATTGCTTCCTCATCTATACGAACGTGGACGTCAAGAATAGAATCTCGAAAGACATCCCTAATGTCTTCCGCCTCCTCCATTTCCTCGTCTGAGCCTCTCTCTACCTGAGGATGAGATCCCTCATAGGGTACTGCCTGGTTACGTCTACTTTTCAATACCTTAGCACCCACATAAACTTTCAATCCTAAGGGCTCAACCTGTTCTCTACAAAGCTGTAATGGACCCCCTTGGTTCCTATCAACACCTAAATACTCTCCAATGAGAGTAACAAAAATACCTCCTCCTATTATACTCCCTTCCTGCATTCCATCTACCATTTTAGATAAATAAAAAGTAACACAGTAAGGGATATTGACAAAGCTTCTAGGATCCCGAATACACTTTAGGTAGAATAAATCATGTAAGGTAATTTTTCTTTATTGTGACCTCTCTGTGTAATCGAGTTAGCCAAAAATCTATGAATAATACGAAGCTCGGCTTTGTAAATATGTGTATAGGAGTGTCCTCCTGCTCGTGTAAAAACATCAAAATGTGACATACGCCTCCAAATGGCGTCAGCGTCAAAGTTACTATCTACCCTTTCACCATAATGAATCAAATTTGTACAATCGGGTAATAGCAACTCACCAGGAGTATATATCTGTAAGGCCCTGGCCATGTCCAGCATGGACATTCTGTACGTCCTACCGCCAAGGATAAACCTAAGAAATCTTCTATCATCTATTCTAACTATATTTGTATCAAGTGATACAGTACTCATCAACTCAACACACCATTCCTTATATACAGGTCCACGAATGGTGAAAAGACGTTCCCAATCTGTAAAAGAAGAACTGCCATACCTTTGAACTAAAAGTTGTCTAACACGGTCAGCTAGATGGACCGTTTCCAAAGGGGCCCAATCGATTACCCTTGGCACCTCTATATTTTTTGTTACCAATTTGAATTTGTTCCTTTGATATGTCTCGTAATCTCTCCATCTCCTATCAAATCTCAGATTAGGATGCAGAGTGTGCTCAGGAATCGTTGGGAATTCTACTGGCGGCCTCATTGGGAATACTATGAATTCATCAACAAACTGTATCGGATCATAATAAGGTATGTGCTGATCAGGCTGTTGTTGTGGTTCTTGTTGTGGTTCTTGTTCGTGTTGCATTTCTGGTTCTGGTTCTGGTGCTGGTCGTCTAGATGATGATGCTCCTGAACCTCCAGTATCGGCTTTCTGCAAAACACATTAAACACAAAATTTGTGCATCTAAATATGCATTAGTGTTAGCAAAATAACAACTTAAAACAATGACTATAACATGTTAAATCAAAATTAAACTTATACACATTTTCACAATTTTTCACAATTCTACACTTTTCAAATAAGCACATATGAAAATGTATACAAAGTTCATAAGCATTTAACTCAAATAACATGTCAAACTAGTCATTACTAATAATTAAACAAGCCTCAAATGGCAATTACATCAAATTAATCAAGTTCATGAATTTTGGACTTAAAAAGTCCACTTTAATCTCTAAAAATCATGTTTAGGATCAATGTTTAGATCATTTAACTATCTAAATATGTTACACTACTCAATTTAGCAATAATTCATGACAAAAATTGACCATAACCTGTTTATATCAAAACGCCCCAAATTGCTCAAGAACACTAACCCTAGATTTCTAAAAATTTTGAAGTTTTTGGCTTCAAATCATGTTAAATAGCATCAATCTAGGTTATACATGCATAAAATACTAACAATTTAACACTAAATTATACTAGAAATTAACAAAATTGCATTAGGTAAAAAATTGATAATTATCACAAAAACTAGGAATTTATAGAGTTTAGGGGTGTAATTTTTACCATTTTGCTGAAGAATGATAATCTAGGCATGATTAGAGCAAGAAAAATGACGAATTACGGTGGATTTTGGTGAATTTTGATGAAGATTTGAGAGTATTTTCGTATGTGTTGTGTGTGTGTTGGTGTGAGACAGAAGAAGGTCGACTGGGACTTTTGTGTCTGGCCTGATTTCCAGGGCCATGCGATCGCATGGCTTCAAAGGCCAAACTCCATGCGATCGCATGGAGTCCCGGGTACAGTACTTTGCTCTTTTTTTTTTTTTTTTTTTTTTTTTTTTTTTTACAAAACCTTATAACTTCTAAAACATATAATTAATAAAATTCTAAAAAGAAAAAATTTCCTTTAGGAGCGAGGGCGTTTCGGATCGTTGTCCTAGTCTGTCCCTTGACAAAATTTTTAAAATTTGTCAAATCAAAGCGCGGTTTTAAAAGTAAAGATTTTTGGGTTTTTTTTAATGTTTTTGGCATACTTTAATTCAATAAGATTAAAAATAATGATAATAAAAGTTCTCGTCCCTCCCTCGGGTAAAGCAATTTCGGTTCAACGACCTAGTCTTCAACTCACGACGAATTTTAAAAATCATATTTTTAACTTAACGAAATAAAGTAAATTTTTGTTTTTAAATACACACCAAACTTAAATTTAAAATATGCATAAAATTAAAAATTCACACCAAACTTAAATAAAAATTCATATTATAAATTCACACCAAACTTATATTATATTTTTGTTTTTATACATACAAAATTATATTAAAAAGATTAATTTTTCAAATATTTACAATTTTAAATATATTGATTTTACAAAGTTCAAAATATTAATTTAATATTTATATATTAATTTTAAAAACATGGTAAAAAAATAAAATTAAAAATCTTTTTGGCTTTTATCCCACTTTAATCAATCAAATATTATCAAAAATATGCGCCCCTCTTTTCGGTAAAGTAATTTCGGTTCCATGACCTAATTTAACTCATGACGAATTTTTGAAATATTTTGGGTTGATTGATTAAAGATATTTATACCTTAAGAATAAACGTTAAATTTCGCAGTGATGTAATAAATTTTTGTATGATATCAATAATTTCGGTCGCCAAACCTAATTTTATTCAATACCAATTTAATACTTTATAGCGAACAAATTAGCGTTTATTATCAAAAGGTTAAAAATAAAAATAAAAAAATAAAAACTGTACAGACTTACCTGTGAGATAGTATTCTTAGTTATATGATCCATCCCATTCATAAGATAGTCGGTTTAATTGGTTTTCTATAGCTACATAGGCGTAACCTCGAGCATTCAGTGTTTTTTCTTCTAAACATATGAACGGTCCATCTCTGCATAAAGTAACAAATTCGGTATTTAAATAGGTTTGATTATTTGAACATCTACCTCCATGTGACCATTTTCTGCATTTGTGACATCTTTCAAGGTGTCGTGCTCTTCTTTTCGCTGCGGATTTTGATTTTCCTTTACCAAATTGTAACTTATTATCTTCGCATCTGGATTCTTTTCTTACTCCGTCCAATCTTTCTCTGATTACTGATACTATTTCACTCGGAAGTGTGTCATTATTACGTTTAGTGATCAAAGCATGTAGCATTAGACCATGGTTTAGTTCACAGGCAGTCTTCATTTCCTAAAAAAAATAAAAATTCAGAATGGGGGGAAAAGACTAGTTCTTTAGGGTCTGCTAGGGAAAGACCATTCGGGTTCCATTTTCGAGAACTACACGAAAACAGACAATCTAACTCTAACAGAAATACATAAAATCCTTAAAAGACTTGATTCTCCCCACACTTAGTTAGCTGTGGTATCGAAATTGTGATTAACTTCGTTGTTGACTTCCATCGGACTATCTATGTAATGTTTAACTCTGTGACCATTAACTTTAAATTCAATTCCATTTGAATTTATTAATTCTATCGTTCCGTATGGGAAAACTCTTTTTACTATGAATGGTCCAGACTGTAACGACCCTGGTTTTTCCAACGTTATTTATTAATAATTATTATTATTAATACGCTTGATTAAAAGAATGTATGTTATTACATTTACATGTTGCTTTAATTGCCCGTACTTGAACTTTAAATGCCCGAAACGTCTTTGTGACACCCGGAACTTGCACGAATAATATTTTAAGATATTATTTACATTCATGATTAATTTTATTAATCATTTTAATTAACTAAAGCTATTAGTTAGTTACTTGGGCTTAAGTTGGACTTTTAGTGGACTTACATGTTACTTGCATACAACTTGGGCTTTATACATGTACATGGACTTATGAGAGCCCACCCTACTTATTAGTTGGACTTAATTAGCCCATTAAGACTTGCAAGTATCAAACTTAAGTGTAACTAGTTAGTTACATCCATTTAGAATCTTGTTAACACATCATCCCCATGCACTACACCTTAATATCCAACTTTTGTCATCTTTACAAGCTAGTAACCAATGAACCAACCCATCCCCTCTTCTTTTTCTGCTGAATGCCGAACCCATAGTGTCATATTAGTGGTGTTTTGATTTCATTTTTCCTTCATTACTCTCACTTGTATGCTCTCTCAAAAACACACACACTTTACTTGCAAATTCCCTCAAACTTTCTTCCCTTTTTCTCTCATACTTGTAAGTGTTTGAAACAACTTCTTTTCTTCTTTTCTTTGTTGGTAAAAACTGATTTCATAAGCATTCATCATCATCAATCTTTGTTTGTTGTTTGATTTTTGTTACATGTTGTTGTTACTTACTTACTAACTTTCAAGAATCTAACTTCCTAGTTTTGATTCTTCATAATATCTTGTATTTATCAAGAACATCCAAGAACATAATCTATCTAGTTATGTTCTACATATTTTGTTTCAAAAGATTTAAAGTTTATAATCTTTATAATTGTTACTTGTGTTCTTGTTTGTTGTATGTTACTAGAATACCACCTTCATGGTTGGTTTAGGCTTATCATTCATTTTCTTTATTTCTTATTGTTAGTTGCTTACTACACATTTGAACAAGGACATGAAACCAACAAGAGCTTACACTTTGGTGCAAGTATCATGGATCCAACACTTGGTTGTGATCTTTCTTAGTGTTCATGAACTTGTTCATAAACTTACATGTAACCTTGGTTCATCAAACACTTACAACACTTGCACTTGAGTTATGATGGACAAACCTTGGTCAAAATGATGTTAACACATCAACGAGTTGTACACTTGAAGCTATACGCATCAAGGATGAGAACCGTGATGAACATCAAGCACCGAGACAACCGGAACTCTCCAAAACCCACTGTTCTGTCCAAAACCTACTGACCTGATGCTTCTGGAACAGACCAGTAGACCTGGGCTGTTCTAACCTTGATTTTTAGATAGAACTTTTCGAGTAGATAACTTTTCATATAGGACTCGTCTTAATCCGAGTTACGGTTTAGGATTTATGGCCCTCCGATCGTTACCATGTCCTTTAACGTTGTGCAGAAATTTCTGACCTACTCGCACTTAGACCGTCGCCACGGTCAAACCAAGACGAGTTTGCTTCTGTAAATTTTACCACACTTAAGGGACTCATAGACGGAGCCATGACCACTGGTCTCACCTTAATTCAGTAAGGTTAGAGGCCGTGGTGACTGACCGAAGTCAGCCTTTGTTTTAAACGACTTTCATAAACGAGTCTTACTTGTTACCTTTTGTTTAATGATGATTGATGATGACCCTTATGACCTTAATTACGTACTTGTAAACCTTTTGAGACGACTTATTGACTTAGTGCTATTTGACTTAGGTTGAGGACGTTTGGACCGTTACTTGCACACCACTTTCCGACTACTACCTTACCATTACTACTAATCATTGTGAGTTATAGCATTCCCTTTTTACTTTAACTTATTTTGGGAACTGAGAATACATGCGGATTTTATGTTTTACATACTAGGCACGAGTACTTAAACTTTATATATGTGTGGGTTATATAACGGCAGAAACATTCCCTTTAGCTCGGTAACGTTTAATCATTGGTTTTTGAACCGTGAACGCGAATCTTAGATATGGATCCATAGGGTTTGACATCCCCACTCGGGCTAGTAGCGCTAGCATTTAACGAGTGTTTAATACTTCGAGGTTATACGCACTTGCCAAGTGCACTTTAAGGGGGTACATTAAACGTTAAGTTAGTTACCGGGTGCCCACGGTTAAGCATATACTTTTACATACTTTTGAAACGCTCGTTGTAGCACTGAAATCTCGTGGCCTACTTACGTTACTGTTATACTTAAACTATAGCTCACCAACCTTTGTGTTGACCTTTTTAAGCATGTATTTTCTCAGGTGCTTGAAGTCGCTTCCGCTATCTTACTAGTCGTGCTGTAGAACCCGCTGCCTAGAGTTGTTATCGCATGACTACTTATGTTGCATTCAAACTTTTTACTTATGAACTTATGTTATGTAACGACCATTATGGTCACGTACACTTATTTAATGCTTCTACTTAGCGAAGCATACTTTTGATTTGTAAAACAATTGACGTATGTTATGACGTCACTTTTATTTATGAATGTAAACTCTGTTTTGAAAACGCATATAGTACTTAACCTTGTAATGATCCTGTTGTTGATGGTCCGTACATGATGATTTAGTACGGGGCGTCACATTTGGTATCAGAGCATTGGTTGTAGGGAATTAGGATGCATTAGTGAGTCTAAGACCGACCCGAGTAGGATTCATTAATAGGGCTAATCTACAACTTGTTAGTTTACTTGTTTCCGCTGAACTTACTGCATGCTGCTGCTTACTGTTACTGCTATATGCCGTATGCTACTACATGATTTCACTACTGCATGCTATTACTTGCTTTCGATTGCATGCTAGTTTCGTACGATTACTGATATTGCCATGCTACTTATTGTTATACATGATTTAAACTGTTGGCCTATTATTTGCTTGCTTTATGACATACTGACATGGAAAATTTATTTTTCCTTGTTCAGATGTCGGACGTTCCACCTACTGACATCCCGAGCGGCTCAGGCCCCGTTGTTCCTCCCACTGCTGCACCTGTTGCTGCTGCTGCTGCTGCTGACATTCCGGCCCCGACACCCACTGGCGACCCCGGCGCCTCTAGTTCTGGAGCTAGCTCTAGTGTGCCTATCCCGGCGTCTTCTTCCAGACCCCTGAGGCAACTGGCTCGCATTGGTGGCATGGAGATCCCCGCGGAGTTCGGGGAAGGACCCTTCCGTAATCACTGGCGCACACCTTGCCGACGCACTGCCGACGGCCGCTTAGCCGTGATTACGCCAGGCCGACACCGACAGATGTTGGTCGCTTTCGGATATGTTGAGCCACCCGCGCCACCACCGCATGATTCAGACGACGGTTCTTCCACCGATGCTTCTTCAGACGACACCTCATCTGACGACTCCAGTGATGAGGAGGATCCCGCTGACCGACCGATTCAGGCACCTTCTACCCCGCCGAAGAAGCGGTATCGCTTCGCTGGCATAATTCCTGGTCGTACTGTCACTGACGCTTATGGTCGGCGTCGTAGGATCACTGCTCGTAAACGGCTGGTGCCGTACCCCGCCGACCCACAGATATTACCGTCTCCACCCAGAGCCGGACCATCCACTTCAGCACCACCGGCTCCACCTGCACCGCCAGCACCACCTGCCCCACCATCTTCCTCTAATGAGGAAATGAGGCGGGATATTGAGATTCTCCAGACTCGAGTTACTGAGCTTGAGGAGCAGTTGGCTCATGTTTTGGACATCTTGTACCCACCATCGCCGTAGGACTTTGTACTAGATTCTGTATTGTAATCTCTTTTGTAATTTCATATTTCACTTATGTAATGTACGAACTTATTGTAATGTATGAACTTATTATCATTAATGAATGGAATTTGTGTTGCTTACTTCTTGCGCAAGTGTTCTATTTACGTTATCATCTCATGGTTTTGTGGTACCTATATCTGCTTGCGTTATTTAATCAACATGTGTTGTGCTGTTTTCATGTTGGTTGTTATATAATGTACTATTATTATTTGCATAATGGATTTTGACTTGAGTCAAAATGTTTGTATAGAACATCATGGCCAACGGGAGATCTATCCCCACCGCGGCACAAATTGAGGAAATGATTAACGAGCGAGTCGCTGCTGCACTAGCTGAAAGACAACCCCAAGTTCCACCACCACCGCCTGTCAATCCACCTGTCGTCCGAGATGGGTGTACTTACAAGGAATTCCAAAACTGCAAGCCACACTACTTCAGTGGCACTGAGGGACCCGTCGGTCTCACCAGATGGTTCGAAAAGTTGGAATCGGTATTCAGGGTTAGCAATTGTTCTGAGGCTAACAAAACGAAATTTGCATCTTGCACACTTTCTGATGGCGCGCTCACATGGTGGAATACCATGGCCCAAGCGAAAGGAATTGATGAGGCGTATGCTACGCCTTGGGAAGAATTTAAATGTGCTATGATCGAGGAATACTGTCCGAGAACCGAGATTCAAAAGATGGAAATCGAATTTATGCAATTGAAGACCGTAGGGAACGACCTTAACAGCTACAACCGTAGGTTTTTGGAATTGGCTCTTATGTGTCCAACCATGGTCACCCCCGAATTTAAGCGTTTGGAGAAATACTTCTCGGGACTTCCTAAGTCCATCAAGGGTAATGTTACCTCATCCAAGCCACCAAGTGTTCCCGAAGCAATGCGCATGGCGCATACTCTCTTGAATCAAATCATCCTTGACGAGCCGGAGAAGGCTAAGTTTGAAACTGTTAGTGGTGAAAAGAGGAAATGGGACAACAACCACAACAACAACAGGGGTAGGAACTATGATCAAAACCCGGCAAAACGACATGAAGGGTTCAGGCAAAACAACAACATGCACAACAACAACACCAACCCCAACAACAACAACCGCACCAATCCGAACTACAAAGGAACCTTACCACAATTCAATAGGTGCTACAAGCACCACACTGGGTATTGCAATGTTATCTGTGAGAAGTGCCAACGATCTGGACATGTTGGCAAGGATTGCAAGGTTACCACTTTGAATGTGAAGCCAAACCACAACAACAATGGGCCTAAGAAGTGTTATGAATGTGGAAAGACGGGCCATTTCAGAAACGAGTGTCCTAACAAGCGTAAGGATGGCGGACCACCACGTGCTAGAGCCTTCAATGTTAATGCAAGAGACGCTCGCGACAACCCCGACTTGGTGACAGGTATATTCAAGATCAACAATCTTTTAGCTTCTGTCCTATTTGATACTGGTGCCGATAGGAGCTATGTGTGTAGACATTTTTGTGATAAGTTAGATTGGTCGTTAGTTCCTTTGGAGGAAAGTATGCTTGTCGAGGTCGCCAATGGAAAACTTGAAAAGGTTGACCATATTAGTCGTGGAGCTATTATCAACATAGCTGGTGCAGATTTCGAAATTGATTTGATACCTATCAAACTGGGAAGTTTTGACGCGATCGTCGGTATGGATTGGTTGAGCAAGATAAAGGCCGATGTTATCTGTGGAGATAAAGCACTTCGCATACCACAAGGAGATGGCGAACCACTGGTTATCTATGGAGAGAGATGTACCTCGAAGTTGAACCTCATTAGTTGCGTGAAAGCACAAAAGATTATGAAGAAGGGATGCTTTGCTGTCCTAGCACATGTGAAAGCGGTAAAAACTGAGGTGAAGAACGTGAACGATGTGCGTATTGTGAACGAGTTTTCCGATGTCTTTCCCGAAGAATTGCCTGGATTACCACCGCAGAGAGCAGTAGAGTTTCAGATTGACTTAGTGCCAGGAGCTGCACCTGTAGCTCGCGCACCTTATAGACTCGCACCTTCCGAGATGCAAGAATTACAGAGTCAACTACAAGAGCTATTAGATCGAGGGTTTATCCAACCAAGCTTCTCGCCTTGGGGCGCACCTGTGTTGTTTGTAAAGAAGAAGGATGGATCCTTCCGTATGTGTATCGATTACCGTGAACTCAACAAATTGACTATCAAGAATCGATATCCTCTTCCACGAATCGATGATCTTTTTGATCAACTACAAGGATCGAGCGTTTATTCAAAGATTGATTTGCGATCCGGATATCACCAGTTGAGGGTGAAGGAAAGTGACGTGATGAAAACTGCATTCAGGACCCGTTATGGTCATTATGAGTTCCTCGTGATGCCATTCGGTTTGACAAATGCACCTGCCGTGTTCATGGATCTCATGAATCGTGTCTGCAAGCCTTACTTGGATAAGTTTGTTATCGTCTTCATAGATGATATCCTCATCTACTCTAAGAGCGAAGAAGAACATGAGCAACACCTTCGGCTAGTGCTTGAACTCTTAAGACAAGAGCAACTTTACGCCAAATTCTCCAAGTGCGAATTTTGGTTGAAGGAAGTACAGTTTTTGGGTCATGTTGTGAGCGACCAGGGTATCAAAGTTGATCCCGCCAAGATTGAAGCCATCAGCAAGTGGGAGACCCCCACTACTCCAACGCATATTCGCCAATTTCTAGGTCTCGCCGGTTATTATCGAAGGTTTATCGAAGGATTTTCTCTGATTGCGCGTCCTTTGACCGCACTGACTCACAAGGGCAAGAAGTTCATTTGGGAACCCACACACGAATCAGCATTCCAAACTTTGAAGAAGAAGTTAACCTCCGCACCTATCCTATCACTCCCTGAAGGCAGTGACGACTTTGTTGTTTATTGCGATGCATCGAAGAGTGGTTTTGGTTGTGTACTGATGCAACGATCAAAGGTTATTGCCTATGCCTCCCGCCAATTGAAGATTCACGAGCGGGACTACACTACACATGATCTTGAACTTGGAGCCGTTGTCTTTGCACTCAAATTGTGGAGACATTATCTGTATGGAACTAAGAGCACTATCTTCACCGACCACAAGAGTCTCCAGCACATCTTTGATCAGAAGCAACTAAATATGAGACAGCGTCGATGGATCGAGACGCTCAACGACTACGATTGTGAACTCCGTTATCACCCTGGCAAGGCCAATGTTGTAGCTGACGCTTTAAGCCGAAAGGAGAGGACGGCACCTCTCCGTGTTAGGGCTCTGAACATCACCATCCATTCGAACCTCAACAACCAGATCAGAGTAGCCCAAGTTGAGGGTCTCAAGGAGGAGAACATATCTCACGAGCATTTGAACATACTTGTCTCTCGATTCGAGGTTAGAGAGTCTGGACTCCGATGTTATGCCGGAAGAATTTGGGTACCTTACTATGGAGATCTACGAAGCCTGATACTTGATGAAGCACACAAATCGAGATATTCGATTCACCCCGGTGCAGGTAAGATGTACCACGACCTTAAAGAACAGTATTGGTGGCCGAATCTTAAGAAGGACGTTGCGACTTATGTTGGTAAGTGTTTGACTTGCTCGAAGGTTAAAGCCGAGCATCAGAGACCTTCTGGGTTACTTCAACAGCCGGAAATCCCACAATGGAAGTGGGAAAGGATCACAATGGATTTCATTACTAAGCTGCCGAAGACGGTGGGCGGATGCGATACTATTTGGGTTATTGTTGACCGCCTCACCAAATCTGCACACTTCCTAGCGATGAAGGAAACTGATACAATGGAAAGACTTGCTCAGCTGTACATCAAAGAGGTTGTATCTCGTCATGGTGTACCTTTATCAATCATCTCCGATCGCGATCCCCGTTTTGCTTCCAGATTTTGGCGTTCTTTGCAAGAAGCCATGGGAACTCGTCTTGACATGAGTACTGCTTATCATCCTCAGACTGACGGGCAAAGTGAACGAACGATTCAGACCTTGGAGGACATGCTGCGTGCATGTGTCATTGATTTTGGAAAGGCCTGGGAAAGGCATTTGCCACTCGCCGAATTCTCGTACAATAACAGTTATCACTCAAGCATTAATGCTGCACCTTTTGAAGCATTGTATGGTCGTAAGTGCCGATCTCCTATTTGTTGGGCCGAAGTAGGCGAAAAGCAAATCACCGGACCCGAGGTAGTTCACGAAACCACGGAGAAGATTGCTCAGATCCAAGCTAGACTTAAGACTGCCCGTGATCGCCAAAAGAGCTATGCCGATCTTAAACGGAAAGACTTTGAATTTAATGTTGGTGATCGTGTAATGTTGAAGGTTGCACCTTGGAAAGGTGTGATCCGTTTTGGAAAACGTGGAAAGTTGAACCCACGATACATTGGTCCTTTCGAGATCTTGGAACGTGTTGGACCAGTTGCATACCGTTTGGATCTACCAGCACAATTGAGCTCAGTTCATCCTACCTTCCATGTGTCAAACTTGAAGAAGTGTCTTGCTGCACCCGAACTCATCATACCATTGGAAGAACTTACTATTGATGACAAACTCCACTTTGTGGAGGAACCTGTTGAGATTATGGATCGTGAGATCAAAACTTTGAAACGCAACAAGATTCCGATTGTACGAGTACGATGGAATGCCAAACGAGGACCTGAGTTTACTTGGGAACGAGAGGATCAAATGATGCGGAAATATCCTCATCTTTTCCCGACTCCTCCATCTACTTCAGCTTAAATTTCGGGACGAAATTTTCTTTAACAGGTGGGTAATGTAACGACCCTGGTTTTTCCAACGTTATTTATTAATAATTATTATTATTAATACGCTTGATTAAAAGAATGTATGTTATTACATTTACATGTTGCTTTAATTGCCCGTACTTGAACTTTAAATGCCCGAAACGTCTTTGTGACACCCGGAACTTGCACGAATAATATTTTAAGATATTATTTACATTCATGATTAATTTTATTAATCATTTTAATTAACTAAAGCTATTAGTTAGTTACTTGGGCTTAAGTTGGACTTTTAGTGGACTTACATGTTACTTGCATACAACTTGGGCTTTATACATGTACATGGACTTATGAGAGCCCACCCTACTTATTAGTTGGACTTAATTAGCCCATTAAGACTTGCAAGTATCAAACTTAAGTGTAACTAGTTAGTTACATCCATTTAGAATCTTGTTAACACATCATCCCCATGCACTACACCTTAATATCCAACTTTTGTCATCTTTACAAGCTAGTAACCAATGAACCAACCCATCCCCTCTTCTTTTTCTGCTGAATGCCGAACCCATAGTGTCATATTAGTGGTGTTTTGATTTCATTTTTCCTTCATTACTCTCACTTGTATGCTCTCTCAAAAACACACACACTTTACTTGCAAATTCCCTCAAACTTTCTTCCCTTTTTCTCTCATACTTGTAAGTGTTTGAAACAACTTCTTTTCTTCTTTTCTTTGTTGGTAAAAACTGATTTCATAAGCATTCATCATCATCAATCTTTGTTTGTTGTTTGATTCTTGTTACATGTTGTTGTTACTTACTTACTAACTTTCAAGAATCTAACTTCCTAGTTTTGATTCTTCATAATATCTTGTATTTATCAAGAACATCCAAGAACATAATCTATCTAGTTATGTTCTACATATTTTGTTTCAAAAGATTTAAAGTTTATAATCTTTATAATTGTTACTTGTGTTCTTGTTTGTTGTATGTTACTAGAATACCACCTTCATGGTTGGTTTAGGCTTATCATTCATTTTCTTTATTTCTTATTGTTAGTTGCTTACTACACATTTGAACAAGGACATGAAACCAACAAGAGCTTACACTTTGGTGCAAGTATCATGGATCCAACACTTGGTTGTGATCTTTCTTAGTGTTCATGAACTTGTTCATAAACTTACATGTAACCTTGGTTCATCAAACACTTACAACACTTGCACTTGAGTTATGATGGACAAACCTTGGTCAAAATGATGTTAACACATCAACGAGTTGTACACTTGAAGCTATACGCATCAAGGATGAGAACCGTGATGAACATCAAGCACCGAGACAACCGGAACTCTCCAAAACCCACTGTTCTGTCCAAAACCTACTGACCTGATGCTTCTGGAACAGACCAGTAGACCTGGGCTGTTCTAACCTTGAGTTTTAGATAGAACTTTTCGAGTAGATAACTTTTCATATAGGACTCATCTTAATCCGAGTTACGGTTTAGGATTTATGGCCCTCCGATCGTTACCATGTCCTTTAACGTTGTGCAGAAATTTCTGACCTACTCGCACTTAGACCGTCGCCACGGTCAAACCAAGACGAGTTTGCTTCTGTAAATTTTACCACACTTAAGGGACTCATAGACGGAGCCATGACCACTGGTCTCACCTTAATTCAGTAAGGGTAGAGGCCGTGGTGACTGACCGAAGTCAGCCTTTGTTTTAAACGACTTTCATAAACGAGTCTTACTTGTTACCTTTTGTTTAATGATGATTGATGATGACCCTTATGACCTTAATTACGTACTTGTAAACCTTTTGAGACGACTTATTGACTTAGTGCTATTTGACTTAGGTTGAGGACGTTTGGACCGTTACTTGCACACCACTTTCCGACTACTACCTTACCATTACTACTAATCATTGTGAGTTATAGCATTCCCTTTTTACTTTAACTTATTTTGGGAACTGAGAATACATGCGGATTTTATGTTTTACATACTAGGCACGAGTACTTAAACTTTATATATGTGTGGGTTATATAACGGCAGAAACATTCCCTTTAGCTCGGTAACGTTTAATCATTGGTTTTTGAACCGTGAACGCGAATCTTAGATATGGATCCATAGGGTTTGACATCCCCACTCGGGCTAGTAGCGCTAGCATTTAACGAGTGTTTAATACTTCGAGGTTATACGCACTTGCCAAGTGCACTTTAAGGGGGTACATTAAACGTTAAGTTAGTTACCGGGTGCCCACGGTTAAGCATATACTTTTACATACTTTTGAAACGCTCGTTGTAGCACTGAAATCTCGTGGCCTACTTACGTTACTGTTATACTTAAACTATAGCTCACCAACCTTTGTGTTGACCTTTTTAAGCATGTATTTTCTCAGGTGCTTGAAGTCGCTTCCGCTATCTTACTAGTCGTGCTGTAGAACCCGCTGCCTAGAGTTGTTATCGCATGACTACTTATGTTGCATTCAAACTTTTTACTTATGAACTTATGTTATGTAACGACCATTATGGTCACGTACACTTATTTAATGCTTCTACTTAGCGAAGCATACTTTTGATTTGTAAAACAATTGACGTATGTTATGACGTCACTTTTATTTATGAATGTAAACTCTGTTTTGAAAACGCATATAGTACTTAACCTTGTAATGATCCTGTTGTTGATGGTCCGTACATGATGATTTAGTACGGGGCGTCACACAGACCATCTTGATTTCAATTTTCCAGGAAATAGCTTGAATCGTGAATTGAAAAGAAGAACTCTGTCTCCTTCTTTGAATTCTTTTGAACTTCTGATTCTTTTATCATGCCATTTCTTCGTTCTTTCCTTATAGATTAACGAATTTTCGTATGCTTCATGTCTTAATTCTTCTAATTCGTTTAATTGACTTAATCGTAGACGTACAGCTTCATGTAAATCAAGATTACATGTCTTCAAAGCCCAAAATTCTTTGTGTTCAATTTCTACTTGAAGATGACATGCTTTTCCATAAACGAGTCTAAAAGGTGTGGTTCCAATTGGAGTTTTGTAGGCTGTTCTAAAAGCCCAGAGTGCATCCTCCAATTTAATGGACAATTCCTTCGAATTTGATCCTACGGTTTTCTCTAGAATACGTTTTAAAGCTCGGTTGGTATTTTCAACTTGTCCACTTATTTGTGGATGATATGCGGTGGAGATTTTATGAGTTACTCCATATCTTTTAAGAACTTTCTCAAGTTGATTATTACAGAAATGAGTTCCCCGATCACTTATTAAAGCTTTCGGTGTTCCAAACCTTGCAAAAAGACATTTTAAAAAGTTGACTACAACTCGTGCATCGTTAGTTGGGAGAGCTTGTGCTTCCGCCCATTTAGATACATAATCAATGGCGACGAGAATATAGAGATTATTATGAGATTTTGGAAATGGACCCATAAAGTCAATACCCCAAATGTCAAATACTTCACATACTTGAATGACATTTTGTGGCATTTCATCACGTTGACTTATTTTTCCGGCCCTTTGACAAGCATCACAGGATTTGCAAAGAAGGTGTGGGTCTTTGTAAATTGTAGGCCAATAGAATCCAGCATCATTAACTTTTCTTGCTGTTAGTTGAGGCCCATAATGCCCTCCTGTTGGTCCTGTGTGACAATGGTTTAAAATTTAACTAGCTTCATCTCCGAATACACATCGGCGTATTATTCCATCGGGACAACTTTTAAACAAATGTGGATCTTCCCAGAAATAGTGTTTTATATCACTGAAGAATTTATTTCGTTTTTGGTACGATAATCCTTTTTCAAGGAATCCACATACTAAGTAGTTTGCATAGTTTGCAAACCATGGAATTTCAGTATAATCTATCTTCAATAGATATTCATCAGGAAAGTTGTCTTGTATGGCCGATTCATTTAGAACTTCTAATTCGAGATTTTCAAGACGAGAAAGATGATCAGCGGCGAGATTTTCTACTCCTCTTTTATCTCGGATTTCAATATCGAACTCTTGTAAGAGTAAGATCCAACGAATTAATCTTGGTTTGGCATCTTGTTTCGAAAATAGGTATCTAAGAGCAGAATGGTCGGTATAGACCACCGTTTTTGCTAGAACGAGATATGAATGAAATTTGTCAAAAGCAAAGACAATAGCAAGGAGTTCTTTTTCAGTAGTTGTATAGTTCGTTTGTGCTCCTTGTAACGTCTTACTAGCATAATATATAGGTTGAAATCGTTTTTCAATCCTTTGTCCTAAAACGGCTCCCATTGCAAAATCACTTGCATCGCACATAAGTTCAAACGGTAGATTCCAATTTGGTGTTATCATGATCGGCGCATTAGTGAGTTTCTCTTTAAGAATATTAAAAGATTTGATACATTCATCTGAAAAGATGAATGGAGCATCCTTTTCTAGGAGTTTATTCATAGGAGTGGCAATTTTAGAAAAATCTTTTATGAAACGTCGGTAAAAACCGGCATGCCCTAGAAAACTCCTAACTCCTCTAACATTGGTGGGATGTGGAAGTTTAGCAATTACATCTACTTTAGCTCTATCCACTTCAATTCCTTCTTTTGAAATTTTATGTCCAAGAACGATGCCTTCTTTAACCATGAAATGGCATTTATCCCAATTAAGTACTAGATTTGATTGTTCGCATCTAATAAGCATTCGTTCCAGATTAACTAGACATGATTCAAAAGTATCACCGAAGACTGAAAAGTCATCCATGAAAACTTCCATGCATTCTTCTATCATGTCGTGAAAAATCGCCATCATGCACCTTTGAAAGATTGCAGGGGCATTGCAAAGTCCAAATGGCATGCGTTTGTAAGCAAAAGTACCATAAGGGCACGTGAACGTGGTTTTCTCTTGATCTTCGGGTGCTATTGGAATTTGAAAATATCAGGAAAAACCATCAAGAAAACAATAGTAACTATTTCCGGCTAATCTTTCCAACATTTGATCAATAAAAGGTAAGGGAAAGTGATCTTTTCTGGTGGCGTCATTTAATTTTCTATAATCAATACATACACGCCATCCTGTTACAGTCCTAGTAGGAATAAGCTCATTTTTTTCATTTGTAATGACAGTCATGCCACCCTTCTTAGGCACGCATTGAACTGGGCTTACCCATGGACTATCAAAAATTAGATAAATTAGACCTGCGTCTAGCAGTTTATTAATTTCTTTTTTAACCACATCTTGCATATTCGGATTTAGTCTTCGTTGGAGTTGCACATACGTTTTATGACCTTCTTCCATAAGGATTTTATGTGTGCAATACGAAGGACTTATTCCTTTAATATCATGAATCTTCCATGCAATGGCTGGTTTATGAGCTTTCAACACAGAAATGAGTTGAGATTTTTCATTTTCAGTAAGAGAAGACGATATTATTACAGGTAATTCAGATTCACCATGTGAATAAGCGTATTCTAAATGGTTTGGAAGTGGCTTTAACTCTAATGTTGGAGGTTCTTCTATCGATGATTTATATCGATATCTGTTTCTTCTTTTAGCATTTGAATTTCTTCTATTGTTGGTTTATATCCATTTGCTATTAGTGTAGCTAACATTTCAGCTTCATCAATTTGTTCAGTTCCTTCTCCTAAAGAACATTCTCCTGTTCCTTGTAATTCTGGAAATTCTTCTAACAATTCTGCATGTGAATCTATAGTTTGAATATAATAACATGTATCATCTGCAGATTGCGGTTGTTGCATTGCTCTATCAACTGAAAAGGTAACACTCTCATCCTCTATACTTAGGGTCAGTTTCTTACCAAACACGTCTATCATTGCTTTAGCCGTGTTTAAGAATGGTCTTCCTAATATGAGAGGAACTTTAGAATCTTCTTCCATGTCCAGAACAACAAAATCTACTGGAAATACTAAAGTACCAACTTTAACTAACATGTTCTCCATTATCCCTCTAGGATATTTTATTGATCGATCGGCTAGTTGTACACTTATTCTTGTTGGTTTCAATTCTCCAAGGTCTAGTTTAGTGTATAGTGAATACGGCATTAAATTTATACTAGCACCTAAGTCTGCCAATGCTTCTATTGAACTAAGACTACCCAGAAAACATGGAATTGTGAAACTTCCTGGATCAGATAATTTTTCTGGTATCTTATTCAACAGTACTGCTGAACAATTAGCATTCATAGTAACATCCGAGAGTTCTTCCATTTTCTTTCTATTTGATATTAGATCTTTCAGAAATTTAGCATATCTAGGCATTCCTGAAATCACATCAATGAAAGATTTACATTTATCTGTTTAAACATATCCAAGAATTTGGATTGCTCGGCTTCAAGTTTCTCTTTTTTCATTTTACTTGGGTAAGGAAGTGGTGGTTGGTATGGTTTAAAATAAGGTTTATCCTTAGCTGTGTTATCTTCATTAACCTTTTCAACTACCGGCTCTTTTTCCTTATCTTAATCAGGTTGTAGTTCTTGTGGAGTAGGAATAGCTTCATCAGAAGTTACAGGTATTTCAGGTGGTTTAAGTGTTGTACCACTTCTTGTGGTAATGGCTTTAGCTGTTTCATTCCGGGGGTTTGCATTTGTATCACTAGCTAAACTTCCCGGTTTTCTTTCACCTATTAACCTTGCTAGGTTACTTACTTCTTGTTCCAAGTTTTGAATAGAAGCTTGTTGATTTCTAAATGCTTGAGCATTTTGTTCATTAGTTTGTTTTTGAGATGTGAAAAACTGCGTTTGAGTTTCAACTAGCTTCGTCATCATATCTTCTAAATTCGGCTTTTTATCATCGGGTTGTGGTGGTTTGTTTTGAAAATTAGGTCTTTGTTGGTTGTAAGTATTGTTAGATACTTGTTGATTGTTAGGACCTTGTTGGTTGTTGTATGGAATATTTCGGTTATAATTCTGATTTTGATTGTAAATCGGTCTTGGCGGTTGATAATTATTCTGATAATTATTTCCAGGCCTTTGGTTTATGTATGAAATATTCTCTCTTTGTTCCATTATTAGTTCAATACTAAGACAATCTTTTGTCAAATGTGGTCCTCCACACTGCTCACAACTAATTCATATTGAGTGGATATCTTTAGTCATCTTTTCCATTCGTCTCTCGACAGCATCTATCTTTGCGGAAATGGAATCTAAGTCATGGCTAGAATCGGCTCTAGCTGCTTTAGATGATCTAACGATATCTTTTTCTTGGTGCCACTCCTGTGACTGGGAAGCATTGTTATCAATAATTTTATAAGCATCAGTTTCGGTTTTCTTCATAATGGAACCACCAGCTACTATATCTATGTCTTTTCTTGTAGTGATGTCGCATCCTTGGTAGAATATTTGTACTATTTGACAGGTGTCTAAACCATGTTGCGGACATCCTCTTAATAACTTTCCAAATCTTGTCCACGCCTCATATAGAGTTTCATTCGGTTTCTGTGTGAACGTAACAATTTCTCCTTGAAGTCTTACGGCTTTAGATGCCGAAAAGAATTGTTTAAGAAATTTTTCAACTAAAACGTCCCATTTTCGATCGCCCCTTCAGGTAACGATTCCAACTAATCTTTGGCTTCTCCCTTTAAAGTCCAGGGAAATAACATGAGATATATCTGTTCATCCTCCACTTCTCGGATTTTAAATAGAGTGCAGATCCTATTAAAGGTACGAAGATGTTCATTTGGATCTTCCTTCGGCGCACCACTAAATTGGCATTGATTAGTCACCATGTGTAGAATTTGTCCTTTGATTTCATAATCTGGCGCATTAATGTCTGGATGAGTAATTGCGTGACCTTGGCCAGTGCGTTTAGCTCTCATTCGGTCTTCCATACTTAAAGGTTCCAGATTCTCCATAATTGAATTTGTTAAATCAGAATCACTAGAGGATTCTGATTTAATGGTTCGTTCCTCAACAATCTCTGTTTGAATAATTGGTGGTTCCGGAGGAAAATTTAATGGTTCAGGATCTATGAATTGTCCCTGAATATTATCCGGATTCTCAATTGTGAGGTCGGGTTCAAAAAATGGATTATCGGAAATTTGAATTGGAGTACTTGGTCGACTGGATGACGATTCTAAAGAAAAATCAACGGCGGTAAAATTTGCTAGATGTCTTGATCGAGTTACAGGTGGTGAACGTACAAAAGGTGGTGAACGTCTTGCTCGGTACATTCACTGAATATCCTATTAGTTTTTAAAAGGAAAGAAAAAATTATATAAGTTATCCAATTAATAGACTTTTCTGATTTTGCCCACGTTTCGAATAGCCAAAAGATGCAGCAGAGGCGCAGGATTCGTTTGGTCTCAATATAATTGAGGACTGTTTGGCTCCAATAACCCGGTCCACGTACAAATCCAACTATTACTACGAACCAGAAAATTTTGATGTTTATCAATTTAACCACTTAAAATAAATTTTCGTAATTTTAAGAAGTATATAGATAAGAAGTAGAAAAAATTCTAAGTCCTAAAAACTAGAATGACAAGAAATAAGAAAGAAAAAGAGCGCGTCGAAAAACGTCGAAAAAGAAAAGATCGAAAAATAAAAGGCGTCGAAAAATAAGAAAGAAAAAAAATGACTATAAAACTTAAAAAAAACTCGACTAACCCAACCTTATTACTATCACTAACTTAAAATTATAATCGCAAATTGAGATTACTAATTGGAATGATAATTGATACATAGGTAAAAGGTGTCTAAAAATATTAAAGCTTACAGGAAAAACTATATCCCAAATGGCAATATCTCAAAAAGGTATTAAAACTTAAAAAAAACGTCGTAGAATTCTAAAGCACTTAAATCTTAGTCTAAAGAAAAAGCACTTAAGGGATTTTACGGCAAAGCCTAAAAATCTAGAAATAAAAATAACTATGGCAAAAACTATGAATTAAAAATAAATACGAGCAAAAATTACAAAAGTTACGCTAAAACAATTAAAAAGGGATAAAATATAAAAATATACTAAAAGTTGTAAAAAGTACAATTTTTATAAAAATATTATTTTT
Source organism: Rutidosis leptorrhynchoides (assembly GCF_046630445.1). Taxonomy (NCBI): domain Eukaryota; kingdom Viridiplantae; phylum Streptophyta; class Magnoliopsida; order Asterales; family Asteraceae; genus Rutidosis; species Rutidosis leptorrhynchoides. Next base: position 200,861,980 of record NC_092343.1, on the reverse strand, counting down.
ATATTATTTATTTTATAAAACTATTAATTTTATATTTTATAAAACTAATTAAACTTAAAAATACAAATTAAATAAATAACTAAATTAAATATTTAACTAATCTAACCTAATTAGGGTTTAAATATAATAATAATAATTATAAACCGTAATTAATGCAGTACTCAGTCATCTGTGGCGTGTCAGACGGGCTCATGCGATCGCATGAGTCCTAAGTTATCCAGCCATGCGATCGCATGGGCTAGGGTTTCGGGCCACAGAGTGGGCTACTACAGTACCGGACTCGAGTGTTTTTATTTATTTATTTTTTTTGCTGTGTTGAATTTTCTGTTTTATATATTTATGTAATATATTTATATAAATTAAATAAAACTTATATTTTTATAAAATAAAGATAAATAAACTTTTATAGAACTTAAATATTTAACAAACTTTTAAAAATATTTATATTTTTGTTTTCTTTTTATATTTTCGAATATATTAAAACGTATTTTTACAAAAGCGTAAATTTTTTTTTTTTTTATATTAGCGTTGCGCTTCCGGCTTTTAAGCTAGATGGTTCCCCGGCAGCGGCGCCAAAAATACTTGATGTCAAAGCTAAGGGGTATAAAATACTATTAATTTTTAGCAGGAAATACTATTAAATACGATACAATTTACAGAAGATATTTATTTATTTATAGAATGGATATACTTAAACCTTGCTACAACACTTATAGGCAGTGTACCTAATCGTACAGTAGTGTAGTTTTTAGTAAGTCCGGTTCGTTCCACAGGGAAAATCTTTTAATCAAAGCTTAACGCTATATTAGTTTAATTTATAAAAATACGAATATATATATATAAGTAATATTATTATTTTAAAGGGGGGTTTTTACCGTTTAATGACCGGTTTATCGATTTTAAAACTTTAGTCGCAGTTAAAACAAAATGTAAAATATTAAATAAATAAAAGACTTAATTTAAAGCGTAAAGTAAATAACGATAATGAAATTGCGAATAATAAAAGTGCGATAAAATAAACTTGCGATAATTAAAAAGTACGATAATTAAAAGTGCAATTAAATACAATAACAATAAATAAAAATGCGATAATTAGAAGTGCAATTAAATATAAAATAAAGGAAATTAAATATGAAATAAAAGAATAATGCTTATTTAAACTTCCGTAATCATGATGTTGACGTGTTGATTTTAGTTTTATGCCCATGGGTTAATTGTCCTTTGTCCTGGATTATTTAATATGTCCGTCTGGTTTTTGTCCATAACAGTCCATCAGTCATAAATATAAAGTGCGAGTGTCCTCGTCAAATTATCCTTATACCCGAAGTCAAATATTCCAACTAATTGGGGACTTAAACTGTAACAAGGTTTTATTACTTTGTTTAATAATTACACCAGGATGTCGACTGAGTGTAACCCAAGGTTTTAATACTTTGTTATCAATTATGCCAAGTATCCTTGTACATAATTTCACCCCTGTTTTAATAATTCTAGTGACTATTAATCCATTCCCGTGTCCGGTTAAATGAACGATTATTCGTACATATAAATACCCTGCCCATCGTATCCGATCGAGTGTATATGGTTATTTATAGGGACGTTCAATTGTAAATCTTTATATTAAAATTAACAAACTATCATTTAGTTAAACAAATATAAAACCCATTAATAGCCCATAGTCTAATTTCCACAAGTGTCGTTCTTTTGTCCAAACCCCAATTATGGTACAAAGCCCAATTACCCAATTTTAATATTTTTAGCCCAACATCATGATTACTTCGGATTAAATAAGCATAACAATAACTTAGCTACGAGACATTAATGTAAAAAGGTTGAACATAACTTACAATGATTAAAAATAGCGTAGCGTTACACGGACAGAATTTCGACTTACACCCTTACAACATTCGCTAACATACCCTTATTATTAGAATTAAAATTAAAATTAAAATTAAAATATAAATATAAATATATACTACGTATATAGATAGAGAGATTGATATTATGGATGGAAAAATGGTGCACCAAAGCTCGATTTTTATAGGCCTGTGATCTGGAAAAGGGGCTCATGCGATCGCATGGATTTATGCCTTCCAGGCCATGCGATCGCATGGCCAGCTGGGGAGAGCCACTTTTGGTTGTTTTCTTCTGCCGACATTTATTTAAATATAATATAATATATATATTAATTTTAAGAATTAATTATATATTATATTATATTCATATGCATAGTTGACTTGTAATTTTTAGTCTGTTGCGTCGAGCGTTGAGAGTTGACTCTGGTCCCAGTTCCGGATTTTCGAACGTCCTTGCGTACAATTTAATATCTTGTACTTTTCGTTTTGAATCTTGTTGATAATGCTAAAAACGAACATATATTTCATAGCATTATTCCTCAAGAAAGACAAGCTTTTAGTTGTAATTGTTCTATTTACAAGTGATATTCGTTTAAATAATAAAAGGTGAAGACAAAAGACAGATTCGACGAATTGAAGACGCAAACGACCAAAAAGCTCAAAAGTACGAAAGACAATCAAAAAGGTTCCAATTATTGATAAGAAACGTCTCGAAATTACAAGAGTACAAGATTCAAAACGCAAAGTACAAAATATAAAATTGTACGCAAGGACGTTCGAAAATCCGGAACCGGGACCAGAGTCAACTCTTAACGCTCGACGCAACGGACTAAAAATTACAAGTTAACTATGTATATAAATATAATATAATATATAATTAATTATATTAATTATATATATATTATATTTATATATATAAAACCGTCGGCAGAGAAACTCCAAGGGTGTGAGCTGTAATTTCTATCTCCGCGACTCGCGGAGTTTTAAGGGCATTTTGCCGCGAGTCGCGGAGCCCCAATTTTCAACCCTGACTATAAAGCAAACCGAATTCTGATCAAATTTCATATCTTATTTCTCTATCTCTCTCAATATATACGATATATATATATATATAATTTATATTTTAATTTTAATTTTAATTTTAAATCCTAATAATAAGGGTATGTTAGCGAATGTTGTAAGGGTGTAAGTCGAAATTCTGTCCGTGTAACGCTACGCTATTTTTAATCATTGTAAGTTATGTTCAACCTTTTTATATTAATGTCTCGTAGCTAAGTTATTATTATGCTTATTTAAAACGAAGTAATCATGATGTTGGGCTAATTACTAAAATTGGGTAATTGGGCTTTGTACCATAATTGGGGTTTGGACAAAAGAACGACACTTGTGGAAATTAGACTATGGGCTATTAATGGGCTTTATATTTGTTTAACTAAATGAAAGTTTGTTAATGTTAATATAAAGATTTACAATTGGGCGTCCCTATAAATTACCATATACACTCGATCGGACACGATGGGCGGGGTATTTATATGTACGAATAATCGTTCATTTAACCGGACACGGGAATGGATTAATAGCCACTAGAATGATTAAAACAGGGGTGAAATTACATTCAAGGGTAATTGGTGTAATTGTTAACAAAGTAGTAAAACCTTGGTTTATACGCAGTCGATAACCTGGTGTATTCATTAAACAAAGTATTAAAACCTTGTTACAATTCGAATCCCCAATTAGTTGGAATATTTAACTTCGGGTATAATAATAATTTGACAAGGACACTTGCAATTTATATTTATGACTGATGGACTGTTATGGACAAAAACCAGACGGACATATTGAATAATCCAGGACAAAGGACAATTAACCCATGGGCATAAAACTAAAATCAACACGTCAAACGTCATGATTACGGAAGTTTAAATAAGCATAATTCTTTTATTTCATATTTAATTTCCTTTATTTTATATTTAATTGCACTTCTAATTATCGCACTTTTATTTATTTTATTTTATCGCACTTTTAATTATCGTACTTTTTAATTATCGCAATTTTATTTTATCGCATTTTTATTATTCGCAATTTCATTATCGTTATTTACTTTACACTTTAATTTAAGTCTTGTATTTATTTTATATTTTACATTAGGTTTTAACTGCGACTAAAATCTTAAAATCGACAAACCGGTCATTAAACGGTAAAAACCCCCCTTTATAATAATAATATTACTTATATATATATTTGTATTTTTATAAAAGTAAACTAATATAGCGTTGAGCTTTGTTTAAAGATTTCCCTGTGGAACGAACCGGACTTACTAAAAACTACACTACTGTACGATTAGGTACACTGCCTATAAGTGTTGTAGCAAGGTTTAAGTATATCCATTCTATAAATAAATAAATATCTTGTGTAAAATTGTATCGTATTTAATAGTATTTCCTAGTAAAATATAAACTATTTTATATACACCTCGCTTTGACATCAAGTATTTTTGGCGCCGCTGCCGGGGATCTATCTTAAAAGCCGGAAGCGCAACGCTAATATAAAAAAAAAAAAAAGATTTTTGTTTACTTTTATTAAAATTCGCTTTTGTAAAAATACGTTTTAATTATTCAAAAATAAAGAAAGAAAAAAACAAAAATATAAGTATTTTTAAGATTTTGTTAAATATTTAAGTGTTATAAGTTTCTTTATTTCTATTTTAGTTTATAAAAATATAAGTTTTATTTTAAAATCTTTTATTTATTTAAAAAACAGAAAACATAAAATAAAAAAAAAAAAATAAAGAAAAACGCGTAAAAAATTGAAAGCTGTCAACTGAAATTCTGAACCCCGCGACTCGCGGGGTTTTCCTCATTAATCACCGCAACTCGCGGAGCCACTCTGACACGCGAACAGAAGCCCTAAAACTGCATTAATTACGGGTTATTAATTATTATTATTATTATTTAACCTAATTATTATTATTATTATTATTAGATTTAGTTTTATTTTTACTTTTTATTTAATTTATGTATTTTGTTTAATTAGTTTTATTAAAATTGTAAAATTAATAGTTTTATTAAAAAAAAATAATAATATAAAAATAATATTTTTATAAAAATTGTACTTTTTACAACTTTTTGTATATTTTTATATTTTGTCCCTTTTTAATCGTTGTAGCATAATATTTGTATTTTTTAGCTCATATTTAATTTTAAACTTAGTTTTTGCTATAGTTATTTTTACTCCTAGATTTTTAGGCTTTGCCGTAGAATTCCTTAAGTGCTTTTTCTTTAGACTAAGATTTAGGTGCTTTAGAATTTTGCGACGCCTTTTTAAGTTTTAGTTTCTTTTTAAGTTATTTCCATTTGGGATTTAGTTTTTCCTTGTAAGCTTTAATATTTTTAGACCTTTTACTATGTATCAATTATCATTCCAATTAGTAATTTCAATTTGCGATTATAATTTTAAGTTAGTTGTAGTAATAAGGTTAGGTTAGTTAAGTATTTTTAAGTTTTTATAAGTTTCTTTTATTTTTCCGTCACCTTTTATTTTTCAACCATTTTTTCTTTTTCAACCTTTTGCGATGAACTCTTTTTCTCTCTTATTTCTCGCCATTCTAGTTTTTAGGACTTAGATTTTTTTTCTACTTCTTATCTAAATTTCTTAAAATTACGAAAATTTATTTTAAGTGGTTAAATTGATAGACATCAAAATTTTCTGGTTCGTAGTAATAGTTGGATTTGTACGTGGACCGGGTTATTGGAGCCAAACAGTCCTCAATTATATTGAGACCAAACGAATCCTGCCCCTCTGCTGCATCTTTTGGCTATTCGAAACGTGGGCAAAATCAGAAAAGTCTATTGATTGGATAACTTATTATAATTTTTCTTTCCTTTTTAAAACTAATAGGATATTCAGTGAATGCACCGAGCAAGACGTTCATCACCTTTTGTACGTTCACCACCTGTAACTCGATCAAGACATCGTTTAACAAATATAACCGCCGTTGATTTTTCTTTAGAATCGTCATCCAGTCGACCAAGTACTTCAGTTCAAATTTCCAATAATCCATTTTTTGAACCCGACCTCACAATTGAGAATCCAGAGAATATTCAGGAACGGTTCGTAGATCCTGAACCACTAAACTTTCCTCCGGAGCCACCAATCATTCAAACAGAGATTGTTGAGGAACGAACCATTAAATCAGAATCATCTAGTGATACCGAGTCAACAAATTCAATTATGGAGAATCTGGAACCTTTAAGTATGGAAGACCGAATGAGAGCTAAACGCACTGGCCAAGGTCACGCAATTACTCATCCAGACATTAATGCGCCAGATTATGAAATCAAAGGATAAATTCTACACATGGTGACTAATCAATGCCAATTTAGTGATGCGCCGAAGGAAGATCCAAATGAACATCTACGTACCTTTAATAGGATCTGCACACTATTTAAAATCCGAGAAGTGGAGGATGAACAGATATATCTCATGTTATTTCCCTGGACTTTAAAGGGAGAAGCCAAAGATTGGTTAGAATCGTTACCTGAAGGGGCGATTGATACATGGGATGTTTTAATTGACAAATTTCTTAAACAATTCTTTCCTGCATCTAAAGCCGTAAGACTTCAAGCAGAAATTGTTACGTTCACACAGAAGCCAAATGAAACTCTATATGAGGCGTGGACAAGATATGGAAAGTTATTAAGAGGATGTCCGCAACATGGTTTAGACACCTGTCAAATAGTACAAATATTCTACCGAGGATGCGACATCACTACAAGAAAAGACATAGATATAGCAGCTGGTGGTTCTATTATGAAGAAAACCGAAACTGATGCTTACAAAATTATTGATAACACTGCTTCCCACTCACATGAGTGGCACCAAGAAAAAGATATCATTAGATCATCTAAAGCAGCTAGAGCCGATTCTAGCCATGACTTAGATTCCATTTCCGCAAAGATAGATGCTTTCGAGAGACGAATGGAAAAGATGACTAAAGATATTCATGCTATACGAATTAGTTGTGAGCAGTGTGGAGGACCACATTTGACAAAAGATTGTCTCAGTATTGAATTAACAATGGAACAAAGAGAGAATATTTCATACATAAACCAAAGGCCTGGAAATAATTATCAGAATAATTATCAACCGCCAAGACCGATTTAAAATCAAAACCAGAATTATAACCGAAATATTCCATACAACAACCAACAAGGTCCTAGCAATCAACAAGTATCCAATAATAATTATAATCAGCAAAGACCGAATTTTCAAAACAAACCACCACAACAAACCGATGATAAAAAGCCGAATTTAGAAGAAATGATGACGAAGCTAGTTGAAACTCAAACGCAGTTTTTCACATCTCAAAAACAAACTAATGAACAAAATGCTCAAGCATTTAGAAATCAACAAGCTTCTATTCAAAATCTGGAACAAGAAGTAAGTAACCTAGCAAGGTTAATAGGTGAAAGAAAACCGGGAAGTTTACCAAGTGATACAAACGCTAACCCCCGGAATGAAACAGCTAAAGCTATTACCACAAGAAGTGGTACAACACTTAAACCACCTGAAATACCTGTAACTTCTGATGAAACTATTCCTACTCCACAAGAACCACAATCCGATCAAGATAAGGAAAAAGAACCGGTAGTTGAAAAGGTTAATGAAAATAACACAGTTAAGGATAAACCTTATGTTAAACCATACCAACCACCACTTCCTTATCCGAGTAAAATGAAGAAGGAAAAACTTGAAGCCGAGCAATCCAAATTCTTGGATATGTTTAAACAGATAAATGTAAATCTTCCTTTCATTGATGTGATTTCAGGAATGCCAAGATATGCTAAATTCTTGAAAGATCTAATCACGAATAGAAAGAAAATGGAAGAACTCTCGGCTGTTACTATGAATGCTAATTGTTCAGCAGTGCTGTTGAATAAGATACCAGAAAAATTATTTGATCCAGGAAGTTTCACAATTCCATGTTTTCTGGGTAGTCTTAGTTCAATAGAAGCATTGGCAGACTTAGGTGCTAGTATAAATCTAATGCCGTATTCACTATACGCTAAACTAGACCTTGGAGAATTAAAACCAACCAGAATAAGCATACAACTAGCCGATAGATCAATAAAATATCCTAGAGGGATAATGGAAAACATGCTAGTTAAAGTTGGTACTTTAGTATTTCCAGTAGATTTTGTTGTTTTGGACATGGAAGAAGATTCTCAAGTTCCTCTCATATTAGGAAGACCATTCTTAAACACGGCTAAAGCAATGATAGACGTGTTCGGTAAGAAACTGACCCTAAGTATAGAGGATGAGAGTGTTACCTTTTCAGTTGATAGAGCAATGCAACAACCACAATCTGCAGATGATACATGTTATTATATTCAAACTATAGATGCACATGCAGAATTATTAGAAGAATTTCCAGAATTACAAGGAACAGGAGAATGTTCTTTAGGAGAAGGTAATGAACCAATTGATGAAGCTGAAATGTTAGCTACACTTATAGCTAATGGATATGAACCAACAACAGAAGAAATTCAAATGCTAAAAGAAGAAGACAGATATCGATATAAATCATCAATAGAAGAACCTCCGAAATTAGAGTTAAAGCCACTTCCAAACCATTTGGAATATGCTTATTTACATGGTGAATCTGAATTACCTGTAATAATATCGTCTTCTCTTACTGAAAATGAGAAATCACAACTCATTTCTGTGTTGAAAGCTCATAAACCAGCCATTGCATGGAAGATTCATGATATTAAAGGAATAAGTCCTTCGTATTGCACACATAAAATCCTTATGGAAGAAGGTCATAAAACGTATGTGCAACGCCAACGAAGATTAAATCCTAATATGCAAGATGTAGTTAAGAAAGAAATTATTAAACTGCTAGATGCAGGTTTGATATATCCAATCTCTGATAGTCCATGGGTAAGCCCAGTTCAATGCGTACCTAAGAAGGGTGGCATGACTGTCATTACAAATGAGAAAAATGAGCTTATTCCTACTAGGACTGTAACAGGATGGCGTGTATGTATTGATTATAGAAAATTAAATGACGCCACCAGAAAAGATCACTTTCCCTTACCTTTCATAGATCAAATGTTGGAAAGATTAGCCGGAAATAGTTACTATTGTTTTCTAGATGGATTTTCCGGATATTTTCAAATTCCAATAGCACCCGAGGACCAAGAGAAAACCACATTCACGTGCCCTTATGGTACTTTTGCTTACAAACGCATGCCATTTGGACTTTGTAACGCCCCTGCAACCTTTCAAAGGTGTATGATGGCGATTTTTCACGACATGATAGAAGAATGCATGGAAGTATTCATGGATGACTTTTCAGTCTTCGGTGATACATTTAAATCATGTCTAGTTAATCTGGAACGAATGCTAATTAGATGCGAAAAATCAAATCTAGTACTTAATTGGGAGAAATGCCATTTCATGGTTAAAGAAGGCATCGTTCTTGGACATAAAATTTCAAAAGAAGGAATTGAAGTGGATAGAGCTAAAGTAGATGTAATTGCTAAACTTCCACATCCCACAAATGTTAGAGGAGTTAGGAGTTTTCTAGGGCATGCCGGTTTTTACCGACGTTTTATAAAAGATTTTTCTAAAATTGCCACTCCTATGAATAAACTCCTAGAAAAGGATGCGCCATTCATCTTTTCAGATGAATGTATCAAATCTTTTAATATTCTTAAAGAGAAACTCACTAATGCACCGATCATGATAACACCAAATTGGAATCTACCATTTGAACTAATGTGCGATGCAAGTGATTTTGCAATGGGAGCCGTTTTAGGACAAAGGATTGAAAAACGATTTCAACCTATATATTATGCTAGCAAGACATTACAAGGAGCACAAACGAACTATACAACTACTGAAATAGAACTCCTTGCTATTGTCTTTGCTTTTGACAAATTTCGATCATATCTCGTTCTAGCAAAAACGGTGGTCTATACCGACCATTCTGCTCTTAGATACCTATTTTCAAAACAAGATGCTAAACCAAGATTAATCCGTTGGATCTTACTCTTACAAGAGTTTGATATTGAAATCCGAGATAAAAAAGGAGCAGAAAATCTCGCCGCTGATCATCTTTCTCGTCTTGAAAATCCCGAATTAGAAGTTCTGAATGAATCGGCCATACAAGACAACTTTCCTGATGAATATCTATTGAAGATAGATTATAAAGAAATCCCATGGTTTGCAGACTATGCAAACTACTTAGTTTGTGGATTCCTTGAAAAAGGATTATCGTACCAAAGACGAAAGAAATTCTTCAGTGATATAAAACACTATTTCTGGGAAGATCCACATCTGTTTAAAAGTTGTCCCGATGGAATAATACGCCGATGTGTATTTGGAGATGAAGCTAGTAAAATTTTAAACCATTGTCACACAGGACCAACAGGAGGGCATTATGGGCCTCAACTAATAGCAAGAAAAGTTTATGAAGCTGGATTCTATTGGCCTACAATTTACAAAGACGCACACCTTCTTTGCAAATCCTGTGATGCATGTCAAAGGGCCGGAAAAATAAGTCAACGTGATGAAATGCCACAAAATGTCATCCAAGTATGTGAAGTATTTGACATTTGGGGTATTGACTTTATGGGTCCATTTCCAAAATCTCATAATAATCTATATATACTCGTAGCCATTGATTATGTATCTAAATGGGCGGAAGCACAAGCTCTCCCAACTAACGATGCACGAGTTGTAGTTAACTTTTTAAAACGTCTTTTTGCAAGGTTTGGAACACCGAAAGCTTTAATAAGTGATCGGGGAACTCATTTTTGTAATAATCAACTTGAGAAAGTTCTTAAAAGATATGGAGTAACTCATAAAATCTCCACCGCATATCATCCACAAACAAGTGGACAAGTTAAAAATACCAACCGAGCTTTAAAACGTATTCTAGAGAAAACCATAGGATCAAATCCGAAGGAATGGTCCATTAAATTGGAGGATGCACTCTGGGCTTTTAGAACAGCCTACAAAACTCCGATTGGAACCACACCTTTTAGACTTGTTTATGGAAAAGCATGTCATCTTCCAGTAGAAATTGAACACAAAGCATTTTGGGCTTTGAAGACATGTAATCTTGATTTACATGAAGCCGGACGTCTACGATTAAGTCAACTAAACGAATTAGAAGAATTAAGATATGAAGCATACGAAAATTCGTTAATCTATAAAGAAAGAACGAAGAAATGGCATGATAAAAGAATCAGAAGTTCAAAAGAATTTAAAGAAGGAGACAGAGTTCTTCTTTTCAATTCACGATTCAAGCTATTTCCTGGAAAATTGAAATCAAGATGGTCTGGACCATTCATAGTCAAAAGAGTTTTCCCATACGGAACGATAGAATTGATAAATTCAAATGGGATTGAATTTAAAGTTAATGGTCACAGAGTTAAACATTACATACATGGTCCGATGGAAGTCGACAACGAAGTTAATCACAATTTCGACACCACAGCTAACTAAGTGTGGGGAGAATCAAGTCTTTAAAGGATAATATATATTTCTGTTAGAGTTAGATTGTCTGTTTTTGTGTAGTTCTCGAAAATGGAACACGTATGGTCTTTCCCTAGCAGACCCTAAAGAACTAGTCTTCTCCCCCCATTCTGAATTTTTATTTTTTTTAGGTTTTTACGAAATGAAGACTGCCTGTGAATTAAACCATGGTCTAATGCTACACGCTTTGATCACTAAACGTAATAATGACATACTACCGAGTGAATTAGTATCAGTAATCAGAGAAAGAATGGACGGAGTTAGAAAAGGATCCAGATGCGAAGATAATAAGTTACAATTTGGTAAAGGAAAATCAAAATCCGCAGCGAAAAGAAGAGCACGACACCTAGAACGATGTCACAAATGCGGAAAATGGTCACATGGAGGTAAATGTTCAAATAATCAAACCTATTCAAATACCGAATTTGTTACTTTATGCAGAGACGGACCGTTCATATGTTTAGAAGAAAAGACACTGAATGCTCGAGGTTACGCCTTTGGAGCCATGGAAAACCAATTAAACCGACTATCTTATGAATATAATAGATCATATAACTAAGAAATCTATTTCACAGGTATGTCTGTACAGTTTTTAGTTTTTATTTTTATTTTTAACCTTTTGATAATAAACGCTAATTTGTTCGCTAAAAAGTATTAAATTGGTATTGAATAAAATTAGGTTTGGCGACCGAAATTATTGATATCATTCAAAAATTTATTACATCACTGCGAAATTTAACGTTTATTCTTAAGGTATAAATATCTTTAATCAAACAACTCAAAATATTTCAAAAATTCGTCATGAGTTAAATTAGGTCTTGGAACCGAAATTACTTTACCGAAAAGAGGGGCGCATATTTTTGATAATATTTGATTGATTAAAGTGGGATAAAAAGACAAAAAGATTTTTAATTTTATTATATTTTTAAAATTAATATTTAAATCTTAAATTAATATTGTAAATTTTGTAAAAATAATATATTTAAAATTGTAAATATTTGAAAAATTAATATAAGTTTGGTATGAATTTAAAATATGAATTTTTAATTTTATGCATTTCAAATTTTAAGTTTGGTGTGATTATTTTTTTTATTAATTTTGAATTTTATATTTAAGTTGTGTGAATTTAAAAAAAAAAATTTACTTTATCTCATTAAGTTAAGAATATGATTTTTAAAATTCGTCGTAAGTTGAAGACTAGGTCTTTGAACCGAAATTGCTTTACCCGAGGGAGGGACGAGAACTTTTATTATCATTATTTTTAATCTTATTGATTTAAAGTATGCCAAAAACATTGAAAAAACCCAAAAATCTTAGCTTTTAAAACAATCGCTACAAAAAGACAAATTTTAAAATTTTGTCGAAGGACGGACTAGGACATCGATCCGAAACGACCTCGTCCTAAATAATAAGGGAAACAAAATTTTAAAATTAATTACTTAATTGTTTTAATAAGTTAATGATTATAAAAAAAAAAAAAAAATATACCAAACTCCGCGAGTCGCGGAGTTTGGAGGGTAAATCTCCGCGAGTCGCGGAGAGACCGGATTACAGAAAAAAAAAAATAAGAGCTGCAAACGATCAGTTCACTCACCCACACACAAAACAGAAATATACTGCGAAAAAAGAACCCGAAAAAACCCGAAAATCACCCCCAAAAATCCCAATTTTTAACCGTTAATCACCAAATTTTTTGCTAAAATCATGTTAAGAAGGATGCTATCTAAGAATTTCTCAAGAAAAACGGTAAATTTCTACACCTAAACACCATTTAATTCGAAATTAGGTGTTCTTGAGCTAATTTTTCCCCAATTTGATTTTGATGCTTTTTAGTGTAATTAGACTTAAATTGTTTATGTATTATGCTTGTATAACCTAGATTGATGCTGTTTAACATGATTAGAAGCCTTAAACTTCAAATTTTGAGTAACCTAGGGTTTGTGTTCTTGAGCAATTTGGGGCTTTTTGATATAAACAGGTTATGGCCGATTTTTGTCATGAATTGTTGCTAAGATGAGTAGTGTAACATGTCTAGGCAGTTAAATGATCCAAACTTTGAGCCTAAACATGATTTTAAGAATTAAAATGGACTTTTTCAAGTCCAAAATTCATGAACTTGATTTTTGAAAGATAATGCCATTTGAGACTTGTTTATTTGCTAGTAATGATTATTTTGACATGTTATTTGAGTTGAATGCTTATGAACTTGGCGAAAATTTTCGTATATGCTTATTTGAAAAAGTGTAGATTTGATAAAAATGTGAAAATAAGCTTAAGTTTGATATAAATTGATAATGTCATTGTAATTATTTTGATTGATGATTTTGCTGACACTAATGCATATTTGGATGCACAAAATTTGTGTTTGATGTGTTTTGCAGAATGAAAGGGGTGAATCTTCATCCCAAGCCCGCCATGCTCCTGCTGAGAACTTGGAACAACAGGAGGTAGATAACTACTACAAGCAGGATGTACCTCATCCAGTCATGACCTTTTCCGATATGCATTTGGAAGAGTTGCACCCGAACCTGAGATTTGACAGACTTTGGATAGATTATTCAAAATATCAACGGGGTTTGCATACTCTTCATTCCAAGGTTGTTGAGGTACCGAGGGTCATAGAATGGGGACCCTTAGAAGCTGTAGAATTGGCCGGGCCAATTAGGGAATTACTAGTACAGAGGTATGGTAATTCTTCTTTTAATGACTGGATATGTTTATTCACCATACGCAGACCTGTATATAAAGTATGGTGTGAAGAGTTGTTATGTAGTATAGAGTTGAATGATCGGGTAGCTAGTTTAACCGATCGTTCTTTTATTAGATTTTTGTTAGGCGGTTCGATGCGCCACATGTCTTTACTAGACATGGCTCAGGCTTTACGTATATATACGCCTGAGGAATTAGCGTCTGCAGATTGTAGAGGATTGATACTAAACGGTAGAAAGATAGATGAGAATTTTGATACACACGGTGTGTGGAGTCAAATGACAAGCCATCACCGTTTCAAAGGGGGAAACTACTCTTATTTGGATATAGATAGAGCCGAATTAAGAGTAATGCATAGGTTTTTAGCTAATTCGATTACACAAAGGGGTAAAAACAAAGAAAAGGTAAATGAACAAGATTTGTTTTACCATATGTGTATTCGAGACCCACAGAGCGCTGTAAGTATACCATATTGTGTGGGTTATTATTTATCAGCTATGGTTCGGGGGATGCGTCCACATAGCATAATAGGAGGTGGTATTTTTATTACTTTGATTGGTGAATATCTCGGTGTGGATATAAGTCGGGGGGGATTATTACTAGACATCCACAGGTGGAGAGAAACCAGGAACAAGGTAATGTAGGAGGGGGGAATGAGATGCAAGAAATGCATAGGTTTATAGCTTCTCAGGAATACGAAAATGCTAGACAGAGAGCATTTGAAGATTGGCAAGTTCATCAGAACCAGATCATAGCGCATTGCCAACATATAGGTAGAAACTATATTCCTACACCGAAACCCGTCTTCCCTCCTTGGTCGATAGAGATGCAGCCACCATATCCTACGTATGACCCTGCCGAAGCATTCTATAGCACTTATGGTTATGCCTGGAACCCCTATTGGTACCAATATCATACTTAGTTTACTTATTATTATTTTTTTTTTATTTTGTAATTTGTAATTATTGATACATTTAATATTTTTGTTAATATTGTAATCATTTTTATAATTTCTAACTTTTATTCTTAGATTTTAATAATTTTTGAATGTGGGGTAATATACCAAACTTCAAAAATATGTATATATGTTTGCAGTTTATCTTATGTACACAACAGGGTAAAACAACGCATTTTCAAAGACTGGCATTAAGTTCAGCAAAAGCAACTAATTTTGACGACAAGATGCAAAATATATGTGAAATAACAACAAGACGGAATGAACAAATGATGTGCACCATTTATCATTCAGCAAACAAACGCCAATATATTTGGAAACTTTGGTAAAAATTTAATCATTTTCACACAAATCACCCTCAATAATTTAAATTGTTACTGATTTCTTGCAAATGAGGGCATTGCAAGATCTTAAGTGTGGGAAGGGGTTAAATTCTTTCGGATTTTAAAATTTTTATATTAAACACTTGGTTACCATTAAAAATACTAGTAAAGCAGTAGTTGTATTAGAATCTAGTGCTCTCTGATAAAAAAGAACAGCCCTAGTCTTATATACTGACTACCCAATTCTAGTAAAAATTTTCAATTAAATGAATTCAAATCATGTTTATACATATTTATGAACGATAAAACTAGGTTTTAACACCGAAATTATTGTTACCTCGGAAAGGACATAAATTGAGAAACAAACTAAAATGTTAAAATTCATTTAAAATGGAATAGAGGACGATAAAAAGGAAAATAAAAGCCAAGTGTGGGAAAATTTACCAAATTATCTTAAACATATGTCACATATATCTGTAACAAATAACTGAAAATACTTTTGCTTTGAACTAAACTAAACTGTTTTACCCAATGAAAGAAAAGAAGAGATGGATCTACACGATGAATCAATTCCATCATTAAAAGGAAGTAAAGTCTTCCGAAAAAGAAACGCGCTTCTTGATTTAGGTCATGAAGTTGTCGTTCAGACCAGCTGTAGGTTGATGAAAAATCTAGAAAAGTCATCACTAAAATCAGCAGGAAATCCACGGACCTCAGCATAAAACAGGGTCGCCAAGTGGTCAGATTTATCCTAACCATGAGAAGGATTTATCTCGTACAATGGGGGGGCACCATGCAAATTAGCTGGATAAGACTAATGAATCAGATCCCCAGAAAGGATAATCTCCTTAAAGATTAAAAATCAGCTTTTAAGACTGATATTACTCAATCCTAGAGATTGACTTTAAAGATTGAGAATTCAAACTCATGGAATTCAATGATATCTAAACTCGAGCTTAAACGAGAAAATATTTTGATCAAAATTATAAACCGATTTGTTTTCTGAAAACCCTATTTTCAATACGTTCATTACCATTGAACGTAAAATCCTAGGAATTCACCTGGAATTCATTAGGTCACCTGAACTAAATCGGGTGTCAACCGTAAGAACGGTGGTTGCATAGTGGTCAAAGACAGGACCTTGTGCCAGACCGAAAAATTATAAGGGTGAGCTTTACTATTGCTCCTACCAAGGATAGTAATTGCGTCCGACACGTTATAGACCATAATCAAAAGCATGTCACGGGACATTGCCTTAACAGTTGCTTGTTCAACGCTTTCCTTTACAACCGGACGGTAGTTTGCCGAAAGGTAATATACGGAACAAGTAAACTGGACGTGTTGCTTTCCTAATACAAGGTTAGCAAGTGGGTGACACAAAACCGCAAGTTTTGAGCTAAAATTTTCAAATCTGAAACCCACCAAACCCACAAAAATATTTTGCAAACACCGGTAAAGGGTTATTCCGGAAAACTTATCTAGGGTAAAAACTAGATTTCAAAAGATCAAATGTTTTCATAAAGATCCAATTTCCTTAATGGATCTAAATTTTTATAGTCATGTGGGACTGTAAACCATATCGTTACTACCATTGTTTATACCGCCGTATAGAAATCACTGATGTACAAAGTGTGAAGAATAAAAAAGTGATTCTAGTATTTCAAGACAATATTGCTTGAGGACAAGCAACGCTCAAGTGTGGGAATATTTGATAATGCTAAAAACGAACATATATTTCATAGCATTATTCCTCAAGAAAGACAAGCTTTTAGTTGCAATTGTTCTATTTACAAGTGATATTCGTTTAAATAATAAAAGGTGAAGACAAAAGACAGATTCGACGAATTGAAGACGCAAACGACCAAAAAGCTCAAAAGTACGAAAGACAATCAAAAAGGTTCCAATTATTGATAAGAAACGTCTCGAAATTACAAGAGTACAAGATTCAAAACGCAAAGTACAAAATATAAAATTGTACGCAAGGACGTTCGAAAATCCGGAACCGGGACCAGAGTCAACTCTTAACGCTCGACGCAACGGACTAAAAATTACAAGTTAACTATGTATATAAATATAATATAATATATAATTAATTATATTAATTATATATATATTATATTTATATATATAAAACCTTCGGCAGAGAAACTCCAAGGGTGTGAGCTGTAATTTCTATCTCCGCGACTCGCGGAGTTTTAAGGGCATTTTGCCGCGAGTCGCGGAGCCCCAATTTTCAACCCTGGCTATAAAGCAAACCGAATTCTGATCAAATTTCATATCTTATTTCTCTATCTCTCTCAATATATACGATATATATATATATAATTTATATTTTAATTTTAATTTTAAATCCTAATAATAAGGGTATGTTAGCGAATGTTGTAAGGGTGTAAGTCGAAATTCTGTCCGTGTAACGCTACGCTATTTTTAATCATTGTAAGTTATGTTCAACCTTTTTATATTAATGTCTCGTAGCTAAGTTATTATTATGCTTATTTAAAACGAAGTAATCATGATGTTGGGCTAATTACTAAAATTGGGTAATTGGGCTTTGTACCATAATTGGGGTTTGGACAAAAGAACGACACTTGTGGAAATTAGACTATGGGCTATTAATGGGCTTTATATTTGTTTAACTAAATGAAAGTTTGTTAATGTTAATATAAAGATTTACAATTGGGCGTCCCTATAAATTACCATATACACTCGATCGGACACGATGGGCGGGGTATTTATATGTACGAATAATCGTTCATTTAACCGGACACGGGAATGGATTAATAGCCACTAGAATGATTAAAACAGGGGTGAAATTACATTCAAGGGTAATTGGTGTAATTGTTAACAAAGTAGTAAAACCTTGGTTTACACGCAGTCGATAACCTGGTGTATTCATTAAACAAAGTATTAAAACCTTGTTACAATTCGAATCCCCAATTAGTTGGAATATTTAACTTCGGGTATAATAATAATTTGACAAGGACACTTGCAATTTATATTTATGACTGATGGACTGTTATGGACAAAAACCAGACGGACATATTGAATAATCCAGGACAAAGGACAATTAACCCATGGGCATAAAACTAAAATCAACACGTCAAACGTCATGATTACGGAAGTTTAAATAAGCATAATTCTTTTATTTCATATTTAATTTCCTTTATTTTATATTTAATTGCACTTCTAATTATCGCACTTTTATTTATTTTATTTTATCGCACTTTTAATTATCGTACTTTTTAATTATCGCAATTTTATTTTATCGCATTTTTATTATTCGCAATTTCATTATCGTTATTTACTTTACACTTTAATTTAAGTCTTGTATTTATTTTATATTTTACATTAGGTTTTAACTGCGACTAAAATCTTAAAATCGACAAACCGGTCATTAAACGGTAAAAACCCCCCTTTATAATAATAATATTACTTATATATATATTTGTATTTTTATAAAAGTAAACTAATATAGCGTTGAGCTTTGTTTAAAGATTTCCCTGTGGAACGAACCGGACTTACTAAAAACTACACTACTGTACGATTAGGTACACTGCCTATAAGTGTTGTAGCAAGGTTTAAGTATATCCATTCTATAAATAAATAAATATCTTGTGTAAAATTGTATCGTATTTAATAGTATTTCCTAGTAAAATATAAACTATTTTATATACACCTCGCTTTGACATCACTTGTACTCTTGTAATTTTGAGACATTTCTTATCAATAATTGGAACCTCATTGATTGTATTTTGTACTTTTGAGCTTTTTGGTCGTTTGCGTCTTCAATTCGTCGAATCTGTCTTTTGTCTTCACCTTTTTTATTTAAACGAATATCACTTGTAAATAGGATAATTGCAACTAAAAGCTTGTCTTTCTTGAGGAATAATGCTATGAAATATATGTTCGTTTTTAGCATTATCACATATGTAGCAGCATTTTGATGGTCCTTGATGGTGATGATCTTCGTGTTCGAATAGAAATAGAAAACAGCAACAAAATATGGTGACAAGTTGGTGATCGGTGGTGTTTGTTGACCGATGATATGGATGATGTTTGATTTGTAGTCACAAAAGACGAGCAGGAGTAGCTGGTCTCTCATTTGTTTAATAACCCGAAAGATGGTCATGTTGTGTTTGAGAAATCGAATGGCAGAAGCAATCCTAGAACAAAAAGTGTAGCAGCCTGATAGTTATCTTGTTGATGATCGATGAGGTTTTATCGATAGTATCTTGTGGGTTTGTTATGGACTAGTAGAGAGGAGTCTAAGGATCATGGTTATTGTGGTTCGATGTGGCGAGGGTAGGGTGGTCCGAAGGTGGCGAGCATGAGTGTGTTAATGGGTTTCAAGTTGGGTTGAAGGTGATGAGTTCAAGGTGGTTGCCGTGGTGAACCATGGTGGTGATGGGTTGATTAAGTGATGGTTTATGGTTCGAAGGTTTAATGATGACGATGGTTTGGGTTGAATGGTTCTCGGTTATACAATGGTGAGGATGGTGGTTAAATGGTTTGTTTGTTTAAGGAAATAGAAAACTGAAAGAGAAAATATATAAGTGGTAGTGGTGAAGAAGTTGGGGGTCTTTGTTTGTTCGAAATAAGAAACAGATGTATAGATTATGAATTGCCTGGTTGTACATATATATATAATATAATACACTATATTTAGAGTTCAAAGATTTAACAGTAATCACAAATCAAATTAATAATTGAAATAGTATAGCAGCCACTCACATGTCTTTTAGTACCGACAGTTTTACACGGGTGATGATTCATAGTCCGTTGTTAATCAGTGGCAGATAAAAGTCTTTGCAAAAATCCCAAAATTTTAAATTAAATACCTTTATTTATTTTGGTCATTTAACTGTGTAAAACCTGATCGAAAAGATTCATCTATTATTTATTTTTAATTCCCAGTAATATGTACGGAGTACAACAATTTAAACTAAAAAGGTAAAAATATTTTTCTCAAACCTAAAATCTTCTTAATCGATTTACAGTTCAACTTTTATTTTAAATTTTCATAAACTCACGTTAAATCTTTATGAACGCTAACGAAATGTCAATCGAATAATACAAACTTTGACAAATTAAGCTCGAAATCATTTATATTTAATATACTATATATATATATATATATATATATATATATATATATATATATATATATATATATATATATATATATATATATATATATATATATATATATATATATAAACAGTTTTTAATACCAAGTTTTACTACGTAGATATATTATATATTTTTAAATAAATAGATTTAATACAATTTTATATATTTACACGTAATATTTTTATACATGTTTATATATATATATATATATATATATATATATATATATATATATATATATATATATATATATATATATATATATATATATATAGTGCGATACAGTCCAAACAAGGTATTTTCGTACAAACCGAACAGATACCTCGGATACAGATAAACTTATCAACAGATTCTCTATCTTCTCTTCTTCCATTTAAATTTAAGTATTTATGGTTGTTTTCATTTATAGGATAATAAGATGATTAGAAATCCTTTACTTTTTTTTCAATGCAATCGCTCTTTTGATTTTGGAAATTTTTTATCAATATACTGTTTCTTATACACATACATCTCCATTATGAAATGGAGAATCATAATATTTAGGATTCATTAAAAAAACAAGAATACATTCTTGGGAGAAAGCCTTCCCGTATTGGGCACTAATATTATATATATATATATATATATATATATATATATATATATATATATGTATATATATATATATATATATATATATATATGTATATGTATATGTATATGTATATGTATATGTATATGTATATGTATATGTATATGTATATGTATATGTATATGTATATGTATATGTATATGTAATATGTATATCTATATCTATATTTTAATATATATGTATCTATTTATAAATAGTTGTTCGTGAATCGTCGGGAATGGCCGAAGTCAAATGAAAGTAAGAAAATAGTTCAAAAATTTTGAGACGCAACATAACGGACTTTACTTATCATGTCAGAATTATAAAATCGTATCGTGAGTTTGGTTCAAAATTAGTCAAAATTATCCGGATCATGACAGTACCTACCCGTTAGAGAAATTTCGTCACGAAATTTGATCGAGGTCGTCATGGCTAACAATAAGAATGTTTTTCATGACGAATATGAGTTGATAAATAGAGTTTTATCACCATTGAGTAATTGAGATAAAATAATTCGATTACTCGAATAGTATTAATGAAGCTATCGCAACAATGTGAAATGAGGTAATAAATATTCGTCTTGACTTTTGACGTAGTTACGGCTGATTTTCGGAATTCAAGAAATTTAAGGAAATCTTCTAGTCAGAAAGAAAATGTAATAGCACGATTTATTAGCAAATGTTGGAATTACGGAAGAACAGAAATATCGAGGAAATATTTCGGTGATATGCTTAAAGATTATGTAGAATGAAAGAATCGTGTAACATGGCACATGATGAGCATAAGGTCCGTGAATCATCACGCTCCATTAGAAATTCAGCATGACTTACTGTAATATAATCACGTTGGTCGGGCGTCATTATATTATAATAACTCATGCTTCAATTCCTAACATTATTCCAGAAATTCATTCATTATTTAAACTCGAATGTTATAGAATTTAGAAATTAAAACAGTTTCCTTTATGATGTAAAACAGATAGCGCGAAGAGATAGATAATTTTGGACAAGAATAGTTATGAAAATATTCCTCAGAAATATCGAAGATATTTATGAAGATATTTAGAAATTTCTAAGTTCGAAGGTTGATGAAGAAAATTCTTCCGCAAGGATTTCAACTAAATAAGGAGCAAGATATTCGCTAAAGATTTCAGCAGATACTAAATCATCTGGATTCATTAAGTACAGATTTAGTCTTTGTAATTTGTCCACAGTCTCCTTCATAGTTTACTCAATCCGTTTTTCAGTACCAAATTTTTTTTTTCTATTGAGTTTTCCAACACTCCATTCTTATTATCAAGCTTTTGGCCATTAAGACCATCTATAGCTTTTGCTGCTTCATCAGTATTCTCAAGGTTAATGAATCTGAATCATTGATTATTGATCCGAGGTGTTTTTAGGAATTCTGAAGGATTTGAACGCAGATGGTAATCGTCAAGATACAAAAGATTGTTTAAGATGAAATCAAGTGGCAAACTTGAAGAAATGTTTAGTTTCATATGTTATAATCAATATTTTAATTCATTTTAATTGTCCAATTTTAGTAGTCCACAGTTAGTAATCCACAGTTAGTAGTTCAATAACTCATATATAGTTTAATATATTATATTCGAATTAATTAATACGTGTCGTGACCCATTGTATACATGTCTCAGACTCGATCACAACTCAAAGTATATATATTATTTTAGAATCAACCCCGACCCTTTATATGCTAACTCGAGCATTACCGTAATATAAAGTGACTTACGGTTATTCCAAATAATATATATATGACGTCGATATGATATGTCAAAACATTGTATATGTGTCCCGATTAATCCGACGATATTTAAAGTGCGTAAAATAAATAACAGAAATTAAATGACGATAAATAAAATTGCGAGAATTAAAATTGCGATAAATAAATTGCGATAAATAAAATGTAATAAGGAATTAACAGTTAGCTAGGAACAGTTAGCTAGAATTTTGTTAGCGTGGTTTCTTAACAAAATTTCTCAAAGTTAATTTGTTTGTTTCTAACAAATTTTATTTTTGTCCAATGTTTTCTTCATTATGCCACTTGTTGAATTCTGATAAGTTAAAATTCAAATATGAAATTTAATGAAAATAGTTGTTCTTCGGTGAACGGATACATATATTTGCGGATGCAAATAGAATAGTTAATGACTGTTGAATCAGAATTGAAGAGTGTACAGTGTAACATGTTAATGTAAGATCTAAATATTTCTAGGGTATTACCTACCCGTTAAAATATTCTCATCATTAATAGTTTGTACAAAAGAACTTTTAATTACAATCCTTATGAAAAAAATATATAAATATATATTTTCTTCAGATGTAATCATGGATTTAATGAGTCAATAGGATATTCACCTCATTTGATTTTTTGTTAGAACTAGAATATATAATCTCTAAAACATTAGAGATTACATAATCATCATGTAGAATGAAGATAATTGATGTAGGACGTCATGTAGTATGATGATTATGCTGGAGGTACACATAGTGATGTTGAGGCGTGTGATGTTGAGGCTTATGTTGTTGGTGGTACTGTTGTTGCCGGTGATGCTTGCAAATTGTGCATCATATTCTCCAAAGCTATTATTCGGGCGCGAAGCTCGTTGACTTCTTCTATTACTCCGGGATGATTGGCGGCTTGAACAAGCGGATGAATAAGGTTTAGGATTGTAGAGATTATGTAATAGTTGCGAGCTATTCTGGAGACGAGGGTGAAAATGGTGTTTCGGACTAGTTTGCCGGTAAGTGCTTCAGGTTCTTCGCTAAAAGTGCGGGTTGGTGGGTGGAAGGGATCAACTTCTTCTTGTCTCCATTGATTAAGTCGACTACGAACCCACCCCAATTCATCCAGAAAAGATGATAACTAATTGGTTGGTTCATTCCGGTTACGCTGCCTTTGGAGCTCGAGGAACTCGAAGAATCAAGTGAGAAATCCATATCAGAATAGCTGTCGGAATCCGAGGAACTCGAACTGGTTGCAGGATCCATCTTGTATAATCAGGGAAATGATTTTCGAAAGGAGGTAGATTATAGGACTTAGATTAGTATTCTTCAATACATAATTTACATATGTATATATAACACCAAAATCTCATAAGTTACGGAGGAATTTTCGGAAGCTGTCAGGCAAAGTTTATAGTAACAAATATGCTAAGATATGAATCTGTCTATACACTATCTATGCAATAAAGGCAGTAAGACGTGTCTAGACTTAGGAATGACAAGCATGTAATTTTCCACTAGCAATGATAAACAAAACTTATAATTTGCAGCTAAGGTCGAAGTCCAGAGTTACTAATACATCCTAACAACTATCAGTTAGACACACTAATGAAAGACCTGGTTCGCTAAGACCACCGCTCTGATACCAACTAAAGCGACCCGTCCTAATCCACCTGGATGAAGTCTTCAACATTTGGTTCCATTGCGAGTTACTGACCTAAATATGCAATGAACGACTCCAAGTAGTATCTTTAAAATGAGCAAATGCACAGCGGAAGATTTCTTTCATACATGAGAATAAACATGCTTAAAAGTGTCAACCAAAAGGTTGGTGAGTTCATAGGTTTATCATAAACAATCATTTTCATAATTTTAATAGACCACAAGATCTCATTTTTTCATAAATATACATCTCATATCAGGCATTTCACAAACTGCATAGAGTTAAATCATTCATATGGTGAACACCTGGTAACCGACATTAACAAAATGCATCTAGAATATCCCTATCATTCTGGGAATCTCATCGGACATGATAAAATCAAAGTACTAAAGCATCCGTAACCTGGATGGGGTTTGTTAGGCCCAATAGATCTATCTTTAGGATTCGCGTCAATTAGGGTTTCTGTTCCCTAATTCTTAGATTACCAGACTAAAAAGGGTGATATTCGGTATAATAATCCACCAGTAGAATGTAGTTTCCATTACTTGTGTCTATTTCGTAAAACAGTTATAAAAGCAGCACATGTATTCTCAGTCTCAAAAATATATATTGCAAAAGCATTTAAAAAGGGAGCAAATGAAACTCACGATACGATATTTTGTAGTAAAAATATGCATACGACGATACTGAACAATGCAGGGTTGGCCTCGGATTCACGAACCTATATCAGTTATATATATTAAAACATATAATAATATTCAAACAAGTTTATATATATATTAATTATATAATATTTTACTTATTTAAAATAGTAATGTATTTATTACGTCAAATGTTATATATATACCTATATGATATTTTTATATTAACATGGTAAATTAGATATACTCATGATACATGTAATAATTATATTATTATATATAAATATCTTTTGTTAGTTAAAATAATAATTACGATAATACAAAAATAATGATAATAATACTAATAATTAAATTTAATAATGATATTAATAATAATAATAATAATAATAATAATAATAATAATAATAATAATAATAATAATAATAATAATACTAATATTTATGTTAATAACTATAATGATAATAATACTACTAATAATAATAACTATCAAATTAATTAGTTTACGAATAATAATAATACTAATATTTATGATAATAATAATAAAAATAATAATGATAATAATAATAATAATAATAATAATAATAAAAATAATAATAATAATAATAATAATAATAATAATAATAATAATAATAATAATAATAATAATAATAATAATAATAATAATAATAATAATAATAATGGTAATACTACCTTAAAAAGCTTTTCCAAAAAAAAAATGCAACAGACCGGGCTCGATACCCATGACTTCTCGTTAAACACCCACACGCCCAGACCATTGCTCTGCTTTTACCTTTCTGATAATATTTCCTACGATTAATCTGTTATCCATTATGATTACGATCATCATTCAAACCTCACCACTGTATCAACATTGTGATTTTTATGAACTCATCATCATCATGTATCATTGCCATCGTCAACTTCATAACCATAATTATAATCATAATCCTAATTATCATTGCTCTCAGTCATGTACCTCTTCCTCATGCACCATCTAAAACTCTCGTGTTATGTCATTCTAATTCGTTTTCCCAGAACACGTAAATAGGGTCTTGGCCCATAAATAAAATTGAATCCTAGTGGCCCAAATTGATAAACCAATATAAAGATAGCCCGGTTAAATTAGAAGCATGAACCAAGATGTATAATTTGATAAAACTAAAGAAAATGTTCGTGGGATTTTTGGATCCAAGAAAAAAAATTGTCCCAGCTGTCCCCCCCACCCACTTTTCCTTTTTCGTAATCATTACCACCAATCTATCTATTTACTTTATTTCTTCCTTTCTTGTTTCCTTATGTTGAACAAACAAAAAGTAGCAGTGAAATTTTAATTATTATCATCCGATTGTAACAGGAAAACATGA
Source organism: Rutidosis leptorrhynchoides (assembly GCF_046630445.1). NCBI lineage: Eukaryota > Viridiplantae > Streptophyta > Magnoliopsida > Asterales > Asteraceae > Rutidosis > Rutidosis leptorrhynchoides. The sequence continues at coordinate 200,835,441 of NC_092343.1, read as the reverse complement.
GCAGTTGTAGTAAGGTTTACGGTATAAAGATGGGTTTGTGGAGTTGGTTTCGCAGCTGAGACAGGAACATTTACAACATTTCTTTTACTATTTTGGCGATTGTTAATCGATTAGAAACAGGACCGGTGAAGTGGCGGATTAAGGTGGTGTTTCAAGAGTGACCGATGGTGATGATTGTGGTGGTAGGGTGAAGGTGATGGTTGAGTCCAGAAAACAAAAAATTTAGAAATAGGAACGATAGTATGAAATTACTAATGAGTTTCGATGGTTGTTTGCAGTTTGATAATGGTTTGATCAAATAGTGGTGGTATACGATTGGTTGCAGTAGTAACCAAGGTTTGTTCGAGTTAGGTTGGTAATCAAATACAATCAGGAAGTAAGCAGCAGTTCGGTTTACAAGTCATGCATATGTAACAGTGTTTTGATGGTCCTTGATGGTGATGATCTTCGTGTTCGAATAGAAATAGAAAACAGCAACAAAATATGGTGACAAGTTGGTGATCGGTGGTGTTTGTTGACCGATGATATGGATGATGTTTGAGTTGTAGTCACAAAAGACGAGTAGCAGTAGCTGGTCTCTCGTTTGTTTAATAACCTGAAAGATGGTCATGTTGTGTTTGAGTAATCGAATGGCAGAAGCAATCCTAGAACAAAAAGTGTAGCAGTCTGATGGTTTTCTTGTTTATGATCGATGAGGTTTTATCGATAGTATCTTGTGGGTTTGTTATGGACTAGTAGAGAGGAGTCTAAGGATGATGGTTATTGTGTTTCGATGGTGGCGAGGGTAAGGTGGTCCGAAGGTGGCGAGCATGAGTGTGTTAATGGGTTTCAAGTTGGGTTAAAGGTGGTGAGTTCAAGGTGGTTGCCGTGGTGAACCATGGTGGTGATGGGTTGATTAAGTTGATGGTTTATGGTTCGAAGGTTTAATGATGACGATGGTTTGGGTTGAATGGTTCTCGATTATACAATGGTGAGGATGGTGGTTAAATGGTTTGTTTGATTAAGGAAATAGAAAACTGAAAGAGAAAATATATAAGTGGTAGTGGTGAAGAAGGTGGGGGTCTTTGTTTGTTCGAAATAAAAAACAGATGCATAGATTATGAATTGCCTGGTTGTATATATATATATACATATATATATATATATACATACATATATATATATATATATATATATATATATATATACATACATAGATATATATATATATATATATATATATATATACATATATATATTATATATATATATATATATATATATATATATATATATATATATATATATATATATATATATATATATATATATATATATATATATATAATATACTATATTTAGAGTTCAAAGATTTAACAGTAATCACAAATCAAATTAATAATTGAAATAGTATAGCAGCCACTCACATGTTTTTTAGTACCGACAGTTTTACACGGGTGACGATTCATAGTCCGTTGTTAATCAGTGGCAGATAAAAGTCTTTGGAAAAATCCCAAATTTTTAAATTAAATACGTTTATTTATTTTGGTCATTTAACTGTGTAAAACCTGATCGAAAAGATTCATCTATTATTTATTTTTAATTATCAGTAATATGTACGGAGTACAATGTGACGACCCAGAAATTTTCGACCAAATTTAAACTTAATCTTTATATGATTTCGACACGATAAGCAAAGTATGTAATGTTGAGTCTAGAAAATTTTGAAACAATGTTCATATATTCAATTGACCTTCGACTGCTCTCGACGATTTACGAAAAATTAATTGTAAAATAGATATGTGTGTATGTATATATAAATAATAATTCAAAATATAATTTGAAGTATTATATATTGTTGATATTAAAAATTAATAAAATAAAAAAAATAAGATATTATAATAATTATTATTTAAAATATATCTCTATATATAAATAATGTATATTAAAAATAAATATTAAATGCTTGTGATACTCGTTTGATGTTCCGATTGATATTAAGCAAGTTAAATTCGAAATTATGTAATTTTAAAATAAAAGGTGATCCAAAAATGAGTTATATGAGTTATAGGCTTATTAAAAGTATATTTAGGATCTAATTATTTAATTTTAACACTTTTTATATTTCACTCATAAATGAGAGGGACAGTTGATGTAACTTTTATTTATCAAATTAAGGATCGAATTTTATGCCATAATGACCAAAATAAATAAATATAGTTAATTTAAAAATACGGGATTTTTCCGAAGACTTATATCCGTCACTGATTATCAACGGACTACGAAATACTATTCCTAATAAAACTGTCGGTAAGATATATAAATAGATGCACGTTATTATTTTAAATTATATTATAATAATATTATTAAATTTATTGATCTCTACTTTCCATAGATTGAAGTTGTAATGGAAAGTGGAATCCAACGAGATTACTGTACGTCCGTGAACTGATTAAAAACAATATGTTATTGTGCTGGGTCCTTTTTAAATTCCATTTACATGATTATTACTGTGTTAGTATTATTATTATATTATTACTTTTGATTATTAAATTAAATTATAGTTATATATATACATTTATAGATTACATGTGACTACCGAGAGCACTACCTTGCTATTTGCACTTACTCTTTTTGTGTCTATAAATCGAACACCATAACGATCTTATACCACCGACAACCTTCAACAACCGTGATTCATCATCCATCACCCCCAACAGTCACTCTCTCTCTCTCTCCCTCTTCTATTTATACAACGCGTGATGTTTCTTTGTTTTAAATCACCATCGACCACCTATAACAGCTATTATACTTCTGTAACCGCCTCCCAAAATCACCCTAAACCATCACCATACTCGATTTTATTGCTTCTGTTATGATCACCTCCATCACCCCCGACTACTACTAAACCAAACCCATTTGTTTTTCTTAAATCATCAACCCTTAAACAACCTCATTAACTTGAACTATTGCTACAGCCTGACTACTGAATTGCAGCTGATCGATTAACCCAAAGCAATCACAACCATCACAAGCCCACGTAGCCACCACCTGCTATAGTTGTTTTATTTTTGCTATTGTACTTCCGTTTTCATGTTAAAACCCAAAGAACACCACCTCGTTCACGACTACTGCTCGAACCACTGCTATCATTCGGTTTCTATTACAGTTGAAGACAAACGATGAAGATGAGGCACGAAAAAGACGATAAACAGTGTTAATGGTGATGTTTTTATGATGAAGTTAATAATGATGTTTTAATGTGATAATTAAGGATAGATGATGATGGTGATATGTACATGATGATACGCGATACATGAACTGCTTTTGTTATATTTTTTTCTCGACAAACATACCCGATCACCATCTTCTTCGTGAATCACCACCACCATGAAAAATTCTTCTTATTCGAACCAACTATTCCTATTTATTATTCCAGCTGACCGAAACATCCATCACCATCTTCGTTTACCTTTTCCTGTTTAATTAGAAACCACCAATTTTCCTGTTTCTGTGCTATGGGGACAGTAACCTGCTGCAAATACTATACCCGATTTATTTTTTGATTTTATTCTCGTTCGAACCAGTCGAGCTTCTGCTAACACAAGGTTGATAACGTTATTGAGAAGAATGGTGATTTAATGTATGTTGCTGCTAAAACCGTACCTTCTGTTCTCCTAAACCCATACGAAGTGGGTTTTGGATTTTTGGGCTCCTTTTAAATAAATGGGCTATTTCTTTTTCGGGCTTTTAATGGGCTTCAATTGTGATGCTTATGATTACATGAAACGAAAATAAAGAATGATGATGAATAATGATCGAGCTTTATGAGAGATGATGATGTTGTACGTACATGATGATGATGATGATGAAGCCTTACTCACTGATTTCTTTTCGTAATGCATCTGCTGTTCGTTCATCTTTCAATAATCACGAGTATGATAATTATCGTGATCCCGATTTTAAGAATTTTTGGAAGAAGAAGAACTTACAAGTTATGGATTATATACAATTTGATTCGGGTTATAACAGGATTGAATGGGTGGTGGAATGGTTGAGAGTGTTTGTCTGTGAGCAAAAGGTCGCGGGTTCGAGCCCCGTCTGTGACGTATTCTTTTTATAAAGGCTTACACTATGAGGTAATTATTATATTTCATTATTATTACTTCTTTATTATTATTATTATTATTATTATTAACTATTGTTATCATTAAGGTAATTATTATTATTACTAACATTAGTAGTATGATCATTAGTATAATTGATATTTTTATCATTATTATTATTACTAAGTATTATTACTAAGTATTATTAGTATTATTATTACTATTATAATGAAATTTATTATTATTATCATTAATATTAGTATTAGTATCATTTTGTAATTATTATTATTATTATTATTATTATTATTATTATTATTATTATTATTATTATTATTATTATTATTAATATTATTATTAATATTATTATTATTATTATTATTATTATTATTATTATTATTATTATTATTATTATTATTATTATTATTATTATTTTTACTACTAGTATCATTATTATTATTATTACAAATATATTAATATCAAAAGAATCATCATTAGTAAAACTATCGTTTTATCATTATTAATAAAAACATATTTTTTTTAGCAAAAATTATCATTATTATTATGATCCTTAATCTAGTATTACTACAATTATATATATATAAAGATCATTTATTTGTTAATATAAAAATATTAACAAATATAGTCTTGTTCTTAATACACATAACTTAATTATATTACTATCTTTATTTAAAATATATAAAATGAATAATTTAATTAAATAATAAAACCTATAATTTGTTAATATAAATATATTACCACTAATATATATATATATATATATATATATATATATATATATATATATATATATATATATATATATATATATATATATATATATATATATAAATTTATTCGATTACAATGTGTTAATATATATAATTGAAATAGGTTCGTGAATCTGAGGCCAACCCTGCATTATTCAATTTCGTCATATGTATTTTTACTACAAAATACAGTATGGTGAGTTTCATTTGCTCCCTTTGTAAATGCTTTTGCAATATATATTTTTGGGACTGAGAATACATGCGCTACTTTTATAACTGTTTTACGAAATAGACACAAGTAATCGAAACTACATTCTATGGTTGAATTATTAAACCGAATATGCCCCTTTTTAGTCTGGTAATCTAAGAATTAGGGAACAGACACCCTAATTGACGCGAATCCTAAAGATAGATCTATTGGGCCCAACAAGCCCCATCCAAAGTACCAGATGCTTTAGTACTTCGAATTTATCATGTCCGAAGGGAGTCCCGGAATGATGGGGATATTCTATATACATCTTGTTAAGGTCGGTTACCAGGTGTTCACCATATGAATGATATTTTTGTCTCTATGCATGGGACGTATATTTATGAGAAATGAAAATGAAAATCTTGTGGTCTATTAAAATGATGGAAATGAATATTTATGATAAACTAATGAACTCACCAACCTTTTGGTTGACACTTGAAAGCATGTTTATTCTCAGGTATGAAAGAAATCTTCCGCTGTGCATTTGCTCATATTAGAGATATTACTTGGAGTCATTCATGACATATTTCAAAAGACGTTGCATTCAAGTCGTTGAGTTCATCAAGATTATTATTAAGTCAATTATAGTTGGATATATTATGAAATGGTATGCATGCCGTCAACTTTCGAAGTAATGAAAGTTTGTCTTTTTAAAAACGAATGCAATGTTTGTAAAATGTATCATATAGAGGTCAAATACCTCGCCATGTAACCAAATGTAATGTATTCGTCCAGATGGATTAGGACTGGTCATTAAATACAACAATTTAAACTAATAAGGTAAAAATATTTTTCTCAAACCTAAAATCTTCGTAATCGATTTACAGTTCAACTTTTATTTTAAATTTTCATAAACTCACGTTAAATCTTTATGAACGCTAATGAAATATCAACCGAATAATACAATCTTTCACAAATTAAGCTCGAAATCATTTATATTTAATATACTTTCTCTATATATATAAACAGTTTTTAATAGAAAGTTTTACTACGTAAATATATTATATATTTTTAAATAAATAGATTTAATACAATATTATACATTTACATATATATATATATATATATATATATATATATATATATATATATATATATATATATATATATATATATATATATATATATAAAATAGTTTTTATTACATCGCATATTATTTTACATATTTATTTCCCACAATTTAATCATATATTATTTCAAATAATATTTCAAATTATTGTTATATATATATATATATATATATATATATATATATATATATATATATATATATATATATATATATATATATATACATATATATATATTTAAATATATATGTATCTATTTATAAATAGTTGTTCGTGAATCGTCGGGAATGGCCAAAGTCAAATGATTGTACGAAAATAGTTCAAAAATTTTGAGACGCAACATAACGGACTTTACTTATCATGTCAGAATTATGAAATCGTATCGTGAGTTTGGTTTAAAATTAGTCAAAATTTTCCGGGTCATGACATCTGGTAACATCACGCACATCTCCATATCTTGCAAATGCGAATCTCTGGCCGTTTTGTAATCTCTTTTTCACCATGTAGATATCCTTGAGGTTGCCATGTGCCTTGAAAGTTTTCCATAAATCTGCCATGTTCCAACTTTCCGGATAGTTGAAAAACATGAAAGAAGCCCATTGATTTCTAACTAGTCTTGGAAAATCGGAGTAGTATCTACCCTTGAACTGATCTTGCTTGTAGTCAAACCCAGCCTTGTGCAATGAATTCCCTCTTCTCACTCTCTCTCCTCTCACTCTCTCTCATCTCTATGTATAAAATATATTCCACCCTATTGGTTGCCCCATATTGTTCACTAAAACTTCAATTTATACCAGTATTAGCCGTATTAATTTATTTTGTTTTAAAACTTAACTTACATGTTCCGAAAACATGTATTAAGATATGACTGTTAAATTTATTTTAACAATGTACTATCTTTTATTTGAATAACTAACAAATTTATTAAGAAACGGATGCTTTTCATCTAACCGATGAACCAAACAGCGAACAAACAATATAGTTTTTTTATCCCAAAATAACGAAAATTATAGAAACATTAGCCCTATAGAAACATTAGCACTTTCATGAAAAATGAAATCGCCGAACCAAAAAAATAGAAAGATACTTAATGATACGCATAATGATCCGTCTCAAAACCAAGCAAGCGTCCCGGCAAAAATCTTACCCGGTACTGCTCGTACCGGAATACGAACTTCTTTTCCCAACATCCGTCTGGCGTCATACCGAAAACTTTACCACGTCGACAAATGGCAAGACCAAGAACCCGGATGACATACACATAACTGGCGTCATACAGCCAGTCGCGATAATCATAACCCTGAAGAAACACTTGGAACAAAGTGTAAAGCAAAGCCTTCCCGGCTAGACTGAGAGCACCAAGATTCCTTAACCGGGACCAACCTGCCGTCACTACCGTCACGGCGTTTCATCCCGGCACGAAGATATTCTCCCTGGACGAACCCGTTGTCCCAGAGAAAGTGCACTACCACGGAAAAGACACTCTGTCCCGGAATGATCACCTGGTAACGGAACGAGCATGCAAGCAAGTTGCATGCCACGTCAGCCCACAAATCTAGGGAAGTTCGTTAGGATCTGTTATTCCCCACGAAAAGGACAGGTGCCACGTCACCCCTTGGGATTGACAAGGTTCGTTACAACCACAAAAGGGACATGTGGCACGTCACCATTCCCTCCTAAATATCTATAAATACGTAAACAAGATCTTTCATTCAAACAACACTGGATGCATTAATGTTACTCTACCCAAAATCAATTGCGATAACATCACTCCAGTCATTAAACCAATTCCGGCCGGTGCTCCGATCATCGTCGGAATTAATCCTCACTCTTAGATATTAGCTTATTTGATTCCGATCGAATAAGGCTAATTCAATCGATTGTTTTACGCCCTTGGAATCCAGATTCTAAATCGGGGTTTGCACAATTATTGGAGTTAAAACATTCGACTTACTCTTTTTCCCAAATTAAGCACTCAAACCCGAAATCTAATCACACCTAATGATTTCGGTTTGATCAAATGGCGCCACCTAAAGGTACGAACAACACAGTGAAACCAAATAGCTAAACAGCAAGCAAGAAAGGAACAAACGATGACGCTCAACCACCTCTAAACAAAGAAAACTCACCACCGGTGGAACCACCTCAACCTCAAAAGCAATCAATCACTCACATTCACTACGGTGATGCGTCGGGAGACGATATGCATATCTCTGATGACGATGAGGATACACACAAGGGATCACCGCTCGGTGGAGATATGTTCAAGCTCAGAACTCTTGGTCTTAAAACTGGTGGTATAAGCGGCATCGGATCCTCTCATAACCACACCGACATGGTCACCAAAATGATCTCAACCGACGTAGAGAAACTAGTAATCGAAAAGCTAAAGTCCATGCTGAACGATAACAGTCTAGCATAGAAGCAACAATCACAAACTCTAGACATTCTGGAAACTAGCCTAATGTTAAACATCGCTACCGCAAACACATGGTTGACCGAGCTCCTTGTGCAGGCTGCGCCGCCGGCATACAAACACTCCCTGTCGCAACCTGCCGTCTAGGGAACCGCACTTGAGAATCTGTTCGCCCTGATCACCGGTAACAAAGCAAAGCGACCGGTTGAGATGTCGGCAACTAGCCAAAAGCTCTGCGAACGGATCGCCGGCTGTACACTCCCTGCTAACATCGTCATACTAGTCACTTTGGGGGTGTACAATGGCACCACCGACCTGGATGATTTCCTACAAATCTTCGAGGGCGCCATGAAAACTCAACATTGGAGCGATGAGGTAGCGTGCCATCTCTTTCCGACCGTCCTACAGTCGGCCGCTAGGGATTGGTTCGCAAAATTACCACCTAATGGAATCACGTGCTTCGCAGACTTGTGGGAAAAGTTCCTCATGCAATATCAGAACCTCCGCCGACACACATATACGCACCTGTATGCTCACGAAATACCAATGTATCGGGGAGAGAAAATTGAAAGCTTCATTACAAGGTATATGCTGGAGTGTCAAAAAATACCAGGACTCTTGGAAACACAGCAGATTTTCGGATTCATAACAAGCCTGGATAAAGACACCCGTCACTTGTCTCTGAACTCCGGTGGAACATCCCGAGTACATTTACAGATGCAGTGACGGTAGCGAGGCAGTACCAACACTCTGGAAGGGAAAGACAAGTCGGGTATCACCGGGACGAAAAGAAAAGAGAAGAGGAAAGAAGAAGCGACAGCAGGCACCGTCACGACAGCAGCAGGCACAGCGAAAGCCATCACAAAGGCCACAACAGTCACGACAAGAGTCATGACAGCCATAGGAATGACAAGAGCAGCTGAAAGCTGTATGATAAAGATTCTCTAATCGACAGCCTCTCCAAAACTCCAAGGGAGATAATGTTAACAGAACCCGTGAAGGCAAAGTTTACTCCTCCGGCACCACTGGAAAAGCGTGACGGCCAAAAGGAAGACAAGTATTGTGAGTTCCATTAGGACAATGGCCATGACACCGATGAATGCAAGGCGGTGATACACGAAATCATTGCCAAAATCAAAGCAGGCGAACTCAATCACTTGTTGTCAGGACGGAAGTTTAAGAAGGCCGACCCCAACAAAACATTCAGTTGGCAGAAGGAAGACGGTAAGAAGCGTGAGAAGGCGAAAGATAAAGTTGTAATCAACATGATTAGTATTGAAAAAGATGACTTCGACCCCTGGAGAGACATGACAATCACATTCCCTAGGTTACCGACACGATACGCTCGGGAAGAACCTGTGGTGATTCACATCCTGATAGATGGCTTTTGTGTCCATGAAATGTACACTGACACTGGGAGTGAGGTTGATGTCTTGTACGCCCATTGCCTTTCCCAACTCCCAAAATATGTCAGTAGAAAAATGAGGCACTCCAGCGCCATTATCTCTGGATTTGCGGGCTCTACTGAAGAACCCATAGGAAGACTCAAAGCAACGGTGACGGTGGGCACACAGCCCTACCTCCGTAGTGAGGTCATTAACTTTTATATGGTTAAATCTGTGACCACCACGAACGTGATCTTGGGAAGAAACTTCTTCAGAAAGTTTAGTGCCATGGCCTCCACTGCTCACGGCTTGCTTAAATTTCCAATTCGGAAAGGTGTGGCTACAGTCAAATCGACCCGACAGCCTTTCCCGGTAAGAGGCAGTACTCAAGTCACACGAAGAACACAAGCAAGCAATACACCACACATTTTGGAAGAAAAACGTGTGTCAGTGCTTAAACGGCTAAGTTACCTCCCTCCAGCATCATACTCTAACGGGAAGAGCCCAACTAACTCTTACAAGACTAGAAAAGGGAGTACCGGCTGGGGCTATCGACCGGGCTGGGAAGAACAATTTATCAATAACCATGGAACAACTGAACACTTTAGTCGGGCATCAAAACATTCCAGGCCAGAAAGTCGTGAAAGCTCCAACCGAGATGGAACGTCTGCTAAAGGAAACAAAAGTGGCTAGATGCTACACTGAAATTTAGATGGATACCGTGACTGAAACTGATCACTTCAACTTACGGCTATCTTGATTTTTATGTCTCTTTTTCAATGAAGAATCTATGTACGTCTTTCATTTTCAGGAATGAATAAAAGCTTTTTACAGTTTACAATAACTTGTTCAGTATGTTATTTACAAACGATATTTATATGATAATAACCGGTTAGCGGCAGACAGATTTCGGCATCTACGTAAGTCCCACACTAGTTATTTTGTACCCCCTTAAGAGGTGATTTTCTAGCCCTCGTCGGTACAAGTTTATACTGATAAACGATCAATGAGTAGATGGCATAAACACGCGTGACTTCACGGTGTACACGCCAAAACTAACACAAATATATTCTTGACATACATATGAAGATATGAACTAGTTCAACTCAAGAAAAATCGATGCAAAATACTTGAAATCAAAAATTTCATTAGCTATACATGATTCATTACAAGTTTCACCAAAAGTACACAAACTACAACGGGACAACTGTTACAAAAATTGACATCCACGATACATACCCTGGATGCAACGCAACTGCCCGATAGAACAACACAACTGAATTCTAAAAACTGGTTGACCGTCGTACTCTCCTTGGTGTACAAATTCCTACGATATTTAAACCAGGTATTCACCGCTACCTGTGCCATACGAGCCTCCAGAAAGGCATCCACTCTGACCTTACTGGCCATTCCTGGATTAAGAACAAAGTCGAATTCGAGATAGTGCGTTCGTACAAACGCACCGATAGCTACAAGGCACTACAAGAACGAACCCGGTGGCCCCGTCACAGACGACAAAACCATGCATCTTTTTCAAGAAAGATGGAAGCTTAGACTACAAACGGTCAGACTCTCCGAAAGCACCCTTCAACATCACTTACAAATCCCGAGCAATAGACCCCCGGGTCGTGACATTCTGCTTCCACTAATTGAAATTGACAAGAAAAAGGGGCAAAAGCTGCGAGAGTTCAGACCCAAGCAGCTCACATTTTTACAGACAGATAGGGCAGAAATAAATCCCAACATATCCAGAAAAAACCCCCTAGAAACGACATCTCCGTGGACATCATAGTTGACATTAAACTCGGAGAACGATCGGACAACCCACCCCTCCCGGTAAGCCCAAATTCGCCCTCGAATAAATCTTCAAGATTAAATTCGCAAGAGCCGTCAGGCACCATGGAAAAATATAAGCATATCACGACGGGCTTTTGGTTTAAAGCACAAAAAAGTGAAAAGTCAAGGGAATTCACGGATAACTCCACAGTTACAAAAATTCTCTCAAAACAGCGTATGTCAGCACAGACAACGACAAAAGTAAAGGCAGGCCGTCATCTGATGAAACAAAGGTGTCAGCAATGAAATCATCATCTGATTTAATCTTATCCTCCTTGATGGTTTCGTCATCTTCTTCAACCACGACATTATTGACATACTCAGAACCTTTGAATTCGTTGTCAAGCAGGATATCCTTGCTAGGGTTTTCTTTGATGGTAGCATGGATGTATGTGAGATTATCGATGATGATAGAAGCCCTACTATGGATGTGATCTAAGTCTCCTTTGTGAATAAGAACATGGCGAGTAATAAGATTTTGATTCTCAGAAGTAACCGAACAGTTTTCCATCTTAATGACCTTGCCCCATTTGGCAGCGATTTCATAGAACACCCCTTCGTTCCAGCATGTGACTGGAACACCATTGATATGAATCCATACTAATCTCCCTGCGGATGGCCAGTAATTTATTTTGAGACGCTCAACTTTATCACACCATTTGAAAATTGCATGACTACTCGAGTTGATTATAGTATCCACCGTTTTAGGGGAATTGCAGACCACCATCACTTCGAATCCACCCAAGTATTTGAGAGAAAAATCCGTCATGCCTTCAGCCCGACATAGAGATTCAATCTGGTTGAGAAAATCAATTTTTTGAGGTGTATCATAATTGCTCTATCAATTAGATCTAAGTTGCAATCGCTCTTACGAATGGCCACCATCCGTTCATCAGATTCTTCGTCTTCCACCTGTAGTTTGTCTTTGCAATTATGATCAGCCCTTTCATATTTCCTTTCATCAGCCGTATCCCTCTTTTCTTTGATCTTGTCTAACTTGACTCTCATATCTTCTCTTTTTTTGTTAATCGTGAATCTGAGATCTCTACCAGCCACTTCATTAAAACGTCTCCCATCTGTAAACGCGTTGCTTCTATGATTATAACTTGCTCCATTGTTCCGAACATCTCCAGTATCATGCCTCATATCTCCATGTTTTTTGTCAAAAGCTTTAAAGATTCTGATTGGAAATCCATCAAATCTGATGGTTTCAAGCGATGTAAGAAGTCTGGTAACATCACGCACATCTCCATATCTTGCAAATACGAATCTCTGGCCGTTTTGTAATCTCTTTTTCACCATGTAGATATCCTTGAGGTTGCCATGTGCCTTGAAAGTTTTCCATAAATCTGCCATGTTCCAACTTTCCGAATAATTGAAAAACATGAACGAAATCCATTGATTTCTAACTAGTCTTGGAAAATCGGAGTAGTATCTACCCTTGAACTGATCTTGCTTGTAGTCGAACCCAGCCTTGTGCCATGAATTCCCTCTTCTCACTCTCTCTGTCCTCTCACTCTCTCTCATCTCTATGTATACAATATATTATCATTGGTCCTATTACCATATACGCTATTGACAAGTGTCGATTCTTCCACCCTATTGGTTGCCCTATATTGTTCACTAAAACTTCAATTTATACCAGTATTAGCCGTATTAATTTATTTTGTTTTAACCCTTAACTTACATGTTCCGAAAACATGTATTAAAATATGACTGTTAAATTTATTTTAACAATGTACTATCTTTTATTTGAATAACTAAAAAATTTATTAAGATACAGATGCTTTTCATCTAACCGATGAACCAAACAGCGAACAAACAATGTAGTTTTTTTATCCCAAAATAATGAAAATTATAGAAACATTAGCACTATAGAAACATTAGCACTTTCATGAAAAATGAAAGCGTCCGAACCAAAAAAATAGAAGGATACAAATACTATATAAACAAACAATGTTGTGATTATATAAGTTCCATTCTCATTTGTGAGCAGATAGTGACACCTTTTACTGCGATAAGCCCTTGAGCATATAAAAAACAAAAGGGGTGACACTCAATGTAGGACGATACGACACAAGTGTACAAATCAAAATTTCAGTACAAAACAAGTGTGCAATTATCATTATTTATTATTATTATTATTATTATTAATTTAATTAATACAAATACAATTGGCTAGTCAGCCAACTACTATTGACAATTTCTATATATTGCACTATAATATATAATAACTTGCCACAAATATTAAAATAAATTAATACTAATGTATAAAGAAAAGAGGTTATTAGAAGTAAATGACCAACATTACTGATCATGCAAGCTCCAATAAACCACCATTAAAGAGGGAAGTGAACACGTTCATTTTTGCCCTTGAAAGAACCATCCCTATCTCAATTCCACCTTTAAAATCCTTACATCCACTTAAAGAAATTACATTAACCTTACCATGAGTTGCATCACTTGATAGCTTCTCCACCTTATTAACTTTACCCCACCCAAAATCCATATCATATGAATTAACTTTTGGTGAACCAAGAATTCTAATATTCAATTCATCCCAATCACAAATCCACTTATTAGCCCCTCCTAAAACATCCTTATCAAGCCTCTTGATCTCTTTTCCAATTGATTTCGCCGCGAAAATAATACCATTTTCACCCAATAATTCACTCCCATGTGCCTTGCATCTCCCAAAACCTATACAATTCCCAAAATAAGTTGAAGGAATCTCGTTCCCTAATCGAGTAATCCCACCAGCATTGAACCCTAAATATTGAGGACCGCCCTTTATAGAATCACGAGTCTCTTGAATTTTGATTAAACATTTCCATAAATAAGCACATGCACTAACATAAGGAGATAAATGTACTGGGTCATCCTCATTTAGCATCTTGCATTTTACAAGAATGTGATTCTTGATCATGTTGATATCTAATGAACTCAACACAAAAGTTGATAGAACAATGTCATGATTATCTTTTTGTTGATCATGTGTCTCATTGAGAGAATTAAATAGGTTCCACCATTGTTTCAAAAACGTCCTCTTAAGCGATTTATTGTCCCTAATTATGCTCCGATCGAGCCAAGGTGTAGACGTTAACGTAAAAAGCGAGTCTTTCTTCAACAAAGATTTACAAATGAAAGCCCAAGATTTCATAAACTGGTCAAAAGTCCTTTCATCAACTGCTGCATGCTGCATGGTGACTCCAATTGAGTACGCGGAGTCACCGAAAACCGTAATTTGAATAGAAAGAAGAGGGACAACATGACCCACGTGAGAATCACGTGGCATGAATGGAGATGGGAGTTTTGGTAAAAGTGAATAAAGTTGTTTGATATTTCTTGGGTTGTTGCAAGAAAAATGCTTAATTTTGGTATTTGTTTGAGCAATTGTGACTGAAATTGAGTCTTTTTTTGTGTAAACAATGTAGGGTTCCGCCGGTGGTGATGGAAGGGCGAGGTTTCCGGCGAGAGGGTAGAAGTGGTGAAGAGTAAGAGAGAGTGATTGTTTTAGGGTGGTGATGATGGTGGTTTTGGGTGATGGTTTTGGAAAGAAAAAAAGGGTTTGATTTGAAGGATAAAAAAGCCATGGAATGTCTAAAAATGTTAAGGGTAGTGAGATTGATGAAGGTATGATTGAATTTGGTGATGGTGATACGTGGCATTGTTCAAGAATGTTTAGATTGAATTGGTAAGGCATCTCCATTGATGAATGGATATTTGTGTTGTGGATTCTGTTATATTAATAATTGGTGTTTCAACAACATAGACATGTATCCATATATGTATAAGGCAGGACAAATATGTGGTGGATGAGGTATTTGAGTGACTATAGATTACATAAGAATAACAACACTAACTATATGGTGTAAGATTGAGCATTTTAGTTTGTTATTTTAGACTGAATGTAAGTATTTTTAATTTATTTAAGTATATTAATTTAATTTGTTTATTATGGGACCATCAATTACTTATATTATACTCCATCCGTTCCATAATAAGTGTCATGTTTTGACTTTTCAAAGTCTACTCTTTTTAACTTTGACCTCGAATATCTTTATTTGTGTTATATAATAGTAGTGAAACTCATACTAATAAAAAGTGCATTTAAAATTCAATCCACTCATATAATTTTTTACTAAATATTATATAATACAAATAAATATATTTAAAGTCAAAGTCGAGAAATAAATACTTTTGAAAAGTCAAAATATGACACTTTATGGGAGTAATTAGTTTAAAATAAGTTATTAATGAGATTTTAACAAATTTTTTATTAAAGATAAAATTTTTAAAAATGTTCAGTTAATGAGAATTGGTAATTTCATTACTAAAATTGATTATAAATTCACTAAATCTGTGATTAGGTATGTTTATTGTATAAGTACTTAATTAATTTAATTAATGCATATATGTAATAAATTTTTAAGCCCACATCCAATGGTCCGCCACCCATGCTCGCCACCTGCCGCCACAGGGTCACGGCCATCGTCAGCAACTCGTTAACCGGGTCGCCAGTGGAGCCTGCAACGGGTTGGCGTGAGAGGTAAGTGGTCCCCACATGCTTTTTTCTCATTTTCTTCTTCATTCTTTATTTCTTTTTTCTTAATTTCTTCAATTTATACCTTCATTTCTTGAAGATGAATTGCAGTAGGTCTTCAAAAATTGGGGCTCTTCAATTTGCAGGGGGTGAATATACCTCCAATTCTTCAAAATTTCATCGTCTTCGACAACACTGTAATCGTAATCTTCTTTCACGGTGAGATCAAATCGTCGGAATCATTATTGCAGGTTAGTCGGAATCGTAATTGATATTTAAGAAGTGATAATCGATAATTGATATTGATAATTGTTTAATTGAGAAGTAATTGATATTGATAAGTGATAATCGAAATCGATACGGAGTAACTGATATTGATACTGAGTAATTGTTCATTGCCGAACAAATAGTAATTGATATTGATAATTTTTAATATTATGTCTTTTATTTTATTTAATAAAGTGTTTTTATTTATTTATTGTATTTAAAGATAATATAAAATGGGTTAAAGTTTGAAATGGAGTGTATGATTGTGAAGGTTTAGTGAAAGGAATGTGAAAAGAATGTTAAAGTGTTTGTGCTGATGTGGCGTTGATGTGTCAAGTAAAAATTGAGGTAAAAACCATGAACCATTACATGTGGCCTAAGTAATAATAATAATGTCATTTCTTTAATTAATAATTGTGAATATAAAAACTGAATGACGTCCACACCAATAATAAGAGTTATAAGAGCATTTTCAACCATGAAACCCTTCTTCAAATTAACACACTGCCACATCAGCGCCACATCACCATCTCTTACCCATTTCTTTCCTATGTGCTCCCAATGGTGACAGGATGTCTTCCAGGACTAACCAACCATTCAGCGTCACATCAGCATCTCCATCTCACTTCCTTTCCAGAACTAAACCCAGGACTAAACACTCCCAACAAAGACACTCCTCCTTCCATTTTTTTATTTTCTTTTTGAATTATTTTATATTATCAAATAATTATTAATATTTATATGATAAATTTTAAATAAAAAACATAAAACTACCATTTCATTAAAATTAAAAAAAAAATACAATAATTAAAATTTAAAACATTACGACAATTTAAAAATTAAAAGATTACGACAATTAAAAAAAAATACTAGAAAGCTAAATAATCAAACTACTCCTCGTCGTCGTCGTCCAAGTTTTGCAATTACTTCGCATATTTTTTCTTAATTTTTTCTCGAGCAAGCATTAGCATATCGTATTCATCGGGAGGCAAATCTCGTGACACCGGTTTGGAAAGAAGCTTCAACCCTTTAAACATAGTCCGCATGTTGCTATCATCTTGTAGCTTTTTCATGGTTTGATTCGCCACATCTTATGAAACTTGGACCGATTGAGCAATTTTAAAGCGAACTTCATCGGAAGACATACGGCTCGCGACATCGGATGAGTAAGAGTCCCTTTGACTTTTAGCTTGAATTGGAGGACGTCGGATTGGGTCGATATCCTTTAACAAATTTTTCATTTGGGTTGGGTCGGGGTGCATGCTTGCGTTCGGGTTGGAACTTCCCTCGATTTGATCATTAATTGGTATATGATCGGGTTCTTTTCATTTGTTGCTACTCGAAATACTTTCGCCTTCTAAAAACTTCGGGCAATTCCTTAACACTCGCCACGCATCCTCAAACGCAAAGTGTCGTCCCTTTGTTTGCGCTTTGAAAGCCATTCGTGCCGCGGACATAATGTCGTCATTATTACAACCACTTTCCCACATTCTCTCGTATTTGTTGTAAATACCGATCCATATCTTGACATCCCTTTGCATTTTCGACCATTTTCCACTTATTTGATCCGGACGTCTTTTCACCGGGACAATCGAATTATATTGTCTTCGGACTTCTCCCCAAAATGAAGTATGACTTTGGTCGTTTCCGACACTCGGATGTCTGAAAACATATACAAAATGCTCAGCTAAAATTTTTGCCTCCAAGTCGGTCCACGCAGTCTTTTTCTTTTCCTTTTCCTTTTCCTTTCGGATCACGTTTGGGTTCGGCTTCGGGTTCGAGCTCGGGTTCGGATTCGGGTTCATTTTGGAGTGGTGTTTCTGGAACTTCTTCGTCGGACGATTCGTCACGGAGACTTGGATAATAAGGTGTTTGTTTCGTTTATTGTTGGTTCGGGTAGATTTGAACATTTTGAGATAGTTGGTTCGGGTAGATTGGAACATTTTGAGATAGTTGGTACGGGAAGAGTGGAACATTTTGAGATTGTTGGTTATGGTAGATCGGAACATTTTGAGATTGTTGTTGATGGACATTTCCGAACATATCCGCAAATGCATTAGTATTTACAAAACGAGAAAACCCGGTAGTTTGTTGCGAGTTATCGAGTAGCATTTGCATCATATCTCGACTCACCGCATTTGGATCTTGAACTACCGGACGTTGTTTTGTTTTTCCTTTGTTTGGTGTTTTTTTGGAACTCATTTTTTTGGTGAACGATGTGAGAAAAATGAATAAAAAAGGATAAGTAATATGAAAGTTGTGTATAAAATGAGGTTGAGATATGGGGTTTAAATAGAGTTAAAAAAGAAATAGAAAATAAAAAATAAAAAAATAGGCAAGTAGCCGTTTGAGAGCCGTTGGGTTCAATATAGCCGTTGGAGGCAAAATAACGGGGAAAAAAAACCCATTTTCTCGCCCACAAAAATGCTCAAGATAGACAAGGTGCTGGACGAATGGCCCTGGGCGACCCCTGGGCGGGTTTGGTGCCATCAGCGCCCAGGCTGAGCGGTTTTGGACGGGTCTCCTGGGCGGACCGTTGGGAGCACTCTAACTAACTCATCACATTTTACTCACAACCATGACATACTATCACATAGACTCACCATTATGATTTTGATATTTATTATTATTTACAGTGTATGTATATATTTATATTTATTTTATATCATTTATATTATTAACATTATTTATTGCTATTATTTATATTATAATATTAATATAATATGATCAGTATTATATTAAATATAAAAATAATAAATTATTTACTCTGTATTTTAAGTAGATAAGAGAAAAGAAGGCAAAATTGAGTGGACCATATTCTTTCTTTTAAACTATCATCTTCTTTCTTGTTTTCTACAGCACTCCTTCAACCATACTTATCCTTTTCAATTAGCTTCTGTTCAAAAATTTACCAAAAAAACTCATAAATTGGTATTGTTAGATTTATTTAATACCAATATACGACTTTGGTGTCGTTAAGAAAAATGCCAAAGAACCACGAAATGAGAGACGAGTATATATTGGCGATATATTAACAGCTTGTTGCCAACAATGGCATGGAATTGGCAGCATATTGGCAGCAAGAAGACGACTGCATTGGGAATGCTCTAAGGGTTGGTAGCATTTGGAGAGTAACCAAAATACACGTTGCGTTAACGGAGAGATGGAGTCCACAACAACTATTAGCTAATAAAGTATTCTGTTTTTGTCGAAAAAAAAATTATCAGGTTTAAATTTAAAACTTTGTTGTACATGAATGAATCACGTGGATTTCTCAGGCATATATTGTCATGCACTTATACGGTATCTATATTTAGTGTATAATTTATAAATTTATATAAAATATGTGTGAAAATAACATATCAATATCCTATCATCAAATAAGTCAAGAAAGTAAGTAATAGTGTCTTTAATTTTATTTATTTTTTAAAAAACGACCAAAGTTAAATTTTATGAGGATTAAATTTGAGCATCCACTTAGATTTTCATTCTTCCGATTATCAAGCTACCCCTTCTAATGTCTTTTGCATTTATTTTTATTTTATTTAATACGCCCAACATCTTATTTCCGTTTTATTTGTTTTATATTTATTTAACGAAATTTGACACTAATAATAAGTTGGTGGCATTTCGAAAGCAAACAAAATACATGTTAAATTAGCGAAGAGATGGTTCCACACCACAAATATTAGGTCTAATTTTATTGAGAAAAGCGACACCGAATTATAGCAAACCGCTAGTAATATTTGATATAAAGACAATAAAGGAACACCAAAATTTAACGTGGAAAACCCCAATAGGTTAAAAACCACGGGCAATGAAAGAAACGTTTCACTAATAAGAATAATAGGAATTATACTTCTCTCTAATTACAAGGATAAGCACCAATCTTTTTATCTCTTGTGATTAGGAGATTAACACTCACTAACTCTCTATAGACTCTATTAGTATATAAGAACACTTGTGATTTGGGATGTATAAATGAGCATGTGTGATGCTCTATTTATACTACTTGGAAATGGAAGAAGTTGTAACCAATTTGACAACCATGTGCTAGTTGTAACCAATTTGACAATTACGTGCTAGTTGTAACCAATTTGACAACTAAATGAAAGTTGTAATCAAAAGACTTTGTCATGCCATCTTCTAGATTATTACATCAACAATCTCCCACTTGAAGATTTGATTGAAGCTCAATCAATCTTCACACGATAATCCTTCCTTGCCGATGATGTTGCTTACGTTTCTGCTAAGCCACATGAGAAACGACACCAAATAAACTTGTCACCGTTGAATGACTTTGTTAGAAAATCAGCCACATTATTGTTAGTATGAATTTTCTGCATAACCACGGTTCCTTCTTCCACTTTCTGACGAATGAAGTGATATTGAACTCGTATATATTTTGTCTTTGAATGAAATGCTGAATTCCTTGCAAGATGCAAGGCACTCTGGTTGTCACAAAATAGAGTGATATTATCTTGTTTGTATCCGAGTTCCTCCAACAACATCTTTTATAACAACACTCAAATTTCCAACATTTATATATCCTTTCATCATTTATTTTGCTCGAACGAATAAATAAAAGTTTCGGCCACCATACCCCATTAAACCCTAACCCTAATTTCTAACTTAGCCTCCAAGAAAAATCTAACTAAACCCTAATTCTAGATCCTTCCTAGCTCAAGTATAAAAGGAGGTGCAAAGGTTTAGGTTTTCTCATTCATCCATTACAAATCATAAACATCTCTCTCCCTCTTCCTCTCTTGTGGCTCACGGCCACCACCTCACCACCATACCACCACCGAAACCTATCACCACCACTTTGGCCGCCACCCTTGGCCACCAAAAACCGCCACCACCAATCGGTTTCCACCAAAACTGATCATCACCCTACACCAGTTTGAAGTTTTGGTTATTTGCTTCTTGATTCCGGGTAATCATCAAGTGATCTTCATCGTGTTCTTGAAGATCTTCATCGTGTTCATCAAGATCTTCAAACGTGTTCTTGAAGTTTGCGGGTTTTGATCTTCCATCTTCAAAGTCATCTTTTCTTATCTTGTTAATCTTCATCTAGATCTACAAGTTATAAACCCTAAATCTTAAACTTTTAATTCATTCATTCATTTAATTAAATCTTGTTCTTGATCTTCATACACAATTATAATATTATGATATTGTTAAAAACATACATATATAATATACATATACACGCATACACATATCATATACATATACGGCCATTTTTAAAAAAAAAGAGTAAACCCTAATTTAAATCTACTTTACTAAACCCTAGATCTTTATTACTCAAACCCTAATCTAACTTTAACCTAACCCTAAATAATTAACTACTTATTTAATTATAACCTAAATATTTATTACAAACCCTAACTACTTACATACTACTAATTAATACTACTCTAATTAAATAAACATAATTAATTAATACTACTTACTACTTAAACCCTACTACTAATACTACTACTAAACCCTAATACTACTTATACTATATACTACTATCTAACATTTA
This sequence comes from Rutidosis leptorrhynchoides, assembly GCF_046630445.1. NCBI lineage: Eukaryota > Viridiplantae > Streptophyta > Magnoliopsida > Asterales > Asteraceae > Rutidosis > Rutidosis leptorrhynchoides. The sequence goes on along the minus strand of NC_092343.1, from coordinate 200,813,292 downwards.
TACACTTATACTACAACTTAACACTTACGCTATTACTAATACTTATAATATAATATACTACTTATAGTATAACACACGATTACCATAGTCATTCATGATAGCGTAAAATTACTTGAACATTGACGTTGCTTAAGGCCTAGGGTGATCCTTGGTACCACTTGTGATGACCCAGAAATTTCTGACCAAATTTAAACTTTATCTTTAAATGATTTAATGTTTTCGACACGATAAGCAAAGTCTGTAATGTTGAGTCTCAAAGTTTTGGAACTATATTCATGTAATCAATTATTCTTTGACTGTTCTCGACGATTCATGAACAATTATATGTATGTATGTATATATATATATGTATATATATATATATATATATATATATATATGTACAAGTAAAAATGACTTTTCTACAGTAAAACACTATTTGCTACAGTAAAAATGACTTTGCTACAGTAACACTATTTGCTACAGTAAACACTATTTGCTACAGTGCACTATTTGATGTCGACGAACTAGCAAACAAAAACGGATAAGGCGGCCATGCGATCGCATGGCAAACCAGTGCAAACCCCATGCGATCGCATGGGGTACTGTAGCAGGCCAGATACTATAAAAGCTCGAACTGGTTTCAGCTTGTTTCTTCATTTTTTTTTTTACTCGGATCATTTAAATTATTTTATTATTATTATTATTATTATTATTATTATTATTATTATTATTATTATTATTATTATTATTATTATTATTATTATTAAGATTAATATTATTATTAATCTTATTATTATTATTATTATTATCATTAATTAGTATTATACATAAAATACTACGACGAGGTTATGAGCGTGTCACTTTCAAAATGGTTTTTCGAGCGGGATAAAGCTAAGGAAATTATGGGTTATAACTATGGAGTTTATGGGTAATGTTAATGGGCAATATTCGCAAGTCAAACCTAGTGTTTATCATCTCTGTTGCTTCTATGTACTTTTCTGAAATATTGAATCACAATATTGATACGTAAGCATTTATATTTTATCTTTTATAAATTAATAGTGTATACATGTCTAGTGCTCGAGTATATATATTTATGCATGCTTGTATACTAAATTTTGTCGTTAAACAGTTTATAATAGATCACGAATTAAATACATATATTACTGGTGAAAGGTATATGATATACATGTTTTTGGAAAGCTGGCGAAAAATCAATAACTTTTCATTTAGATATCGAATAGTTTCGATAAACGGATTAAAAGATATGATCAACTGAATTATAATTGACGTTAATTGGAATTGCTTTTGAATCTGCAATTAATATTTAAACAACTTGTTTACGAGATTGATAAAATGAATTTTTGAATATTACCAACCGAGTAAATGAATCTTTATATAAGGCACATCTTGTTTTGTTTAACAATTGTCAAAATTGATTATTTTATCATATTTTAAAGCCTTATAAAAACTATAGTATTAAATCAGATTGACTTTTTGAAACGACTTTGGATAACTTTTGTATGTCGATCTCGAGCATTAGGATTGTGATACACTATGACCTGACCTAGCTTGATAGATATTTATTGACCAACATATGTTCTCTAGGTTGAGATCTACGGTTATTTGGTAATTCGAGTTTCGGTCACATTTTGGTGAACGACTTTATATGCTGCTAAGGTGAGTTTCATTTGCTCCCTTTTTAATTGCTTTTGCAATATATATTTTTGGGCTGAGAATACATGCACTTTATTTTAAACGCAATGGATACAAGTACATACTAAATTCTACACTGAGTTTGAACCGAAAATCCCTTAGCTTTGGTAACTAGTAGCCGCCAGTACATAGGATATGGACTGGTGGGCGCGAATAACAGTATATGGATCCATAGGGCTTGACATCCCCGTCCGAGCTAGAGCACTAGCCTTTTAACGGACGTATGCTATTTGAGAAGCGTACACGTTGGTTTGCGTGTATTAATAAGATGATTATAAAAAGGGTATAAAATATATATACGTTAAGTTTAGTTACCAGGGTGCTCAATTTCATAGAATCTTTTGATAAACGTTTCGGATGAAATAACTGAAATCTTGTGATCCACCTTTATATACAGATTATGCGAAACACTAAAACTATGAACTCACCAACCTTTGTGTTGATACTTGTTAGCATGTTTATTCTCAGGTTCCCTAGAAGTTTTCCGCTGTTTGCTTATATGTTAGACAAGCTATGTGCATGGAGTCTTACATGGCATATTTTTCAAGGAAACGTTGCATTCACCAAATCATCACCATGTATCTTATTTTGACTGCATTGTCAACGGAAGTACTATTGTAAACTATTATATTACGGTGATTGTCTATATGTAGAAATCATCTGATGTCGAAAACCTTTGATTTAAATATTCATTTATGGTGTGCCTTTTCAAAAGAATGCAGTATTTACAAAACGTATCATATAGAGGTCAAATACCTCGCAATGAAATCGATGAATGACGTGTTCGTCCATATGGATTTGGAGCGATCGTCACACCACTATGGGACGCTTGTAGATTTCAAATGCCAAACATAGATTTTGGTCGAGAAATCCTGGGCCAACCGGTAACAATTGATCATTCTAGTGACTCGACGGTGGCATAGATGTTTGGGTATGGTGCACAATATCAACCCGACTATAGTAATCAAACACTTAGTTATTTTCACACTTAATAAGTGGTAGACTTATTAAGGACAACTCAATAGTAACTTACTATAAATGGAAACTTTCTAAACGTAGAAACTATCTAAACATGGAAACTTACTAAAGGAGGAAACTTACTAAAAGTGGAAAACTTTCTAGACATGGCAACTTTCTAAATATGAAAACTTTCTAAAAATAGAAATCTACTAAAAGTGGAAACTTACTAAGAATAGAAACTTAGCAAAACGAACTATACTTAAGTACATACATACTTAAACTTAAACTAGAGCAAAACATCTAAACTATTCTTAATGTCAATAGGTTAACTTTCTGCATATGTTCATCCAACTTTCTATTCCGAGGAATAACTCTCTCATCTGCTTACTAAGGTGAATTTCATAGCCCCACTTTATATTGTGCACAACTTATTTAACTTCTTGGAGTGAGACACATGCTGCTTTTACTATTTAGACACAAGTACCAACTGTTAAACTATGCTATACCCGGCTATGTCTGACTAAGTCCCTACAGTGATATTTTTAATTGCTCGTTGAATGCATTCTTAATTATTGGGGGTAGGCCTATCGGGAGTAACGTCCCTGATACATTTGACCAAAGTCATTGTATTACTTAATAATGAAATTAAACTGACAAGGACAGACACAACTTGTCATTGGGGCAAACTTGAACGTTTAGTCTAAATATCACGAACTGGCATAACTTTTTGATCCCTACGAGATCAACTTTTAGGATCTTTGTGATCTTCCTTAAACTAAAGATCTGTGTGATCTACTTTTGAAAACAAAATCTTGTGATCTAAAAACAACGATAACTACTTTTGTTAAACCTATGATTTCACTCAACCTTTTTGGTTGACACTTTAGCATGTTTGTCTCAGGTGCTGATTGATCAAGCTTACTTATTTTCTACTTATGTGATGCTACTTGGACATAGGATCTCAAGAACTATCACATTTATTATCATTGCATTTGAAACATTTACATCATTGTAATTTAAATTCTTGTAACGACATTCTATTTCCTTCCGCTGCGTTATCAATAAAGTTTATTTTTATCATATAGAATTGTTCTCATATTATAATATGTTGGTTTATTTGATATTAGTGACGTTTTCTTCCAGACCCTATCTGGAGGACGTCACATCTTTAACCATACTGCCTCTTTAGCAGCATGAGTAGCTGCTACATATTCTGCCTCTGTTGTTGACGTAGCCACAACTGACTGCAATTTTGAAACCCAGCTTACTGTTCCACCACAAAGTGTGAAAACATATGCAGTGGTAGATTTACTGTTATCAATATCTCCTGCATAATCTGACTCAACATACCCTTTGACAATAAATTCTCGTTCCCCGTAACATAATGCAACATCTAAGGTTCCCTTGATGTATCTTAGGATCCTCTTAACCGCATCCTAATGCTCTCTACCAGGGTTTGCCATGTACCAACTAACTACTCCCACTGCATGTGCAATGTCTGGTCTTGTACATATCATTGCGAACATTAAACTTCCCACTGCTGATGTATACGGTACTCGAGACATCTCTTTTCTCTCGTCTTCACTGCTAGGACTCATAACGGAGGATAACTTGAGATTAGTAGGAAGGGAGGTTGAGATTGGCTTACTATCTTGCATATTGAAGTGCTGCAAGATTTTCCTCAAGTAATTCTTTTAAGAAAGCCAAATCTTCCTATTATCTTTGTCTCGGTGAATTTGCATCCCTAGAATCTTTTTTGCGGCACCCAAGTCTTTCATTTCAAACTCCCTAGCCAACTGAGCCTTCAACTTGTTGATACGATCTTTGTTAGGGCCTGCAACTAACATGTCGTCTACATATAACAGCAAAATGACAAAATCATTGTCCCCAAACCTCTTGAAATATGCACAAGGGTCTGAATAAATTCTGCTATATTCAAGGCTCATTATGAAAGAATCAAATCTCTTGTACTAACATCTCGGCGCCTGTTTGAGACCATACAGAGATTTCTTTAATCTGCAAACCAAGTTCTCTTGTAGTTCAAAACCTTCTGGTTGAAGCATATAAATTTCTTCTTCAAGGTTTCCATGAAGAAATGCAGTTTTCACATCTAGCTGCTCTAGATGCAAATCAAATGTAGCACACATTGCTAGAACTACTCGAAATGTTGTAAGTCAAACCACGGGGGCGAATATTTCATTAAAGTCTATTCCTTCTTTCTGAGCATATCCTTTGACTACCAGTCTTGCACGATACCGCTCCACTTGATCATCACCATTTCGCTTGATCTTATACACCCATTTATTTCCAATAGGTTTTCTACCTTCCGGTAATGGCACAAGTTTCCATGTTTTATTTTTATGAAGAGATTTAATTTCTTCCTGCATAGTTGCCATCCACTGAAATGCATCTGAATGATTCAGTGTCTCGTGAAGAGTTACTGGCTCTCCTTCCTCTATTAGAAGACAATATGGAACATTGGTTTCCATAATATAATCCGAGTGCCACCCTGGACGTTTCCTTTCCCGATTAGAAATACGAATCGCTGGAGCTTCATCAACGACTACTTGATTTTCATCGTGCTCTAGTACTGCTTCAGAAGAATCTCTATGAAATTCATTTACCACCTGTATCGGTGTAGTTTATTTTGAAGTTCTAACATCTTCAAAATCTTTGTCTTCTGTAAAGATAACATCTCGGCTGACGATTACTTTGTGGGCAGTGGGGTCCCACAAGCGATACCCCTTAACTCCGTCAGCATATCACAAGAACAAACACTTTCTGGACTTCAGATCCAACTTTGTCGTTTCTTAAGAGTTGTACATTGCGTACACAGGACTTCCAAATACATGAAGGTCTGAATAATCAACCGGGTTTCCAGTCCACATCTCCATCGGCGATTTCAACTCAATCGAAGTTGACGGTGACCGATTTATCACATAACAGGCAGCACTGACTGCTTCTGCCCAGAATGATTTTCCCAAGCCTACAGTTGCCAACATCGCCCTTGTTCTATCTAACAAGGTTCAGTTCATCCGCTCTGCCACTCCATTTTGTTGAGGAGTGGATGCCGTAGTGAATTATCTTTTGATGCCTTCTTGTTTGCAGAATTTATCAAATTCATCACCAGTGTATTCTCCTCCATTATCTATCCTCAAACACTTGATCTTTTTACCAGATTCAAGTTCAACCCGCGCTTTTTAAACTTTGAAAACTTCAAACACATCTGCTTTCCTCTTGATTGGGTACACCCAACATCTCCTAGTATAATCATCAATAAATAATACAAAATACTTCGCTCCTCCTAGGGATTGAACTGGTGCTTGCCACACATCAGAGTGAACCAATTCTATAACCAATTTACTTCTAGAAGTTGATGTGTTAAACTTCAGGCAATGCTGCTTGCTGATTACACAATGCTCACAGAAAGGTAACGATACCTTTGTAAGACCAGGAATAAGATTTCTTTCAACAAGAATCTTCATACCTTGTTCAGACATATGTCCAACTTTTGATGCCATGTTATAACAACCTTATCACTTGAACTATTCGAAGCAATGGATGCTTCCGCTTCCCGTATCATCTCGCCTTTCAGAATGTATAGATTAGCACCCACCTTTTCTCCTTTTATAAGTACAACTGCGTCTTTTATGATTTTCATGATTTTGTCTTGTATCTCCATCTTACAACTAAGATCATCCAATTGTCCTAAAGACAATAAGTTCTTCTTCAAACCCTCCACGTGTCGTACACCTTGAATAGTACGAACTGTACCATCGAGCATCTTCAGAACAATATCTCCAATCCCAATGATCTTTAGTTTGTGATCACTGCAACTGTATACAAATCCTCCTGAGATACGTTCATATTGTTTGAACCATTCTCTTCTAGGGGTCATGTGAAAAGTAGCTCCTGAATCAAATTACCAGACATCAAAAATGTCTTTCTGCCTTCATTTGCTACCACTACTTCACTAAGTAAAGCAGTCCCATCTTCTGAATGCTTGCAATATTTCCTTGAGGATTAGAGTTATTTAAACTCCGACAATCCTTCTTCAGATGACCTTTCTTACCACAATTGTAGCATGTATAGGTCTTCTTCTTTCTAGACTTCGGTTTACCATGATTGTAACTTCCACTTGGGCCACGTTCTGTTGATCTCCCTCCTGAAACTACCAAGGCCTCCACTTGTCGTGAACCGGCCTGTCTGTCTTCCTTATTATTGCGCCGATTTTATTCTTCTAGAATAGCAGCTGCAACATCATCATAGGCTAAATATTATGTGAGAATATTATTGGTTCGGTTGATAATGAGTTGATCATACGAGTCAGGTAGTCTCTGAAGTAGAATTTCAGCACGTTCTTGTAACTCTATATTGCAACTCAATGAAGCAAGTTGAGAAAATAGAGTATTTAAGCTATTAATGTGCTCATTCACTGAAGTGGATTCACTCATGCGTAAAGCATATAGCTTCCTTTTTAGGAATATCTTGTTGTGGAGTGATTTGGTCTCGTACAATTTTACGAGGTGATCCTAAATCTCTTTCGCCGTCTTCTTTTCATCAATGCTAGACAAAACGCCATCTGCTAGTGCCAGATGAAGATTTGCGATAGCCTGACCGTCCATCTCTTCCCATTTTTCATCAGTCTCGGATGATGGTCCACTGATTGCCGCCAAACACTTATCCATTCTCAGGATAGCTTTCATCTTTAATTTCCATAACGAGAAATTACTCCCGTTAAACTTTTCAATTTCAAATTTCATAGACATTGCTATAATTACAATCTTCTTTTCTACAACACTATTTTTCGAGAAATAGTACTTGAAAACTTATATCGATTGAAAATAATCTTACTTAGATAAGTAGATTAATACACACTAGATATAAGAACCTAGCTCTGATACCACTTGTTGAGAAAAGCGACACCGAATTATAGCAAACCGCTAGTAATATTTGATATAAAGACAATAAAGGAACACCCAGATTTAATGTGGAAAACCCCAATAGGGTAAAAACCACGGGCAAGGAAAGAAACGTTTCACTAATAAGAATAATAGGAATTACACTTCTCTCTAATTACAAGAATAAGCACCAATCTTTATATCTCTTGTGATTAGGAGATTAACACTCACTAACTCTCTATAGACTCTTTTAGTATACAAGAACACTTGTGATTTGGGATGTATAAATGAGCATGTGTGATGCTCTATTTATACTACTTAGAAATGGAAGAAGTTGTAACCAATTTGACAACCATGTGTTAGTTGTAACCAATTTGACACCCATGTGCTAGTTGTAACCAATTTGACAACTATGTGCTAGTTGTAACCAATTTGACAACTATATGATAGTTGTAATCAAATTGACAACTAAATGAAAGTTTTAATCAAAATGACTTTGTCATGCCATCTTCTAGATTATTACATCAACATAAAGATCAAGTGGATTCACTCATATAATATCAAATATGTGGTAATATTTTATTATAATATCATTTTCATGCATTATTAGGTATTTGCAATGTATAAATACATATAAATATTTAATTTAATGTATAATATAATATAATTAATAATAATAATATTAATAATAATAGATTCATAGAAAACATGTGTAAAAATATCGATATCGTATCAAATAATTCAAGAAGGTAATGAATACTATCTTGAAACTTATTTTTATAAAATTAAAAAGAAAGTAAACATTCCAAATAGTAAAAAAGCTTCAAGATTTAAAGAGACTCATCAGGTGCATTATGTGGCAACAAGCAATTTACATTCTAAAGTTAACACTCTCTAGATTGAACTAGATGAGGCACAAAAGTACTTATATCAAAACTTGTTTTCTATTGAATGTGCAAAAATGAATTAGTAAGATAACTACTAATCGCATTAAGATTGTCTGGATGATATCATAAGCAATAATCAGTCGGCTTTTGTTCTAGGTCGCAAGATTTTGGGTAATATTCTTCTGACCCAAGAACTGATGAGAGAGTTTATCATTTTTTTGATGTGTATACTCCGATGTGCTTCTAAAGTTGATATTCAGAAGGCTTATGACACGGTTAGTTGGGACTTTCTAAATTGTATTTTGTATCTATTTAGTTTCCATAGAGTGATGATCCGTTTGATCATGAAGTGTGTCACCACGGTGTTGTTTTCTATCAATATTTATGGTGAGCTCCATGGATACTTTAAAGGGAAGCGTGACTTAAGGCAACGGTATCCTCTATCTCCAAATTTATTTTTCCTCAATTATGGAAGTTTTGACTCTTCTTCTAGCGCGTTCGATGCCATCCTAAGTGTGAAGAACGAGAGATTATTAAAGTGTGTTTTACGGATGCTTTGTTTATATTCTCTAATGTGAATATGGTTTATCTGGGTATGGTTAGGGGAAACCTAAATGATTTCAAGAACTACTCTTGACAGGTGCCAAATATTCTGAAGAATAAAGCGTATTTTGCTAATGTGCGGCAAGTGTTAAACTCCGAATGTTAGCTTTTTTGCCGTTTGAATAAGGAGAATTGTCTATCAAATATCTCGGGGTCTCATTGGTTACTACTCAGTTACACAGTAATGATTGAAAGAATATGTGTTTATTCTATCATTTTCTATTATTAATTATATTGAAGGGCTGATGAGCTAATGAAGGGTAAGGCAGAAATTAAATGGAACTATATATTGTTTCCAAAGAATGAAGATGGTCTTGAAATTAAGGTTTTGATAGAATGGATTTCCGCTCAAATAGATACACACATATAGCGTATCATGTCCCGTCATGAATTTTTATAGTTTCGATGCATATATGACCACATGCTAGCGAGTGGTAACTTTTGGTTAGTTAATGTTCCAAATAATGCAGGTTGGAGTTCGCATAAAATTTTAATTATTTGTGAAGAACTCAAAGGGCATTCTCACATGTTGCTCGGAATGGTTATGGTACATGTGCTTGGTTTTGATTTGTGGAGTACATGTGGTCCTCATGCTAATTCTTTAACGCTTTGGTCTATAGCACAAGATGGTGTTCGTAATTTTAGAGATGTATCTCTTAAAAATGAATGGTGCTAGCCCCTGGGAATCTTCATTACTATTCAATTCATATAGTTCGTGATTATAAGCGCAACAGATCCCCTGAAGTTCCATGGCTTTGGTAGTTTGGTTTCAGTATACCAAAACATACTTTTCTAATGTGGCTTCTAATGAGGGAGAAGTTAAAAACACAAGAAAAACTCAAGAATTAGGAGATTAGCTCCGATTGTGTTCTTCTTTGCCCTTTGTGTATCAAAGTTTTGGACTCCCATTACCACCTCTTCTTTAATTTTTCATTCTCCATTGTGGTATGGTTGAGAGCTAAGCAACTTATGGACTTTCCTATATTTATGATACATGGATGGATTTCATGTTGTTAGTTAGTCCTTTTGTCAAACATAATGTAGCTCGAATTATTATCGTTAAATTTCTATTTGCGATTATTATAGCAAGAAATAAAATAATAGATTCTTTAAGAAGAATAAGAGATCATGTGACCAAGTTAGTGATGATGTCTACTATATGGTGTGGCTCAAGATCATGTAAATTAAATGGAAGATTACTCCTGATATGGCCAAAATGGACGGTTTATTTCATGGTGGTGTCGTCAGGTCTCCAGCCGTCTATCGAGGTTCATCAGAGCGAATTTAGGTTTTAAATTCATAATATGCGGGTGCCTAAATATACTACTACTTCCTATGGATGAGTAAGGAAATTATGACCTGTCATTCATTTAAGAAGACAACATAATCGAACCTTTCGCAATAGCAAACTATTAATAGACCTATTATTACTAAGGAGTAGTTTGGAATAATTTTGGGTTTTCTAGTTTTTTAGGATAAACAGATATATAAAGAAAGTGATAAAGATAAAATTAGTAATTGAGATTAGGTTAAAGTAAGTGTGTGTTATGATTTCATCAGTTACATAGTTGAGAGTGTGTAATGTCGGCTCATAAATAGGTGATAACCTTAAACTCGTTATACTGGTGCTACCGGCACTGTCAGAGGACTAACATATCTCTAGATAAATACGTTAGACTTGAAGATTCTGAATAGACAGCAATGTCCCATACCCTCGACACTCGAGAAACATCAACTACATGCAAACACTGACGGATCATCAATAGGAGTGACACGGTGAGGTGACATATTAACGATCCTTAAGGTCTAAACTTTCTTAAGCATACGCAAAGATAGAAGGCATCCCTGATCTGAGAGACATGATGTGTTTCTGATGCTTTCGTTAATGATTGGACTTCTTAAATCAGTTAGGCCCTTAATTAAAAGAGAATAACCATAAAGAATACCAGGGCCAAGTTACAGAGTCACCTCCATAAACACGTTTGGTTATCCTAACGGTCTAATCCTTTTTTAGTTTTAAACAAAAAGTTCCTGAATTAACCAAGAATCCTCAAGCCAAGCGCAATGCTTGATACTTCGTTATAGTCCAATTAACTGTATCCACACTGGATATTAGCTTCCATGACCATACATGGAAGAGGAATAGAGTACTACAACCGTTGTGCCTCCTCATAAGCTTACAATGTGTAAATGCGAGTGACTACACAGGCATATCTCAAGGCCAACCAGGTACTACGTATCTCAGTCAGAGTTTCCATTACGAAAGATCAACTGCTGGAATCCATAGTGGAGTTTGCCTTACTACAACCGTTGTGCCTCTGACAAACGCACTATATATACGACAGAGGTTTCTTACCAAGGGGTGACACAAATAGTGTACTCTTAATTGGGGTTCCCCACTTCCCAATAACATAGCCAACAAATAATTTTTATTAGTTGAAAAAGCGATTGAGTTTAAATCATATCGGAAAGTATCTCAACAGCATCACATTACACAATAATTATTTCAGCATCGTAACTGATTACGTCATAACAAACACTTAAAGATAACTACTCGCTAATCATGGCAATAATATCATCTATCATAACAATAATGGGAAAAATTATAACAGATGGAGTAAAAGGGATAAAAGTACCAGTAGATTAATCGAGTTCCAAAAGTACAAAAGTGACAACTTCAGCCTCTAAACAGCTCCTACTACGATCTTCGGCATTTGCCTTTAGGTACTAAATATCCCGATTGGATGTGCGAAGGTGTCATGACCCGAAAAATTTTGACTTATTTTGAACCAAATCTATATATGAGTTAATAATTCTGAGACGATAAGCTAAGTCTGTTAAACGGAGCCTCAAAATTTTTGAACTGCTTTCAAGAATTCAGTTAACCTTTAACTATTCCCGATGATTCACGAACAATTGTTGTAAATAAATATGTAATATATATATATATACATATTATATATTACGTAATTAATAACTTGTAATATTAATATATTAAATTACAAGTTGAAAATATAGTTGTTATACTAATATTATTATTACTTTATTATTAATATTAATATTAATATTAATATCAGTATCACTAATATTATTATTATTAATATATAATATGAAATTTATTATACGTAGTTTGTTATATTATTATTATTATTATTTTTATAATTATAATTACCATTATCATCAAAAATTAATATAGTTATTATTATTAATATAAAAATAATACAATTTAAGGTTATTATCATAAATAATATTATTATAATTTTTACATTTATCATTATCATTATTATTATTATTATTATTATTATTATTATTATTATTATTATTATTATTATTATTATTATTATTATTATTATTATTATTATTATTATCATTATTATTACTTTTATTATTATTAATAATACTATCAAATTATTATTATTAATATATTTATTAATCAGTTATTAATATATTTATTAATATATTTAACAATAATATCAATCAAAAATAAAATTAAAAAGCCAAAAATAATGTACACAATCAGATTATATAAAAATCAAATCTTCTTTTTATTTTTTTATTTTATTTTTGTTACCTGCTCCTGATTTCTTATATGTATTTTATAAAAAAAAAATTAGGTATTTAATTAGCATCTTATTTTTTTCGTTTGTGATTCAACATCGACACATACTCCATTATTCAATCAGATACAAACAAATTAGATTTTAGGTCATGATCTACTTTTTAATTTTTTTTTATATCGTGATCAAACTTTTATATATTTTTTTCTCTGAGTTGGATCCTGTAGAGCCTCTTTGCTATAAAACAAGAGATTTCTCTGTGTTATTATCAAAATCATTCAACTCGTCAATTCCATTATCAATTACCACTAACCATTAGATCTTTTGATTCGATTGAATTAAAACAGAAAATAAGAACAGTCATATACTCTGTATGTGAAACCTTTCTACCCAAAACTCAAAACCGAATCAATCTTCAAAATCTAGAAATGCAGAAGTATTAGGAATCCTTTACTCAATCCATTTGCAAAGTTTTAATTATTAATTTTCAGAATCAAGAACGAATTTTGGAGTCAAAGTTTCAAAACAAAAAGTCAACAGCTGTGTTCTTCATGAAATTCAAAATCGTTGTAATGTTTCTGGTTAAATTAATGATTTGAAAAGTTTATAGGTATGATTTGAAAACTATTTCATGAAGAAAGCGTGGTCTAAAACGATCCAAATTTCAAAATCAAGATTTAAGTTTATTTTTTTTTCGAAGCTTAACAGCTGCTGCTGCTGTTAATTTCATTTTTATTTATTTCTTATCTGTCAATCTATATACACCACAACCATGCTTCTGTTTCATTTACAAATCACAAAACCAATTCATTGTTAGAATGGATTTTGGTTCTGGTCGATTGATTAAATGAATAAGAAGAAAGAAACTGAAATACGGGTTAAATATATTTATGCTATGACTAAAATCAGAAAGTAATAGATAGAATGATGGTTAAGGGTGTTTACGGGTTAGCAAGAGGTTACGGGTTCGAGCCCGGTTTGTGGCCATTTTTTTTTAGAAAAGGCTTATAAGGTAGTTCTCATTTTTTATTATTATTATTATTATTATTATTATTATTATTATTATTATTATTATTATTATTATTATTATTATTATTATTATTATTATTATTATTATTATTATTATTATTATTATTATTATTGTTATTATTATTCTTAGTATTATTATTACTAATATAAGTATTATGATAGAAATTTCATTTATTATTATTATGATTATAGTTACAAATATGATTTTTATGTTATTACTAATATTATTATTATTAAGTATTAATTATTATTATCAAAATTACCATTTTCATAACCATTATTATTAAATTTTTCATTTTATTAAAAACTACTGTTATTATCATTATCATTATTTTTACAAATATTATCTTAGTATTATTAAAAAATAATGTTTTAACAAACAAATGATATATATAAATAAAAATGTATTTAGTACATATAACATAACAAATGTATATTTTTATTTAATTAAAATATATAAATGAATATATAATGAAATATATAAGTTATTGATATAAAAAGTATATCACTAATATATATATATATATATATATATATATATATATATATATATATATATATATATATATATATATATATATATATATATATATATATATATATATATATTTGTTCGATTACAAGTATATGTGTTAATATATATAGTTGATATAGGTTCGTAAATCCGAGGTCAACTCTGCACTTGTTCAGTGCCGTCATACGCATAATTACTACGAATTACAGTATCGTGAGTTTTCATAGCTCCCTTTTTAATTGCTTTTGAAATATATATTTTTGGGCTGAGAATACATGCAATGTTTTATAACTGTTTTACAAAATAGACACAAGTACTAAACTTGATTCTACATGGGTTAGAATCACAAATATTCCCCTAGCTTGGTACATTAATCTATTGGTTTATGAACTGGTAGGCGCGAATCCTATTGATAGATCTATCGGATTTGACAACCCCATCCGGGCTAGTCGCGCTAGCAGTGAACGGATGTTTAGTACTTCAAGGTTATTATTGCACTTAATTCGGTGCACTATATACATCAGGGTATTCATTATTATTGTTGTTAAGGCTTGTTACCGAGTGCCCATGGTTGTAGAATATTTTTTTTATTACACTGCGGTGTAAGAATATTTATGGAAACTGAAATTTTGTGGTCTATTACTATTTCTGAAATCATTGTTTATAATAAACCTATGAACTCACCAACCTTTTGGTTGACACTTTTTAGCATATTTATTCTCAGGTATTAAAGAAATCTTTCGCTGTGCATTTGCTCATTTTAAAGATATTACATGGAGTTGTTCATGGCATATTTAGGTCAGTACCTCCCAATGAGACCAATAGTTGAAGACTTCATCCAGATGGATTTGGACGGGTTGCTTCAATTGGTATCAGAGTGTTGGTCTTAACAAACCAAAATTTTTATTAGTGTGTCTAACCGGTAGTTGTTAGGATGCATTAGTGAGTCTGGACTTCGACCGTATCTGTTTATTATACGTTTTACTTATCATTTCTTGGCAGAAAATACATGCTTATTATTTTTAGGCTAAACACGTATTACTGTAATTATTGCATAGATGATGTACAGACAAATTCATATGCTATCATATTTATCACAGTAGACTTTATCTGACACTTTTTCTAAATTTCCTCTGTAAATTACGGAATCTTTTTGCTATATATACGTATTCGAGGAGACAAAGATATCATTCAGTATTCAACACCCCATCTCATATCAAAAACCCTTTATCCGATCATATAATATGGATTTTTTACTTGATTCCTCGAGCTCCAATGGCAGCGTAACTGGAATGAACCAACCTATTAGCCATCATCTATTCTGGATGAAATGGGGATGGGTTCGTAGTCGACTAAATCAATGGAGACAAGAAGAAGGCGATCCTTTCCATCCACCAAATTTCCCTCTCGGCGAAGAACCCGAAGCACTTACCGGCGAACCCGTTCGAACCACCATCTTCACCCTCATTTCCAGAATAGCTCGCAACGACTATATAATATCTAAAATTTTAAAATTCATTCATCCCCTCGTCCCAACCACCAATCATCCCGGAGTAATAGAAGAAGTCAACGAGCTTCGCGCTCGAATAGTAGCTATGAAGAATATGGTGCAATATCGACGAGCATCAGCAGCACCAGCAGCATAACCAGTACCACCACCCACAACATCCACAACCCATGCCTCAACATCACACTCAATACCTCGAACATCAATGTCATACGCCCCATAGATACCAAAGAATACCAAAAATAATAAACGATGAAGTATTGATTCATAACTTTATTGGAGAAATATTATGCGACGATTAAGTAATCTCTAAAGTTTTAGAGATTATTCAATTCTAATTCAAAACATAAATCAAATGAGTTTAATTTAATATTAACTCATCAAATCTATATTACTTCTGCAGAATATATACATTTTCATAAAGACTGTAATAAAAATTCTCTTGTACAAAATATTACTTGTGAATTTTTTAACAGGTAGGTAATACCCGAGAAATATATAAGTTCACAATAAATATGTTACATCATACATATTTTGACTCATAAATCATTAACTATACTCACTACCTTCACAGCGATACACAATCATTTTCATATAAATTCAATTACATATTCTGATTTAGACAAAACAGAATCTAGGTCAAGATTTAGCAGGCGACGTCACTCCTAGATCCCTACATCTTTCAAAGCTATACTTTGACTTTAAAACTATGCTAGGACATCACCTCTATTCATAAAACCCAGAAAAATATTCATGTCGTTCAAAATTCTAGAACATCATATGTATATTGACGATTACCATCTGCGTTCAAACTCTTCAAAATTCTTGAACACACCTCGGATTACTAACCAGTGATTCAGATATGTTAACGGTGTGAATGTTGATGAAGCAGCAAAATCTATAGATAGTCTTAATGGCCAAAAGCTTGATAATAAAGAATAGTGTGTTGAAAAAGCTCAGATTTAGAACTGAAAAACGGATTGAGCAAGCTATGAAGGAGGCTGTGGACAAATCACAAGGACTAAACATGTATTCAAAGAATCTAGAGTATTCAGTATCTTCTGAAATTCTAAGCTAATACCTTGCTCATTACTTATCTTAAATCCTTACGGAAGAATTTTCTTCATTATTGGAAATTTCAAGATATCATCGTATCTTTCATTATAAATATCTTCAATATTTCTGAAGATATCTTTATAAATATTTTTATCCGAAATTATCCATTTTCTCGTGCTATCTATGTTACATCATAAAAGAAACTGTTTTAGTTTCTATCCTTCTGTAAAAATTTGACATTAAATTATGAATGATTTCTGGAGAAGTGTTGTGAATTGAATCATGAATTAGTATAATATAATGACGTCGGGCCAACGTGGTTATATTATAGTAAGTCATGCTGAGTTTCTAATGGAACGTAATAAAGGTTCACAGATCATACCCTCATCATGAACCATGTTACATAACTCTTTCATTCTATTTAACCTCTAAACATATCAAGAAAATATTTTTCTTGATGATTCGGTCTTTTTCGGATATTCTGGTAATTTGACAAATCAAATCGTGCTATTACCTTTCCTTTCTGCTTTGTATATTATGATCATTCGAAACTCCATACCTACGAATTCTGGACCATTATTCGCTTGACTTGAAGTCGGGAAGGAAAAAAAATGCATGGAGCTCCTAAATATAAAGGAAAATATAAAGCCTGACAACAACACATAAATTACAAACCATGTATATCAATACGTATTGCAACGTAAAGACACGGGAGAATTAAAATACTATAACCCCAAGGTAATAGTAGAAGTAAATAGATTCCTCCGGTGAAAGAAAAAAAAGAAAAATGACAGATACGATAGCCAGGAAAATGTCAAGAATCAGGACTGGATTTAGCATTTTTACAATATATTGGGATGTATGAAATAAGGAAGAAGATTATATGAGTGGTGAAAATAATGAAACGGAAGATGTTAATTTATAGCGAAATATCCGACATAGCAATCGAGGCAGATGATCGCATTTAATTAAAAAAAAATCCTAATTTCCTTAATTACCGGAGAATCAAATCTTATACAGATTACGAAGATTTTCTTAAATCCCTTGAAATCCAGAAATCAACCGTGACTACGTCAAAAGTTAAGGCGAACATTTAATTTCCTCATTTCACTCTTTTGTGATAGCTTCACTCATACTCTTCACGTAATAGAATTGTTTTATTACTCAATAGTGATAAAACTCTATCTTTCAACTCATATTCGTCATGAAAATATTTTTATTGTTAGCCATGATGACCACAATCAAATTTTGAGACGAAATTTCTTTTAACAGGTAGGTACTGTCATGACCCAGAAAATTTTGACTTATTTTGAACCAAATCTATATATGAGTTAATAATTCTGAGACGATAAGCTAAGTCTGTTAAACTGAGCCTCAAAATTTTTGAACTGTTTTCAAGAATTCAGTTAACCTTTAACTATTCCCGACGATTCACGAACGATTGTTGTAAATAAATATGTAATATATATATATATATATATATATATATATATATATATATATATATATATATATATATATATATATATATATATATATATATATATATATATATATATATATATATATATGTATATACTTATTATATATTACAAAATTAATAACTTATAATATTAATATATTAAATTACAAGTTGAAAATATAGTTGTTATACTAATATTATTATTACTTTATTATTAATATTAATATTAATATCAGTATTACTAATATTATTATTATTAATATATAATATGAAATTTATTATACGTAGTTTGTTATAATTATTATTATTATTATTATTATTATTATTATTATTATTATTATTATTATTATTATTATTATTATTATTATTATTATTATTATTTTTATAATTATAATTACCATTATCATTAAAAATTAATATAGTTATTATTATTAATATAAAAACAATACAATTTATGGTTATTATCATAAATAATATTATTATAATTTTTATATTTATCATTATCATTATAATTATTTATTATTTATTATTATTATTATTTCTATTATTTCTATTATTATTATTATTATTATTATCATTATTATTAATTTTATTATTATTAATAATATTATCAAATTATTATTATTAATATTTTTATTAATCAGTTATTAATATATTTATTAATATATTTAATAATAATATCAATTAAAAATAAAATTAAGAAGTCAAAAACAATGTACAGAATCAGATTATATAAAAATCAAATCTGCTTTTTATTTTTTTATTTTATTTTTGTTACCTGCTCCTGATTTCTTATATATATATTTTATAAAAAAAATTAGGTATTTGATTAGCTTCTTATTTTTTTTATTTGTGATTCAACATTGACACATACTCCATTATTCAATCAGATACAAACAAATTAGATTTTAGGTCATGATCTGCTTTTTAATTTTTTTTATATATCGTGATCAAACTTTTATATTTTTTTTTCCTCTAAGTTGGATCCTGTCAAGCCTCTTTGCTATAAAACAAGAGCTTTCTCTGTGTTATTATCAAATCATTCAACTCGTCAATTCCATTATCAATTACCACTAACCATTACAGCTTTTCATTCGATTGAATTAAAATAGAATATAAGAACAGTCATATATTCTGTACGTGAAACCTTTTTATCCAAAACTCAAAACTGAATCATTCTTCAAAATCTAGAAATGCAGAAGTATTAGGAATCCTTTACTCAATCTATCTGCAAAGTTTCAATTATTAATTTGTAGAATCAAGAACGAATTTTGGAGTTAAAGTTTCAAAACAAAAAGTCAACAGCAGTGTTCTTCATGAAATTCGAAATTGTTGTAATGTTTCTGGTTAAATTAATGATTTGAAAAGTTTATAGGTATGATTTGAAAACTATTTCATGAAGAAAGCGTGGTCTAAAACGATCCAAATTTCAAAATCAAGATTTGAGTTTATTTTTTTTTCTTCAAAGCTTAACAACTGCTGCTGCTGTTAATTTCATTTTTTTTATTTCTTGTCTGTCAATCTATATACACTACAACCATGCTTCTGTTTCGTTTACAAATCACAAAACCAATTCATTGTTAGAATGGATTCTGGTTCTGGTCGATTGATTAAATGAAGAAGAAGAAAGAAACTAAAATACGGGTTAAATATATTTATGCTACAACTAAAATCAGAAAGAAACAGATAGAACGATGGTTAAGGGTGTTTACGGTTTAGCAAGAGGTCACGGGTTTGAGCCCGGTTTGTGGCCATTTGTTTTGTAAAAGGCTTATACGGATAGTTCTCATTTATTATTATTATTATTATTATTATTATTATTATTATTATTATTATTATTATTATTATTATTATTATTATTATTATTATTATTATTATTATTATTATTATTATTATTATTATTATTATTATTATTATTATTATTATTCTTATTATTATTGTTATTGTTATTATTAAGTATTAGTATTATTATTGTTAGTATTATTATTACTAATATAAGTATTATGATAGAAATTTCATTTATTATTATTATGATTATAGTTACAAATATGATTTTTAATGTTATTACTAATATTATTATTATTAAGTATTAAGTATTATTATCAAAATTACCATTTTCATAACCATTATTATTAAATTTTTCATTTTATTAAAAACTAATTTTATTATCATTATCATTATTTTTACAAATATTATCTTAGTATTATAAAAATATACCGTTTTAACAAACAAATGATATATAAATAAAAATGTATTTAGTACATATAACATAACAAATGTATATTTTTATTTATTTAAAATATATAAATGAATATATAAAGAAATATATAAGTTATTGATATAAAAAGTATATCACTAATAATATATATATATATATATATATATATATATATATATATATATATATATATATATATATATATATATATATATATATATTGTTCGATTACGAGTATATGTGATAATATATATACTTGATATAGGTTTGTGAATCCGAGGTCAATTATGCACTTGTTCAGTGCCGTCATACGCATAATTACTACGAATTACAGTATCGTGAGTTTTCATAGCTCCCTTTTTAATTGCTTTTGCAATATATATTTTTGGGCTGAGAATACATGCAATGTTTTATAACAGTTTTACAAAATAGACACAAGTACTAAACTTAATTCTATGTGGGTTAGAATTACAAATATACCCCTAGATTGGTACATTAATCTATTGGTTTATGAACTGGTTGGCGCGAATCCTATTGATAGATCTATCTGGTACTTCGAGTTTATTATCGCACTTGATTCGGTGCACTATATACATCAGGGGTATTCATTATTATTGTTGTTAAGGCTTGTTATCGAGAGCCCATGGTTATAGAATGTTTTTTTTATTACACTGCGGTGTAAGAATATTTATGAAAACTGAAATTTTGTGGTCTATTACTATTACTGAAATCATTGTTTATGATAAACCTATGAACTCACCAACCTTTTGGTTGACACTTTTTAGCATGTTTATTCTCAGGTATTAAAGAAATCATCTGCTGTGCATTTGCTCATTTTAAAGATATTACATGGAGTCGTTCATGGCATATTTAGGTCAGTACCTCGCAATGGGACCAACAGTTGAAGACTTCGTCCAGATGGATTTGGACGGGTCGCTTCAGAAGGCCTTGAAAGTATCTAACTAGGAAGAAATAATTGAGAATTGTGAAGTGAAGTGTGTAGCGACCCGACAAAATCGTCATTTACGGCGCCGTCTACTTAGGTCCCGTTACGTGGTCATAAGTCTTCAAAACAACGTTTGACCAAAATTATGTCGCATTCATCTTAAAAGTAAAGATGTTTCAAGGTTTACAAAGTAGTTCGACAATTAGTTACATAACAAAGTTTAAAGTACAAATGAAACATATGCGACACAATTTGAAAGTAGTCAAAAGACGCTCCACGTATGCATGTATACTCGACATCCAAGCAAGCATCAAAAGTAATGAGCGGAAGCATGTATCACAAAACGTTCAAGGACCTGAGAAAAATATAGAAATCTGTCAACGAAAACGTTGGTGAAATCACAGGTTTAAGTAAGTAAGTACAAGTGAACCATAAGATTTGTAACATTGATATAATAGTAATACATTCCAAAAGTTTGTTTCACGAGCACCCAATTATCAATGCTTAACATTCCTTCCATAGAACCCCATCACAATAGTGTTAGAACATACACTGTTTCTCGAAAATATATTCCATTCGTAAACGGTAGCGAACCGTTTGAATGAGGGTTTGTCAAACCCATATGGCCATATAACATAATTTCTCGCTTACACCCGGCAAGTGTAACTAATGATAATCGAATTGAGGATTTTTGTTCAAACTCGTATGTAGAATGTTTGTTTTCCCGTACTTGTGTTCACTTAGTAAAAAGAAACGTTTATGTTTTCTCATCCCAAATGTAAGTTCAAAAGAGTAAAAGTGAGACTATGATCTCACCTTGAGTGCATGTATGAAAAGGTACTTCAACAAGTAAACGTGTGCAAGGACGAGTGCTAGTCTTGACCTACGCAAATAGGTTTGTATCAATATCGGTAAACACGGTCGATCAAAGTGTTCAATTAGTCCTATGGCTCGTTAAGACTCGATTATAATAGCATGTGAATCAAATTGTCATGTATCATGCAAGGTACAAGTATAAAAGCATGTTAGAATGATTGCACAAACATTTGGTTAAGTTTGATTAAAAGTCAACTTTGGTCGGGTCAAAGTCAACGAAAAAGTCAACACGTTCGGGTCGGGTCCCGAACTATTTTTCTGAGGTTTTTATTCATATATAAGCATGTTAGAACAAGTTACATGTGAATCGAAGGTGTGTAGCATAGCAAACATTATTCGTATATTGGACAAGGAGGTCAGAACCTGGACACGCCTAATGTCGCGCCGCGACTTAGGCTGGCCGCGCCGCGACAATACACGCGAGCTGGTACCTGGCCAGTTTCAGTTTTCTAAGTCTCAAACCAAAACCTTTTTATGCATAAAACACAAACCGTAAACACATAGAACTCGCATCTTATATCGTTGGAAAGCTCTTTTGACAAGGAAAACAACTAAGCACATTTCAACAACCAAAAACATCATTTGTAACAATCGACTTTCCAAAATAAATGATCAATTAATGTTCATCATAAATGCTCAAGTTCATAAATGCACAAAATAGGATTCAGGAACTTAATGCATGCATATAATACGCCGTTTTGTAGATAATAAAGCATATGATCTAACTAACTACTTACCAACCACAATTCATGGTATTCAATACATTAAATGTTCACATTCAATTCTATCATACCCTAACCAACAACATCAAAATCACTAATCATGTTTATGAAGTTTTCTAAAGCAACCTACACATCAAATTGAAGCTAGTGATGTTAGGAACACATTTAATACATGCATTTATAACATTTAACATCATTCAAACAACCAAATCACCAAATCAAACACACCAAAGTTTATGTTCATGCTAGTTACTTCAAATAACTAAATCGAACATATAAATCATATATTCATGTTAGACTTGAGCCATAGACACTAATTAACAACTTTATAAGTTAAAAACATCAAGAACACAAAATCTAGTGATTTTAGAAAGTTACCCAAATGAGATGTAATCGGTATGGAATCGAAGAGTAAGTTGCAAGGATTTCAAATATGTAATTTGTTTGGATTGAAGCTTGCTAGATTTGATTTAGATGATGAATCTTTGTAATGGATAATTAGAGAAAAATGTGGAAGTAGTAAAAGAAAAGAGAAAAGAAAATGGAATAATGAATGGATGAGGTTGAAGGTTTGACTAGTTGACCTAGTCAAATCTTTTTCCTCTTGGCAAGTTTAGTCCCTCCACTTTGAATCGGGTGCGTGAATTACCTAAACGAGATAATTTAAAACGCGTATCAACGGGAGATGTTATAAATATATAACGGACTTTGAAATAGTTAAACAGAAAGTAAACGAAAAAAGGCGGGATGTTACATTACCTACCCCTTAAAAGAAATTTCGTCCCGAAATTTAAGTAGACGTAGTAGTCGTTGTATCTTCCTCGGGATCTTGCATTTCCGAATTCGCGAATAGATGAGGATACTTCCTTTGCATTTGATCTTGTCTTTCCCAAGTAAACTCGGGTCCCCTTTTGGCGTTCCAACGGACCTTGACAATTGGAATTCGGCTTTGTTTTAACGTTTTGACGGAGGTGTCTACAATTTCAACCGGTTCCTCCACAAAATGAAGTTTGTCATCAATAGTAAGTTCCTCGAGAGGGATGACGATATCGGGTTCGGCAAGACACTTTTTCAAGTTAGATATATGGAAGGTAGGATGAACGGAGTTCAATTGAGGTGGAAGATCTAAATGATAAGCAACGGTTCCAATACGCTCCAAGATTTCGAAAGGACCAATATACCGCGAATTTAGCTTCCCGCGTTTCCTAAAACGGATTACACCTTTCCAAGGTGCGACTTTTAACATTACTCGGTCACCGACTTCGGGCCGTCCTAAGCCTATCTCGAATTTGAACGATTTTCTCGGTTGTTTCATGAATGAGTTCGGGTCCGGTGATTTGTGTGTCGCCTACTTCGGCCCAACAAAGAGGAGAATGACATTTTCGGCCATATAAAGCTTCGAATGGTGCGGCGTTAATACTCGCATGATAACTATTATTGTAGGAGAATTCGGCGAGAGGCAAGTGCTTATCCCAAGCTTTTCCAAAGTCGACAATGCAAGCTTGTAGCATGTCTTCCAAGGTTTGAATTGTGCGTTCGCTTTGTCCGTCGATTTGCGGATGGTATGCGGTGCTCATGTCTAAACGTGTTCCCAACGCTTCTTGTAAAGTACACCAAAATCTAGAAACAAAATGGCCATCTCGGTCGGAGATAATCGATAAGGGTACACCGTGTCGGGCTACGATTTCTTTAATGTAAAGTTGTGCGCGTTTCTCCATGTTGTCGGTTTCCTTCATGGCTAGGAAATGCGCGGATTTGGTGAGAAGGTCAACAATAACCCAAATAGTATCATATCCGCCAACCGTCTTTGGTAGTTTGGTGATAAAATCCATCGTTATCCTTTCCCACTTCCATTGCGGGATTTCGGGTTGTTGAAGTAGTTCGGACGGTCCTTGATGTTTGGCTTTGACTTTGGAGCATGTTAGGCATTTTCCAACATAAGTAGGAACGTCCCTTATAATGTTCGGCCACCAATATTGTTCTTTTAGGTCGTGATACATCTTATTGGCACCGGGGTGAATCGAATATCTTGACTTATGGGCTTCGTCTAAAATAAGGATTCGCAAGTCTCCATAACTAGGCACCCAAATTCTTCCGGCGAAATATCGGAGTCCGGTTTCTTTAACTTTGAATCGGTAGGTGAGGATGTTCAAGTATTCGAGAGAGATGTTTTCATCCTTGAGAGCCTCGTCTTGGGCTACACGAATTTGACTATTGAGGTTGGTGTGAATGGTGATGTTTAATTCTCGAACACGGAGAGGCACCGCTCTTTCTTTTCGACTTAAGGCATCGGCTACTACGTTTGCCTTCCCGAGATGGTAACGAAGCTCACAATCATAATCGTTTAAAGTTTCAATCCACCGTCGTTGTCTCATGTTTAGTTGCTTTTGATCGAAGATGTGTTGGAGGCTTTTGTGATCGGTGAAGATGGTACTTTTGGTTCCATAAAGATAATGTATCCACATTTTAAGTACGAAGATAACGGCTTCGAGTTCGAGATCATGTGTCGTATAGTTCCGTTCATGAATTTTGAGTTGTCGAGAGGCATAAGCAATGAATTTCTTTCGTTGCATCAATACACACCCAAAACCATGTTTCGAGGCGTCGCAATATACAACAAAGTCATCATTACCTTCAGGAAGTGAAAATATAGGAGCGGTGGTTAGCTTTGTCTTCAGGATTTGAAATGCGGATTCTTGTTCGGTTGCCCAAACGAATTTCTTTCCCTTGTGAGTTAACGCGGTTAGAGGACGAGCAACTAAAGAGAAATCCTTGATGAATCTACGGTAGTATCCGGCGAGACCCAAAAATTGACGAATGTGAGTAGGAGTAGTAGGAGTCTCCCATTTACTAATGGCTTCGATTTTCGATGGATCGACTTTAATACCTTGATCACTTACAACATGACAAGAAATTGAACTTCCTTCAACCAAAATTCACACTTGGAGAATTTGGCATAAAGTCGTTCTTGTCTTAAGAGTTCAAGAACAAGTCAGAGGTGTTCCTCGTGTTCTTCTTCGCTTTTAGAATAAACCAAAATATCATCGATGAACACGATAACGAAAATGTCAAGATACGGTTTGCACACGCGGTTCATAAGATCCATGAACACCGCCGATGCGTTAGTGAGACCAAATGGCATTACAAGAAATTCATAACTACCATAACGAGTTCGGAAAGCGGTTTTGGAGACATCTTCCCCCTTAACCCTTAATTGATGATAACCCGAGCGGAGATCGATTTTCGAATATACACAAGACCCTTGTAGTTGATCAAAGAGGTCATCGAAGCGAGGAAGAGGATATCGGTTCTTAACCGTCAATTTGTTTAGTTCACGATAATCAATGCACATTCGTAGGGATCCTTCTTTTTTTTTAACAAAAAAAATCGGAGCGCCCCAAGGTGAATGGCTAGGTTGGATAAAACCACGATCAAGTAGTTCTTGGATTTGACTTTGCAATTCTTGCATTTCGGATGGAGCGAGTCTATATGGTGCACGTGCTACGGGTGCGGCTCCCAGAATAAGATCAATTTGGAATTCAACCGGTCGATGAGGTGGAAGACCCGGCAATTCGTCGGGAAATACATCGGAATAGTCACTAACAATTGGCACATCATCGATGTGCTTCTCATCGGACTCGACTTTCTTAACGTGAGCAAGGATCGTAAAACAACCCTTACGGAGTAGTTTTCTAACTTTAATGCATGAAACGAGGTTGAGTCCGGTGCAACTCTTATCGCCATAGACGACCAAAGGTTCGCCGTTCTCGATAGAAATCCGGATTGCGTTAAGATCACAAAGGATGTGAGATTTCATTTTGGCTAGCCAATTCATATCGATTATTACATCGAAGCTTCCTAGTTCCATGGGTATCAAGTCAATTTCAAACTCATTACCCAAAATATTTAACGTACACCCCCGGTAATATGTGTCGGCACTCAATAGTTTCCCGTTGGCCACTTCAATGGTATAAGTGGTATCTAGTGAAAGTGGTGGAGTGCTAAAAGAATGAATTAAAGTCTTGGATACAAAGCATTTATCGGCACCCGAATCGAATAAACAAGTAACATAAGTGTTGTTGAGAAGAAACGTACCCGTGACTAATTCATTGTCATCTCGGGCTTCCTCGGTGTTGATGTTGAAAGCTCGGCCGCGCGTATTGGGGTTATCTTTCTTCTTCGGGAATGCATTTCTATAATGGCCCGTTTGGCCACATTCGTAACAAGTGCCCGTTTTTGGTGCATTGGGCCCCTTTCGAGCGATGGGGGCGACAATTTTACATTCGTTGGCCTTATGACCAACTCCTTGGCACCGATGGAAAATTAGCTTGCCACATTCACCAAAGTGGTGCTTGTTGCATTTGTTGCAAAGAGGTAGGTTTCCAGCATAACCTTTCTTGCCGTCGGAGGTGTAAGGCTTCTTGGCAAAGTTGTTGTTGCTTGATTGGGGGGCTTCCCATTTTCTTTTGTTGTTACCCGACTTATCCTCGGCTTTAGGTGCCGGCACTACAATTTCGTCCACCGTTTCTATCAACTTGCGAGCCATGTTCAAAGCTTCTTGATGATTAGTGGGTTTGGATGACATTACCACGTGTTTGATGCTCTTTGGGAGACCATCCATGTAAAGTTCAACCCTTAAAGCTTCGGGGTTCACAAGGTTTGGGCACATCAAGGCTAGTTCGGAAAATCGTTGATTATAAGCCTTGAGATCGTTTCCGACCGCTTTTAAAGTTCTTAGTTCTTGTTCGAGCCTTCGGGTTTCTTCACGAGGGAAATATTCGAAGATCATCTTTTCCCTTAAGTCGGCCCAAGAGAGGGCGTGAGCTTCATCGGTACCCACCGATTGTACATAGGTGTTCCACCATGTGAGGGCGACACCGGCGAAAGTGTGAGTGGAGTATTTGACCTTATCTTGGTCCCGACAACTGCTTATGCTAAAGACGGCCTCCGTTTGTTCGAACCATCGAGTGAGAGTATCCGGTCCCCTAATCCCATCAAAAGTATGAGGTTTGTACCCCATGATGGCTTTATAGGAGCATCCCTCGCTTGAGTTACTGGCTCCTTGATTGTTGTTGTTGTGGTTGTTGTTATTGTTGTTGTTGGAGGAGTGACTGGCCATGGCCGCATCCACGGCAGTGGCTATCATTCGTTGTAGAGCTTGTTCGGGAGTCTCATGGCATGGCACACGACGAGGAGGCATTGTTCCTTCAAAACACAAGAATACCGTTGATTAGTATTTTCAATAATACTAATCATGATATGGAATAAGGATAGAGAGAAAAATTTTCCTTGACTCGCCTTAAATTCTTTATGCCACAATGTCGGAACGTTCATATGAGTCACCGTAATATAATCCCGGAAATTATATTACCCTGATTCATATGTGCATTCGACATCATTTCATATAGTCAAGGTGGCGTGTCAATCAAATTAAACAACGTGAGATTAAGATGAACAAAGAGTAGATATGAGTAGAAACGTTCGAGTATAAATGCATAAGTAGTCAAGTAATTTCTACTTCAAGTCTATATGCCAGTTGTAGTCTAGACTCACTAATGTACCCTATGACTCGGGGTTGACACCAATGAATTCTAAATCCCTACAACCAACGCTCTGATACCATCTGTAGCGACCCGACAAAATCGTCATTTACGGCGCCGTCTACATAGGTCCCGTTACGTGGTTATAAGTCTTTAAAACAACGTTTGACCAAAAGTATGTCGCATTCATTTCAAAAGTAAAGATGTTTCAAGGTTTACAAAGTAGTTCGACAACTAGTTATATAACAAAGTTTAAAGTACAAATGAAACATATGCGACACAATTTGAAAGTAGTCAAAAGACGCTCCACGTATGCATGTATACTCGACATCCAAGCAAGTATCAAAAGTAATGAGCGGAAGCATGTATCACAAAACGTTCAAGGACCTGAGAAAAACATAGAAATCTGTCAACGAAAATGTTGGTGAAATCATAGGTTTAAGTAAGTAAGTACAAGTGAACCACAAGATTTGTAACATTGATATAACAGTAATACATTCCAAAAGTTTGTTTCACGAGCACCCAATTATCAATGCTTAACATTCCTTCCATAGAACCCCATCACAATAGTGTTAGAACATACACTGTTTCTCGAAAATATATTCCATTCGTAAACGGTAGCGAACCGTTTGAATGAGGGTTTGTCAAACCCATATGGCCATATAACATAATTTCGCGCTTACACCCGACAAGCGTAACTAATGATAATCGAATTGAGGATTTTTGTTCAAACTCGTATGTAGAATGTTTGTTTTCCTGTACTTGTGTTCACTTAGTAAAAAGAAACGTTTATGTTTTCTCATCCCAAATGTAAGTTCAAAAGAGTAAAAGTGGGAATATGATCTCACCTTGAGTGCACATATGAAAAGGTACTTCAACAAGTAAACGTGTGCAAGGACGAGTGCTAGTCTTGACCTAAGCAAATAGGTTTGTATCAATATCGGTAAACACGGTCGGTCAAAGTGTTCAATTAGTCCTATGGCTCGTTAAGACTAGATTATAATAGCATGTGAATCAAATTGTCATGTTTCATGCAAGGTACAAGTATAAAAGCATGTTAGAACGATTGCACAAACATTTGGTTAAGTTTGATTAAAAGTCAACTTTGGTCAGGTCAAAGTCAACGAAAAAGTCAACATGTTCGGGTCGGGTCCCGAACTATTTTTCTGAGGTTTTTATTCATATATAAGCATGTTAGAACAAGTTACATGTGAATCGGAGGTGCGTAGCATAGCAAACATTTTTCGTATATTGGACAAGGAGGTCAGAACCTGGACACGCCTAATGTCGCGCCGCGACATAGGCTGGCCGTGCCGCGGCAATACACGCGCGCTGGTACCTGGCCAGTTTCAGTTTTCTAAGTCTCAAACCAAAACCTTTTTATGCATAAAATACAAACCGCAAACACTTAGAACCCGCATCTTATATCGTTGGAAAGCTCTTTTGACAAGGAAAACAGCTAAGCACATTTCAACAACCAAAAACATCATTTGTAACAATCGACTTTCCAAAATAAATGATCAATTAATGTTCATCATAAATGCTCAAGTTCATAAATGCACAAAATAGGATTCGGGAACTTAATGCATGCATATAATACGCCGTTTTGTAGATAATCAAGCATACGATCTAACTAACTACTTACCAACCACAATTCATGGCATTCAATACATTAAATGTTCACATTCAATTCTATCAAACCCTAACCAACAACATCAAAATCACTAATCATGTTTATGAAGTTTTCTAAAACAACCTACACATCAAATTGAAGCTAGTGATGTTAGGAACACATTTAATACATACATTTATAACATTTAACATCATTCAAATAACCAAATCACCAAATCAAACACACCAAAGTTTATGTTCATGCTAGTTACTTCAAATAACAAAATCGAACATATAAATTATATATTCATGTTAGACTTGAGCCATAGACACTAATTAACAACTTTATAAGTTAAAAACATCAAGAAAACAAAATCTAGTGATTTTAAAAAGTTACCCAAATGAGATGTAATTGGTATGGAATCGAAGAGGAAGTTGCAAGGATTCCAAATATGTAATTTGTTTGGATTGAAGCTTGCTAGATTTGATTTAGATGATGAATCTTTGTAATGGAGAATTAGAGAAAAATGTGGAAGTAGTAAAAGAAAAGAGAAAAGAAAATGGAATAATGAATGGATGAGGTTGAAGGTTTGACTAGTTGACCTAGTCAAATCTTTGGCCTCTTGGCAAGTTTAGTCCCTCCACTTTGAATCGGGTGCGTGAATTACCTAAACGAGATAATTTAAAACGCGTATCAACAGGAGATGTTGATTAAAAGTCAACTTTGGTCAGGTCAAAGTCAACGAAAAAGTCAACATGTTCGGTTCGGGTCCCGAACTATTTTTCTGAGGTTTTTATTCATATATAAGCATGTTAGAACAAGTTACATGTGAATCGGAGGTGCGTAGCATAGCAAACATTTTTCGTATATTGGACAAGGAGGTCAGAACCTGGACACGCCTAATGTCGCGCTGCGACATAGGCTGGCCGCGCCGCGGCAATACACGCGCGCTGGTATCTGGCCAGTTTCAGTTTTCTAAGTCTCAAACCAAAACCTTTTTATGCATAAAATACAAACCTAAAACACTTAGAACCCGCATCTTATATCGTTGGAAAGCTCTTTTGACAAGGAAAACAACTAAGCACATTTCAACAACCAAAAACATCATTTGTAACAATCGACTTTTCAAAATAAATGATCAATTAATGTTCATCATAAATGCTCAAGTTCATAAATGCACAAAATAGGATTCGGGAACTTAATGCATGCATATAATACGCCATTTTGTAGATAATCAAGCATATGATCTAACTAACTACTTACCAACCACAATTCATGGCATTCAATACATTAAATGTTCACATTCAAATCTATCAAACCCTAACCAACAACATCAAAATCACTAATCATGTTTATGAAGTTTTCTAAAACAACCTACACATCAAATTGAAGCTAGTGATGTTAGGAACACATTTAATACATGCATTTATAACATTTAACATCATTCAAACAACCAAATCACCAAATCAAACACACCAAAGTTTATGTTCATGCTAGTTACTTTAAATAACAATATCGAACATATAAATTATATATTCATGTTAGACTTAAGCCATAGACACTAATTAACAACTTTATAAGTTAAAAACATCAAGAACACAAAATCTAGTGATTTTAGAAAGTTACCCAAATGAGATGTAATCGGTATGGAATCGAAGAGGAAGTTGCAAGGATTCCAAATATGTAATTTGTTTGGATTGAAGCTTGCTAGATTTGATTTAGATGATGAATCTTTGTAATGGAGAATTAGAGAAAAATGTGGAAGTAGTAAAAGAAAAGAGAAAAGAAAATGGAATAATGAATGGATGAGGTTGAAGGTTTGACTAGTTGACCTAGTCAAATCTTTGGCCTCTTGGCAAGTTTAGTCCCTCCACTTTGAATCGGGTGCGTGAATTACCTAAACGAGATAATTTAAAATGCGTATCAACGGGAGATGTTGATTAAAAGTCAACTTTGGTCAGGTCAAAGTCAACAAAAAAGTCAACATGTTCGGGTCGGGTCCCGAACTATTTTTCTGAGGTTTTTATTCATATATAAGCATGTTAGAACAAGTTACATGTGAATCGGAGGTGCGTAGCATAGCAAACATTTTTCGTATATTGGACAAGGAGGTCAGAACCTGGACATGCCTAATGTCGCGCCGCGACATAGGCTGGCCGCGCCGCGGCAATACACGCGCGCTGGTATCTGGCCAGTTTCAGTTTTCTAAGTCTCAAACCAAAACCTTTTTATGCATAAAATACAAACCGCAAACACTTAGAACCCGCATCTTATATCGTTGGAAAGCTCTTTTGACAAGGAAAACAACTAAGCACATTTCAACAACCAAAAACATCATTTGTAACAATCGACTTTCCAAAATAAATGATCAATTAATGTTCATCATATATGCTCAAGTTCATAAATGCACAAAATAGGA
The DNA here is from genome assembly GCF_046630445.1 of Rutidosis leptorrhynchoides. NCBI lineage: Eukaryota > Viridiplantae > Streptophyta > Magnoliopsida > Asterales > Asteraceae > Rutidosis > Rutidosis leptorrhynchoides. The sequence continues at coordinate 200,780,785 of NC_092343.1, read as the reverse complement.
TTCGGGAACTTAATGCATGCATATAATACGCCGTTTTGTAGATAATCAAGCATACGATCTAACTAATTACTTACCAACCACAATTCATTTCATTCAATACATTAAATGTTCACATTCAATTCTATCAAACCCTAACCAACAACATCAAAATCACTAATCATGTTTATGAAGTTTTCTAAAACAACCTACACATCAAATTGAAGCTAGTGATGTTAGGAACCCATTTAATACATGCATTTATAACATTTAACATCATTCAAACAACCAAATCACCAAATCAAACACACCAAAGTTTATGTTCATGCTAGTTACTTCAAATAACAAAATCGAACATATAAATTATATATTCATGTTAGACTTGAGCCATAGACACTAATTAACAACTTTATAAGTTAAAAACATAAAGAACATAAAATCTAGTGATTTTAGAAAGTTACTCAAATGAGATGTAATCGGTATGGAATCAAAGAGGAAGTTGCAAGGATTCCAAATATGTAATTTGTTTGGATTGAAGCTTGCTAGATTTGATTTAGATGATGAATCTTTGTAATGGAGAATTAGAGAAAAATGTGGAAGTAGTAAAAGAAAAGAGAAAAGAAAATGGAATAATGAATGGATTAGGTTGAAGAGTCAAATCTTTGGCCTCTTGGAAAGTTTAGTCCCTCCACTTTAAATCGGGTGCGTGAATTACCTAAACGAGATAATTTAAAACGCGTATCAACGGGAGATGTTATAAATATATAACAGACTTTGAAATAGTTAAACGAAAAGTAAACGGAAAAAGGCGAGATGTTACAAAGTGTATGTTGAAATAGATTACAAATGGACCTATTGATACTAAAATCTTAGCTGGGTAGGCTATGTAACTAAGCTCTGTAAACTGTGCCAGATTGGGCAGGCCGTGTACACGAGTCATGTGGAGAGGTCGTGTACTGGTTTGCCCGTGTACTAGGTCTTCCTTGGTCATTTTTGCTGATTTCTGGTATTGTAACTTAGGTTTCATCATTTTCTCTCTAGATTCTTCTTTTTAAGACCATTTTCTTCGATTCTTCTTGCATCATCTTCGCAATCACTTGATCTATCAAATAAAGCAAATAAACGCTTAGTTTAGCGATACCGTTTGTAACTTTATGGTTTTGGGTCATAATATCGGGGGTAAAAACATGACTTTTTAGCCGATATCAAATATCCCACACTTATACTTTGCTTGTCCTCAAGAAAATTTTTCGTTTTTAACTTCAAGAAATCTTTTGAAGTTTTCGTTCTTTATGACTAAGTGGTTTGCTTTTGATTATAAGAGCGAAAAGTCGGACGAGTCTTCTATGTTAGGGGAGAAACTATCTCTGCAAGCATGAGAGGAGGTTACATGACTTTTAGGCTATTTCACACGGGTCACTCAATCGCACAAGTGTTTGGGGTTCCCTATAAGTTTAAGAAATAATTCTCTCAAAGCTAGTCGTGTTGCACTCTTCATCATAGGCTTGATCAAGACTCAAATTCTCGTTACTAGTGCAACGACACTGATAACCATAGTTTCTATGTCATTTGTCAAATGGTGAAAAGTTGGGTGAAAATAAAAGGTGAAAGGGTGATTTTATTGTGGAGTGGTGGTGAATTTGTTTATTTCTAATAAGTTTAAAAAGTGAAAAAGGGTAAAATAGTCTTTCTGAAGATTTTATGCATGAAATGAAAAGGGATAGATATGAGTGCTGATATTTTTGTGAAGCATTCGTAGGATTTCGATAAAATTTCTTTCTTTAGGAGTTTTCTTCTGAAAAACAAGCATTCTTTTGATTTAGAGTTCTTCGGTCTTCCAATGGTCTTTAATTTTTGACTTTATAAGTTCTACTCCTTTGCTTAAAACTTTGAAGAGATGTATCTTGATATAATTTTTTTAGAGTCTTTGCTCTATGTTCATCATTTTTTTCTTTTCTTTTTTGGGACAACATCTCTAAGAAACTTCCGTTTGGTAGACGTTCAAGTTTTCTACCACAATGCTTGTAAGTAACTATCTTCGAGGATCTTCTTCTGAGGTGATCTCATTTTCTGAGGTTTTATTCATGTATGGTGGAGGATGGATGAAATAGGTGGCTAATGATGGTGATGATGAGGGAAATGAATGGATGATGATGGTGGTGGTGAATGGGTGATAATGTAGGGAAGAAATGGATTTCTTGACAAATGGCTAGCTCTTCTAGTTATACTATGTGACATTTCGCTACTCGAAAATGTAGATCAAGAGCATGTTCTGATTCAAAGTATAGACATAGGCACTCTCAACGAAAAATAGTAAATCATTAAAAATGAATGCTTTTCATGGCCTTATATGGATGTCTCACCATAATCAGATTAGGTTGAATACGCCTAGTCATGCAATGCTCTTTTAGAGAATCATTTTATACCAACAAGATGTCTGCCTTAAATAAGCCTTAATTTTTATTACAAACGTCTTAGATTTTCGAAAGTACTTATTTACAAAGGCTTTCTTGTGTTTAAAAATTTTGAAATTTAGCTCAAGGACGGAGAATCTATGTAATAGGCTTATTACGATATGACATTAAAAGGTATTTATACTGATATCCCACACTTAGACGAACATTGTCCCTAATGTTCATACTATGGTATCCCACAATTAGGGTTTTTAGTAAAGATTTTCGGAATATTGTCTAGTGTCTATAGGGTTGGAATCACACACTTACTGATAAGTTAGGATAAGGTTTATTTAATGCATAAAATTTAGAGCTAATAATGAGTAAAGAAAAACAAGTACTCCCCTATGGATTGGCGAGGATGTGGTTGAAGAAACATGTTGACTAAAGAGGACAGGAGGTTTTGGAAAACTCATAAGTTCCGTCCTTTATTCATAGGTTCATTTGTCATCACTTATTATCTTCTATTCGACTTTATTGCATGGGTTGCCTCCCGAGAAGCGCTTTTGTTTAAGATCATTTACTCGATCGTTGCCATGTTTACCATGGAGGTCTAAACATTTCCCTCTGATTGATGTCATCGTGAAGTAGATGGTGCACATATCTTAGTAGATAGATCCTTAAAAAGTGTCGGATCAATATATTGAGAAGGTCCGGGATTTCCCTTAATGATCTTCCGAAGTCGAGAAAATGAGCTGTTGTTGCTCGTGACAAATCTTGAAGTCCAAGGAGAATAGAATCAATGACTCTACTGACGGTTTCATTCACATCAACCATAGAAGCGGTACTTGTAGTAATTGTTTCTCGTCTTAGGTACTCAATTCATAGGTATTCAAAGAATGCCAAAAATTGGATCGTCATAATCTCTAAACCTTTAGATTTTGGATCTCCACAGAAGGAGTTTGTTGTTTTACACAGATTACACAATAGTCAGAGCTGGTGCGAGGTGAATATGATTCTTGACTCAACCAGTAAAGTGGATACTTTACTGTAGGTCTCCTGGTATCCTGAGTTGAATGTGAAGTTCAAATCTATAAAATCATTGAAGATATGCCTGAGCTTCTCCATCACAAATGTGCTAAGTTGACTCGGGTAGGATCCAAATGAGAGAAAGGATTATGTCGTCTTTCCTCTTCTAGTACTACCGATCTTAATTATTTAAGTATCAGATCAAGGTGGTGATCAAGTTTTGCGTAGATCACTAGCCTTGCTGGCGTGCTTTCAAAATCATTCCTTTCTAAGAGAACGAATAGGACGTTAAGATCATCGATCATCTTTGAATCAGTGTAATACGATGGACAGTCGGTGGGGCAGTCCATATGTCCGCGGATACGAGACAGTAGCATTCTGTGGTTGGCTCAGAATGGAAACGCGGATCTGGCTAAGGTGTTGTATGCCTTAGTGTAGATAGTCTTATGATTGCACAACCTTGATTCGTGAATGGTGTGAACAACTATTAATGTTCTCGTTCTCACTCTTCTCTGTAGATGTGATCGTGAAGCGCTGTGATGAAGTCTTGAATGCGCTCTTCTAATAGATCTATTTTATCGTCTTCTCTTTGTAGGTAACGATCATATTCTGCTTTGATAGTCTCAATCCGATTTTATAATTGTGGAGTGAACTCGATCATTGAATTGTGGATGGCTTTGAATATTTCATCAGATTCATCGTTATCGTTTATGAACGAGATCATATCGGCTTGGTTCGATATGATGGGAACCGTGATTGGTTTCGGAGAAGAGTTCGGCTTTTCTTAGATTGATGACCGCGGACGAGAGCAAGTATCAACAGGGATGTTGTTATAGTGAATGTGATGCCCCGTACAAAATTAATGTGTACGGATCATCAACAACAGGATCATTACAAGGTCAAACACTATATGCTGTTTGAAAACCAGTTTTGCATTCATGAAAAGATAACGTTTTACAAAAGATCACGTGCTTCCTATGAATTGAAGCATTAACATAAGTATGTGACCCAAAGGTCGTTACAAAACCATTATTTGAAAATAACATAAGTTGCGAATGCAAAAAACAAAGTTCCATGATTGGGACATCTCTAAGTAATGCAGCGGAAGTCTAACACAGCAAGTTTGTAACACCAAGACAGCAAGTCTAACAACGGAAGCAACAACGTCTAAGCAACTGATAAATACATGCTTAAAATGTCAACACGAATATTGGTGAGCTATAGTTTGTCTGAAATCTGTAATGTAATGTAGGCCACGAGATTTTCAGTGCTTCAATCAGCAGTTTAAATCAGTATTTCAAATCAGTAAGATAAAGTATATGTTCAACCGTGGGCACTTGGTAACTAACTTAACGTAAATATCACCCCCTAATAGTACACTTGGCGAGTGCGTATGTTTACGAAGTATTAAACACCCGTTAAATTCTAGCGCGACTAGCCCGAGTGGGGATGTCAAACCCTATGGATCAATATCTAAGATTCGCGTTTACCGGTTCAAAGACCAATGACTAAACGTTACCGAGCTAAGGGGAAAGTTTATGCCGTTGTATAACCCACACATATATTAAGTTTAAGTACTCGTGCCTAGTATGTAAAACGTAAAATGCCATGTATTCTCAGTTCCCAAAATAGTTAAAGTAAAAAAGGGATGCTATAACTCACAGTGAAAAGTAGTTAAGTTGATACGAGATAAGTTTGCAAGTAGTTGGTCCGAAAGGTCCTCAACCTAAGTCAAACGTTACTAAGTCAGTAAATCGTTCCCAAAGGTTTAAAAGTATGTAAATTAGGTCTTAAGTATCATCATCATTCATCAAGTCAAAAAGGGTAAAGTAAGTTTCACTCAAGAATAGAGATCGAAACAAAGGCTGATTTTAATTAGCTGTTATGACCTCTACATAAATCGAAAAGAAACGTAATCAGTGGCTATGGCTCCGTATGTGAGTCCACTAGTTGCTGACCAAAATTCAGAACCAAACTCGTCTTCGTTTGACCGTGGCGACGGTTTACGTACGAGTAGGTTAGAAATTTTAGCACAACGTTACAAAGGTGTAGTGACTTTCGGAAGGCTATAAATCCTAAACCGTAAATCGGATTAAGACGAGTCTTAAACAAAAAGTCATCTACTCAAACCGAAGGATCTAGAAATTAACTTTTCCAGTAGCGCAGGTTACTGATCAGTTCCAAAAACTGTAGGTAAGGTGCTCCGGTGGGTTCTTGGTGCTTAATGCTCATCACGGTTCTCATCCTTGATGCTTGTAGCTTCAAGTGTACAAATCGTTGATGGGTTTGCATCATCTTTACCAAGTTTTGACCATCATAACACTAGTGTATGTCTAAGATATATAGCACAACTCATTTAAGTGTTGTAAGTAGTTTGATGAACCAAAGTTACATCAAGAACTTAGATTCGACACATACATGAGTTCTAATAGTAATATAAAGCTATAAACTTGAAAGTAAACTAAATAAACAAGATCTTAAGTTGTAGAACCTTGATCTTAGTTAGATCTTAAAGATCCTAGAATAGAAAGTCTAGATCTAGTGTTCTTAAGTTAGATCCTAAGTTATAAGACTTGGATCCTTACTTTAATAAAACCATAAGTTATGAAACTTAGATTTTAATCTTGTAAAATGTATATGAGCTTATAAGCTCTTGTTTACAACAAAATTAGAAGACCATAAGCTATAGAAACTTAGATCTAACATAAGTGTATAAAGTTATAACTAGAAAGTTATACTTCCATGTTCTTGAAATTATAAAGTTTGACTTTAGTTTCAAGAAATATGAGATCAAGTTTAACTAGTAATACTTGACCAAATTAACAACATCACAACTTTAAATAAATAAAATGAAGAAATAAACTAAAGTTTCAAGTATTATGTTCATGTTTGTTTCATACTTGAGAAGATTCAAATCAAAGTTTGGATCTTAAGGAAATAAACTTCAAGTCTACAAAACATGAACACAAGTAAGCTCTCAAGGCTTATGAGTTTTAAATCTTTAAAACATTTAAGTGTAGAACCATAAGTTATAGAAACTTAGATCCTTGTTCTTGGTTCTTCATCAAACAAAGATGGAAGTAACAAGATTACATGAAGATACAAGCTAGATAACTTGATCTTTAACAACAACAACAAGAAGTAACAAATAAAATGATGATGAACTTGATGATTTTTAAAGGAAAAAGAAGAAAGAAAAGTAATGTTTCTTACTTACAAAGTAGAGAGAAAAGATGAGAGAAAAGAGTAGTGCAAGTATGTGTGTGTGGAAAATGAAATGATACTTGCAAATAAGTAACAAAATTGAAAAAAAAGAACTTCCTCCCCATGCTTGAAAGCCTACGGTTATGGGGGGTTAAAGAGGGAAGTTAAAAGCCAACTTTCAAGTATTGGGAGATGGTGTAAGCTTAAAATGGATTAAAGTTAAATGTATGGGAAAGAGGTCTTGCATGCTTGAAACATTTTTGTCTCCAACTTAGCTTAATTAATCTAGTTTAGTCTTAATAAATTACTAGCATAAAAGTGGGCTCCTAATAGTCCATTAAGAAAAGTAGGGTGGGCTTCCAAGTCCAAAAATAATAAGGGTCCAAGTAAGTAAGCAACAAATTAATAAAAGCCCAAGTAATTAACTACTTACATTAGTTAATTTAAAATAATTAATAAAAATTAATCATAAACGTAAATAATATTCGAAATATTATTCGTGAAAGGCGTGTGCCATAAAGACAAGTCGGGCCATGGAAAGTCAATTACGGTGTTAAGTCCATTAAGGTAACCAGTAAGCATTAGTGAACACTAAGCTTAATTAAATAAGCCCTTAAGCCAAGTAATTGTTATAATAAATAACAATCAAGTTTACACAGTCATAATATTCCAATTACGACAAAAGTTTAATGTATACCAAGTACGTATCTCGTTTAAAACGATAAGTGACACCAACGGTCGTAAAAGCATTCGATGATCAAGTTAAGTGATTACACACTTAATAGCACGTAGTAAGATATTAATGAGAGTAATTAATCATGATAAAAGATCCCAGAGCATAAGCTAGCTCAGTACGCACAAATACGCAGTTTCGTGAAAGCACAAAGCACAAAAGCAAGTCGAAAAAGTCGGGTCATTACAGTGATCTTCCTCCTTGTCGCTACTACTCGTAGTTTGATCTTCAATGTCTGAATAGTCGGGAATATCTACTACTTCAGTATGCGAACGGAATGTATAGTATTTTGAGGTCTGCTACTCTGCTAGCGGGATCAATTTTAATATCTCGTAAATCGAATGGTTCTTTTGGTTTCATTCGAAAATGCATAACGATATTATTACTTCAATCTTCCACTTCTAGCTGCATGATTTGTTCATGACGTTGCTGGGTTGCTGAGTTGAGTGGGGATAATTCATTTTATTTTACAAAACTTTATCTTCCTCCATATCTTCTTCCTCTTATATCTCTTCCTCCACTTCCATCTCTTCTTCTGATTCTTCGTCTTCCTTTATTTCTTCTTTGAGATCCTCTTCTTCCATTTTGGGATCTTTGGAGGACTGTGATTCAGTGGGTTTAAGGCTCATAACTATTGTGACGACCCAGAAATTTCCGACCCAATTTAAACTTAATCCTATTATGTTTCCGAAACGATAAGCAAAGTCTGTAATGTTGAGTCTCGAAAATTTTTGAACTATGTGCATATATTCAATTACTCTTTGACTGTGCTCGACGATTCACGAACATTTATGTGTATATAGACATGTATATATATAATATATTGTTATATTAATTGAAAATGTTAACAAGGTATTAGATGTATAATACTTTACATGAACGTATTTGTTTCAATATATTTATCGAAGGAATTATAAGATAATATCAATTGATTGAGTTATCATATACATTGTGATAGGATTACGGGTCTCTGTTGAGAGGTCCATTGTCATTTATGAAATCTTTCCCTTTTAACGGTATTCGGAATGATTAGTAAAGTGATTTACAAACGAGAACAAAAGTGTCAATTATCGAGGTTTAGGCAAAGGTCAGTGGAGATTCCTGTTTGATTTCCAATTCATGCTTTGCCATAATTTCCTCGTGACTTTGATAAGATAACTATTTAGATTTCATATTATTTAATGTGAAAGTGAATTTATGGAGTGTAGATAATTAAGAAAATGGATATCGACGTTTTACATTAAAATGATTTCATACATTTATTTAACCATTGGATTTTATCCCACGCTTCACCAACCAACGGTAACTTAAAAACTTGAAACCTATTATGAGTATTTATAATTTTACTTTCCTAAAACGTTTTATGATATAACAATTTCCATTATTTTAACCTTTTAACAAAATGATTCTTAAATATATTTAATTTTAGAAATCAAAATTATCATATTTATTTGATTTAGTTTCAGACGTACTAAAACGTTTACAGTTTAAAAAGAACTTTATTACTAAAACATTTTATAAGATAATTTATTTATGATTATAAAATTTGAAGAACTTAATTAAAGTTTTGTTTTATAAATTTGTAAATATATTTTATTGTTTCAAAAAGATAAAAGTATTACTAAATAATAATTTCGAAACGATTTTAAATTATATAATGAACTTTGAAATATAATTAGTTTTAAAAACTAAATATTATATTATTAAATAAATATTTCAAATTTATATTTCGAAATGAAAATATATATATATATATATTTTACAATATGATAAAATATAATATTAATTTAGATATAAAACGTTTCGATATTAATATATATATTTTAATAAACACTGAGAAGTTGATTTAAAGAAGCAGATGACCAAAACACTCGAACGTTCAGGTTACACTTGAGAGATATAAATTATTGGCGAATTAACTCTAATTATAGACAAAGGTACATGTCGCGAAATGTAAGTGCTAGTTTTATAAGCGTACAAAACGTCGTTCGAAAAACTAAAACCGGGACATTAGTCGAGTGACAATGTACAAGTCATCGGGATAAAAGTTACGAGTTAACAATGCTCGAGAATATAATATATATATATATATATATGTATATATATATATATATATATATATATATATATATTTATATATTTAACTGTTGGCAGCCAGGAAATCATTGAGCATGAGCTGGAGGGCACAGGACCGCGATCGCGGGCCTCTTACTCACAACGACTCCGCGATCGCAGAGCAGTAGGGTGCAGAAATTTCTATAAAGCTCGATCGAGTTGTGCTGATTCAATTCACAAATTCAATCTCTCGATCTCTCTGATCTCATATTACTCCGTATTTATTATATTATTTATATTAATTATTATTAATCTAAATATATTATTAGTAGTATTAGTATTATTATTAAGTATTATACATAAAATACTACGACAGAGTGATGCTCGAGTGATCTTAAACGGGTTTTCAAAACGGGTTTAAGCTTTGGAATTATGGGTTATAGCTAAGGAGATTATGGGTATGATGATATTATCGAGTCGATGGCGATGAGATTAGGATGGTTTAACTCTCGTCACTTTTATTATTATTATTATTACTATTGTTGTTGTTATTATCGTTATTATTATTATTATCTAATAATTATTATTATTATTAGCATTATCGTTATAAGTATTATCATTAGAATTGTTATTGTTATTATTATTACTATCGTTATTATCACTAAGGTTATTATTAATATTATCATTATTATTATCACTTTTATTAAAATTATCATTTCTAATAGAAATATCATTTTTATTATAAAATATTATTATTATTATTATCATATTAGGATTATTAATATTAAAAGTTATCATTTTTGACAGATTTATTTTTATAAAATATTATTTTTATCATCCTAATTATTATTATTGTTATTAGGGAATATTATTATTTATAATATTAAAATTTTTATTATTTAAGCATCATTATTATTAACTATCATTTAAAATTTATCATTAAAACTATCATTTATATTAAAAACTATTATGATTATTAAAAGTTATTATTTTTGTTAGAAAGTATCATTATTAAAAATTATAATTATCTTTTTATTAAAATTATCATTATTACCATTATTTTATTAAAAAATATCATTTTTAATAATATTATTAGTATTATTAATATTATAAAAATTATTATCATTGTTATTATCATTAACATGATTATTATATATGTGTTATCATCATTAATACTATTATTATAATATTATTATTATAAATGAAAAGATTATTATTATTATTTATCATTAGCAAATATAATTATTGTTATCATTATTATCATTAGTATTATTATTATTACTAAAATGATTGATATTATTATTTTTACAAAATAATACAACGGTTGTTCATTATTATTATTATTAAAATTATTTTATAAATATTTGATACAAAGATGTATTTACTACAAGTAATACAATTATATTTTAATAATTCATATCACTATATATTTGTATACATTTTTATTACTAATATATTATATTGAATTATAAATAAATGACTAAACTATTTTAGAAAGTATTTATTACATTTATATTAATAAATGTAATTTTGAAAATATATATATGTACTACTTAAAATATATAGATTAATATAAGTTATTTAATATCACATACAACCTATTAATCTAATAAGTATATTACAAATAATAATATATATACATGTTTGATTATTATTATAAGTCTTAATATATATAATTGATATAGGTTCGTGAATCCGAGGCCAACCCTGTACTTGTTCAGTACCGTCATATACGTAAATCACTATGAAATACAGTATTGTGAGTTTTATTTGCTCCCTTTTAAATGCTTTTGCAATATATATTTTTAGGACTGAGAATACATGCGCTGTTTTTGTAATTGTTTTACGAAATAGACACAACTACTTGAAACTACATTCTACGGTTGGATTATTATACCGGATATCACCCTTTTTAGCTTGGTAGCCTAAGAATTGGTGTTTATTATAATTGCCACCAATTGACGCGAATCCTAAAGATAGATCTATTGGGCCTAACAAACCTCATCTGGATTACGGATGCTTTAGTACTTCGATTTTATCATGTCCGATGAGAGTCTCGGAATGATGGGGATATTCTAGATGCATTTTGTTAATGTCGGTTACTAGGTGTTCACCATATGAATGATTTTTATACACAGGTTATGTGTATCATGTTTTGTACACGGGTTACGTGTGCGGTTAAATATTTGAAATCTTGTGGTCTATTAAAATGATGGAAATGAATGTTTATGATAAACTAATGAAGTCACTAACCTTTTGGTTGACACTTTTAAACATGTTTATTCTTAGGTATGAAAGAAATCTTCCGCTGTGCTTTTACTCATTTTAAAGATATTACTTGGAGTCATTCATGTCATATTTCAAAAAGATTGTTGATAGATGAATGACAGATTAGTCAATTATATTTGGGAAACATGATAATATCATTGGTATGCATAATTGTAAATTTCGATGAGACGAAAATTATTTTTTAAAAAGAATGCAATGTTTGTAAAAAGTATCATATAGAGGTCAGAACCTCGCGATGTAATCAAGTAATGTGAATCGTTTATAATCGATATGAATGGGTCCTTTCAACTGTATCAACAGTTGGTGGCAAATATTTATCATCGGAAGTGATCCGTCTGATAGAAATAGCAAAAATCTCTTCCTGTTCATAGAAACAGGTTGGGCGGTCAATCCTAAATGTTACGCTCTCTAGCTATGATCGTAAGACCAAGGTTTGATTGTAGACATCGATGATAGTCTGAGTCGTGTTTATGAACGGTCTTCCAAAGACGATAGGTGTATCTAAGACTTCCTTAATATCCATTAATACGAAATTCGTAGGATACAAGAATCGATTGACTTTCACCAAGACGTACTCAATTATGGCTTTGGGATATCGGATTATATGATCAGCAAGTTGGATTGTCATTTGGTTGGTTTTAAGTCACCTAACTCTAATCTCTTGAAATGGAATAGGGCATGAGTAGATACTTGCTCCTAAATTAGCTAAAGCTTGAATGGGTACAAATTGTTAGATTGAACATGGGAATGTAAATCATACGATATCTCTTAACTTCTTAGGTAGATAGTTTCTGAGTAATGCTAAGATTCTGCATCCAGTGGAATTTTGTTGGAATCTGGCATGATATCCTTTGTAGAGAGAAGTCTTCGTATATATCTATTCTGGCTAGGAATTTTGGATACGATGTCCAATAATTTTCCATCGACCTTGAAAGTTCCAAAGTTCTCCAGTTTGTTCTTGAGTCTTCCAAGATAAGTTACACGAACTGGATTCGACTGAAGTAGTTTCTGTACAACAGCTGACTTCTTTTTAAGTCTTGCTGACCTTATCAGAAGAGTAAGTTCTTCCTTCGGGATAATGGAATCCATTTGTTTTTCTTCTTTTATGTAGGAATTTTAGATGGTATTACTAGTAAATCTTCCATGTGGTTGGGTTTCAAGGCGTTGAGATAACTATTCGAGCTGCGTCTTTAGACTCTTGAGTATTGCTAATTAGTTTCTCATGAGCATTTCTGTTTGATCTTGTCTAGATGCAGTTCTCTGATTTAGATGTTGATGTCCTTGAATGAACTCGTGTAACTGATCTTCAGTCCTGAGACATGAGGTGGTTTCTTTCATAATCTGGTTAACATGAGGATTTTCTTCTGTAGGTCAAGTGAGTGAGAGTGGTTGTTCGTAATTTAATTGAGGTAGTTGAGTATACGGGTATAATGCTAACGATGTTGAAAAGGCTGGTTATTTTTTTGAAACTGAGTTCCTCTGGATTGCTGATTAAATCCAGGATTTTACTGACGAGTAGGGTAGTGAACATAACAGAATGATCCGTCAAGGTCTCGTACTCAACTTGATATTCTTTCATTAGTTGCGGGCAGGTACAGTTGTTATGGGTTTACACCTGGTTAACCTTCTTTGGTTGCATCTACGTATCTCCGAGTTGTTTGGCAATAAACTCCATCTTGTTCGTGAGAGTTGTGATGGATTTTGTTTGATTGTTAAGTGCGAAGAGTGGAGCGGATGATGAATGTTGTTCACCACTGTTCCATTCATGATGGTGCATTGTCATGTTTTCGAGAAAATCTCACGCTTCATCTGCGGTTTGATTCATCAGATTCCCTTGAGCTGCTGCATCGATCGTCGTACTATGGTTCATCGTGAGACCATTGTAGAATGTACAAATTTGAGCTGACCATTCTAGTTGGTGATTTGGGCATTTCTTCAGTAAGGTCTTGAATCGCTCTCATGCGGTGTAAAGAAATTCATCGTAACTTTGTTTAAAGTTAATGATGTTATCTTTGAGCTTGGTTTGTTTAAAAGGGGGAAGTACTTGGTTAGAAACTTCGTAGCCATCTCCTTCCATGATGTAATGGAATCATTTTTCAATCCTTCACGCCATGTATGCGCATGATAAGTGAGAGAGTAGGGGAACAAGTATATCCGAACTATATCTTGACATACTCCTTGTTGTTTATAGGATTTCGATAGAGAGATGATATTTTCAAGGTGAGAGTTAGGGTCGTCATCCGGTAAACCATGAAACTGACAACCATTTTGGATGAGCTGTATAATATGATGTTTTAACTCGAACGATTGTCTTTGTATCTTTGGATATATCTGATTGGTCCTCCTTGACCTTCAATCGAGGGTTTGGTGTTTTCGGAAAGGGTAACACGTAGCGCCATAAGAACTCTAACTCTTTCTATCTTACGTGCTTTGGATATTATCGATTTCGGATCAGGTACGTATATCAGCTGTCCTGGTCTGGATTGGGTTTGGGTCATACTATCTATAAATAGAGTCTAGAAAGTTTCTAAAATGAAGTTTTAGTTCTTACTGTTGTTTCCCTGATATTTCGATAACAGATTTTCGCTCAACCTATTTCACAAACGAAGTGGCCAGATCGACTACGAAGAGGCAGGATCCTTTTGGTTCCAATGTAATTGGAAACTGTTCAGAAAATCCAATAACCAAGTCCGTGTATAGTTGTCTTTCTTAGACACCACTATGAGCTCGTAAAAATATCAATTAAAACAATATTGTTTAATATCACTCCCCCAGCAACGGTTCCAAAACCTAGGTTCCCTACTGATATGGCCAAAACGGACGGTTTATTTCGCGACGATGTCATCAAGTTGCTAGCCGTCTATCGAGGTTTATCAGCGAGAATCTGGGTTTTAAATTTATAATATGCAAGGCCTAAATATACTACTTCTTTCTATGGAGTAAGGGAAGTAAGACCTAGGGTCGTTCGATTAAGAAGACAACAGAATCGAACCGTTCATAATATAAAACTATTAATAGACCTATTATTTCTAAACAGCTCCTACTACGATCTTCGGCGTTTTCCTCCAGGTACTAAATATCCCGCTTGGATGTAAGAAAGCCTCGAAATTATCTAACTAGGAAGAGAGAATTGAGAAGTGTGAAGTGAAGTGTGTGTTGAAATGGATTACAAATGGACCTTTACTACTAAAATCTCAGTTGGGCAGGCCATGTAAACTGGGCCAGACTTGGAAGGTTGTGTACACGGGCCGTGTGGAGAGGCCGTGTACTGGTTTGGCCGTGTACACAAGCCGTGTGGAGAGCCAAACTGGGCATGCCATGTAAGGCAAAGGCAGGCCGTGTACCAGGTCTTCCTTGGTCGGTTTTGCTGATTTTTGGGATCGTAACTTGGGTTTCATTGTATGTGCTCTAGATTCTTCGTTTTAAGCCTGTTTTCTCCGATTCTTCTTGCATTGTCTTTGTAATCAATTGATCTATTGAATAAAGAAAATAAACGCTTAGTTTGGTGATAAAGTTTGTAACTTTATTGTTTTGGGACTAAATATGGGGGTAAAAACATGACTTTTTAGTTGATATCAACTCCTCAAATTCTACGAATTAATTCATACTAGAAGATCTCTTAAATTTTAGTGTTATGTTATTGATTAGAGCATGTTGTCATGTAGCGAATAGTGATTTGTATTAGCTAGGCAGAGTAAAAGATTATAGAATGCTTTTATAGTGCAATATTTCTTGGTAATCGATTCCTTATTCTTGATAATAAAGATTCATCGGGTGATACCCTTTACCCAAAAATAAAGTAACAATAATAGAGCCTGCTTGACTGGTAGTTGGACTTTTGGATAGTAGATTCTACAATTTGAAATATAAATTTAAAATTTTTTCAAAACTTGTAATTAAATTTAGAGATTAGTTAAATGTAGCTTTCAAAAAGTTTACGTGAATAAATACTGATACTAAATTTAAACAAGAAAGTGAGAAATATTTAAATTTTACTAGTAATTCGACTGAGTTTATAAAATTATTTATAATATGCTTAAATGTAGCCCTGAAGTTACGTTTATCAAATTCCATAAATGTATAATATATAATCATTCATTTTAGAAAAAATTTGAAATATTTTAAAATTAAAAATAGATAGTTAAGGTTACTCTTGGTTTCAAAAATTCATTCAAATTCTCAAAATATATATTATAATTGAAAATGGTTTCAAAAATTCATTCAAATTCTCAAAATATATATTATAATTGAAAATTTAAAAAATATGTGAGAGATAATGAAACTATTTTATTCGTTTCACTATTCCTAATACGACATTTAACATGACAATTTGAGAGTTTTTTTAGGGGATAACATTTTTATGATGGTATATAAAAATTTAGTGGATAATAGGTTCCACATTTTTATGTTTTTTAAATGGTAAAATTGACTTCTTGATTTTGTTGATTTTCTCATATATCGCGCCTGTGACCCAAACCTTGATGCTATCGATCACGCCCAAATATTTTTAATTACGCCCGTTAGCGCTGGGGCGGCAAGGTATCAATTACGCCCGTTAGCGCTGCGCTGCGAGCAATCTTAAGGCGAAGTTATCTAAAGATAACTATCAGAAAACTAAACATATAATTTCAGTGCCTTCATTTTTCCAAACAAACATTTTTAAAACAACAAGATTATTAAAAATAAATGTGTTCAAACCATAGTTATTCAAACACTTTTATATGAGAAAATCATATTTAACTTTCTATAAATAAAAACTGAAAACCGCTTTCTTAGAAAATAAACTTCAAACCTCATGGCACGCATTGGTGTGAATGGTACTCATTACTTTAGAAGCCAGAGCCCGCTATGTAGAATCTTGAAAAGACCACGATCGGCACCCAGGTCATTTAATCAATGTGACCAGCCTATGGCTACACCATCAATGTGTTTTATAATTTTACGTGTTGGACTTAAACCAATACTATTAAACCTAAGGATTAATAGTGTGACCTAGGGTCGTTTCCAGAATGGTTGAATTGAAATAACGCATATTCAGATAATTTGGTAATGAAGATGGGAATTTAACTATTTTCTATCCTAAATAAATGGCCAGACAGATCTATTGGAGAGGTCAGATCCTTTTGGTACTTGACCTTTCAGAAATTCCAACAATCAAGTTGATATCGACTAAAAAGTCACGTTTTCACCCCGGTATTGAGGCCCAAAAATAATAAAGTTTCGAGCTTTATTGCCAAAATACTCACTTGGTCGGATAAAGTGAAGATCAAGTAATTACGACGCCGGTGCAAAAAGAATCAAGAGAATCGAAGCTAAAACGAAGATTCTAGAGCGAAAACGGAGAAAGACAAGTTACGACCCCGGAAACCAAGTTACGATCCAGCAAAAACAGCAAACCAGGGCAGCCATACGGCTGGCCATCTGGCTTGCCATACGGCTTGTCGCATGGGAAATGGCCTGCGCTGCCATGCATCTGTCCAGGCCAAACGGTTTGCCAGCCCATATGGGTAGGCCATACGGCTTGCCCTACGGCCTGCCAGTCGTATGACAGCAAAACCATTTTCTATTTAAAGGGTATTTGTCATCCATTTTACACACACTTCAATTCACTTCTCTCTCTCTCTCTCTCTCATACTACAACATTAGTCATACTTGCAAGGTATTCGACTCCGTGCGGTAAACCTAGTACCCGGAGAAGAACGTCGAAGATTGTATTAGGAGCGGTCTCGAGTTTGAAGTTGTCACTTTTGTATTCAGAACTCGTTTAATTTACTGGTAATTCTATCCTTTGTCTTTACCTAATGTCTTTCATTATTATGCTTTGTGATATTGTTACCATAATTAGCGAGTAGTTATCTTTAGTGTATGGTATGATGTAGTCAGTTATAATGCCGAAATAATATTATGGTTTGTGTATGTTGTTGAGATGCTTTCTGATTATGCTTTAAATTCAATCTCTTTTCCAACTAATAGAACGTAGTTATCGGCTCTGCTATTGGGAAGTCGCGAACTCCGATTCAGAGTACACTATCTGTGTCACCCCTTGGTAAGAGAATTCTATCAAATACAATGTTAGTTTGACTGAGGCACACCAGTTGTAGTAAGTCCACCGAGCTTTGGATTCTGACTGAGGACTCTTTCATAGTGAAACATCTAACTATGCACATAGTACATTGTCGGTCCTAGACCATGCTAGTGTCATCACCAAGAATATAAACTTCGTATGTGCATGCTGAAGAACAACGGTTGTTGTAAGCTGTACCTCTGCTAAGTAAGGCCATGAAACCTGGTCAATGCTGATTAGTACACTTCACCATAATGCGGTCTAAAGCATTGCACCCTGCTTGAGGGATTCTTAGTTAATTAAGGAACTATTTGTTTAAATACATAAAGGGTTAGAACCTTAGGATAATTGAACGTGTTCATGGGAGTCAAACTGACTTAGCCATGGTGTTCTTTAAGGTTGAACTCTTTTTAAGGGCCTCACTATCTTTTTAAACCCAGTTATTGGCATCAAAGCACATCACATCTCTCGGATATGGCATACCTTGTATCTCATTGTGCTTAAGAAAGTTTAGAAATTTGTGGAATGTTAATACGTCACCTAACCGAGTCGCTCAATTGGATGAGCCTTTTGAACGTGTATGCCTCTAGTCAGACTGCATGGGCGTCGGAGGTAAGGGACGTTACTGTCTATTCAGAAACTTCAAGCCTAACACATTACCCAGTGACATGTCTTATGACAGGGGCTTTAGGACCAGTGTAGTGAATACAAGGTCACTACCTATTCATGAGCCAGCAAAAACTAAGGATAGAAGATGTGGTTCACCATGATCTTGTTTAGATTGGATTGTGGTTCCGTGAGTTTGACGTTCTTAGATCGGCGAATGCATTAGTGAATATGGAAAGGGAAAAAAACCTCCGTGAAAAAGAGATTCACGGGAAAGAACATAATGGATGAAAACTCACCACTAATTTGACATTACAAGTAATAAATAATCACTTTCGAGAACCGACAATAAGATTTATCTTGGCCATATATGCGTTAGGTAGGGCAGGATCCTTTAAATCGAAAAATCCAGCAACCCTAGCCAGGTTGAAACTAGACACCAATCGTCTTGTTGTGTTTCAAGAATAGTAAAAATTTAAAACCTCACTACCTCCCGGGCAGCGGCACCAAAAGTGAAGCTGGCTTGTGTGCGTTTGCGAAATTAACAACTTTAAATTTATAAACCTATACCATTACGACTTTAGTATTAACTGGCAGAGTCCCGATCATTGTAGAGCAGTGGGTGTAATTACAGGATCGTTCCAACAGAGGTAGACAATTGTAGTCGGTAAAATGGTTTTATCTATTCTAGCTCGGTTTATATATATATATATATATATATATAGGGGGTTTTGTATTGCAGGAGAAATAAATAGTTTTGGATTTAATTCAAATAAAAGAAAGGAAGGCGCTGATTCGGTCAAGGATTTTATATGTAAACGGATTTTATTTTAAGAGCGTCTTCTCGAATAACTTTAAATGTTTGAACATGAATATCAGGGTCGTTAATCCCTCTATTCGCGAAGTGTATCTATCTAACTGTTACTTAAGTGCCACTAAGGTTAAACGTATAATTAAACTACGGGACTTAATTCGGTGGTTTCACCCCCGCATACCGAATACATTAAAAGGTCCAGTACGTTAATATACTGATATCACGATTCTATATCAACCCAAGGGATAAATTTAGAATAGTGGATGTATTTAACTAATTCGTAAGAGTTCTCAACAAAAAGCGTTCAAAAACAGAGTAATAAGTCTTATGTCACACCAGGCTGCCGGCTGTTGTTATCCAGCCGCCGGCTGGTGTATTGACAGCGAGGCCACCAGCTGTCCATAGACAACCACCGGCTTGACAAAGATTTTTACCAGACTTTTTAACCTATTGATCTACAGTTTTGCTGCCGGCTAGCCATATACAATTACTGGCTTGGAACATTAATAAACGAAAATTGAATATAATTACCATAGACATTGTTCGAAACAATTTTCTAGTTTGAAAGGTTCTGGGCCACCGGCCTCGCCACTCAGGCCACCGGCCCTTCTCGACTAAGTTTCAAATGTGATTACAGCTTTATCCCCTTTTACCAGAACCAATACCCTAAGGGTGTTTATCTACTCATAATTAAATAAAGATAGTAAGCAAACCAATTAATGTAACATCCCATTTTTCATTTACGCGTTATTTTGGACGTCATTTGAATTACGAGACATGTAATCATATATTTAGACCCCAAATAAAGTTGGATTTGATGTTCTAAAACCTTACCATTGGAAAGTACACCTAATTACGTTTTCAACGATAGTTGATTCATCAAAAATGGAGTTACGGTTTGAAAGTTACGACCAAAACAAGTTTCACAAAATGCTGATTTCGGCTTTTGTACGCCGCGCAAAAATATGCGCACCGTGCAAAACGTGCTGACAGCAAGTGTTGTGATTTTAAATGTTTTAAAAAGGGGCATTTTGGGTATTTCGCATTGGGGCTGGTCT
Source organism: Rutidosis leptorrhynchoides (assembly GCF_046630445.1). Taxonomy (NCBI): domain Eukaryota; kingdom Viridiplantae; phylum Streptophyta; class Magnoliopsida; order Asterales; family Asteraceae; genus Rutidosis; species Rutidosis leptorrhynchoides. The sequence goes on along the minus strand of NC_092343.1, from coordinate 200,760,564 downwards.
TGAGGCTACAAATCAATTCCAAACCTTATCTTATCTTCATTTTCACACACAAACACTCGCATCTTCAAACCCTAGAGAGAGGAAGAGAGTTTAGAGAGAGAGATAGCTCCATTTGGAGAAGAAGGAGGTTGATTCGGGTCAAGTCTCAAGTGTTAAAGTTGTTCTTCTCGTCAACGGCATCATCTTGGTAGTATTGGTAAGTCTCAACTTTGAATTTCATCTTTATGATTTGATATTCAAGTTAGGGTTTTGAGCTTGTTAGTTGTAAAACCCATTTAGATGATGAAGTGGGTTTATGGAAACTAGTTATTTTTGATACATGGCGGGTTTTAGGTTGATTGACGTTTTGGCTATGATTAGGCTTTGATTTTGGGTGTAATCACTTAGTTTAGTGATTTTGGAAGTGTTTGAACCCTTTTGGTGTATTTGGGTTGACTAATTTTGAAATGGGTCAAAATTAGAGTTTATGTGTCAAATTGGGTATGCTAAGTGTTTAACACTTGTGATTTGGTTTAATTCGTGTATTAGGGCCATTTTCACTTGTGTTAGTGATTATTGGTTAGTTTGGGCATTTTTGGGACTTATGTCAAAATGGGTGAATTGAATTAGGTCAAATTTTGGTAATGACACTAATTTTGGATTTAATGGATGTTAAACGCTTTTGTTAAGTGTTAAATGAAGTTTTTGAATGAAACTAATCATGAGAAGCGATTTTGGGTTAAAATGGTATTTTAAGATTAAGTCAAACGTGGTCAACCGTGATATTGGTCAATATTGCACGTGTTGGGGTTTCGGTGTAAGTGACGATTGAAATGACTACTACCTAAGTAGCAATTTAGTGTTAAGACCTAGGTTTGGTCTAATTGGTGTAAAGTATGATTTGGGCTAAATTGTACTTTGTTGTGCGGGTTTGAATTACCACCAGAAGTGGTAATTGGTTTGTATCCATTAGGTGATAAATGGGCGGGCTTTTGGCGAGCAAGGTGTAATCCCTCGGTTAAGGAATGTTTGTGTCGGGTTCTCTTTTAGATGACGGCTACTTATGTGTATATTGTACATATGTGTGATATAGGTGGTTACTTGCTCGAATTTAAGGATGGAGATCATGTCATACATAACTTGTGCGAGCATTCCAAGGTGAGTGGGATAAGTATACATGTACGTATATAATTTATTTATTTGTATGAACGGATATGTGTTGTTCGAGTTAGTGATATATGTCGTTGTACACTAACGGTTTTTATGAAGATATGTGTTGTCCGAGTTAGTGATATATGTTGTTGTACACTAACGAATTTATGAATGGATATATGTTGTCCAAGTTAGTGAAATATGTCGTTGTGCACTAACGGTTTTGTGAACGGATATGTGTTGTCGTTCCGCCAAAGGGTTAGTGATATATGTTGTTGTACACTAACGGTTGTTATGAACACCGATGGGAAATTCGAGTACCATTCCTTTGTAAGATTGGTTAACCATGGTTATGTGTTGTAGTTTTAGCATATTATATTGTGAACTATATGCTTTTGGTGATGCTAGCGTATTGTGAATTGCGGATATTTAGTATGCATTGTGATTGCATGTTTGTTGAGTTGCTAGCTCGTATGCGGTATTTGGGTAAAAGTATGCAATTAAGTAGATTATATATGTATATGTATAATTATTGCATTTACTAAGCTTTATGCTTACCCCTCTCGTTGTTCACCTTTTTACAGGTATTGTGAAGGTAGCTAGTTGTTAGACTAGATGCGTAGGAGCGCTTTGGCTCGATGGGGGTAGCTTTTGGATATTGGACGTGGATTGGGGATTTAGTAGTCCCTGGGATTATGCTCTTGGTATCGAGTTGGGTTGTAGAGTCCTAACCCGTCTTTTGTAAACTCGTAACTTTTGAATATACGAATTACGTCGGTTGTTGAACGAGTTATTGTCGAAAAAGTTATTGTTTGGGAACATTGGGTTTTATATGTAAAAAGGCCGAACAGCTATTTTTATATGTAAAATGGTTAGGGTCATGTACCTGGTGCCAGTCTCAAGTTCTGTTTCCGATCTACGTTGTAAACCGCGCCCCGCACCCATATGCGCGCCACGCATATGGTCAGGCAGAAATTAATGTTGTTTTTAAAAATAAAAAAAAGTCCTGTGTTTTCTCGTGTTACGTATCGGGGGTGTTACAAGTGGTATCAGAGCATAGTCTAAGGGAATTAGGTGACCTTGGAATAGGTGCCTAGTCTTAGACTTATTGACAATGGTGCATTATTTGCGGGACTTGTAGGAATACGGGTCGGATTGAGATTTGTTAGTGCCTTAGAGTAGGTGACTAACTAGGACTAGTGATTGTCCAAAGTGTGATTGTGTGGGGCCTTATTTCGTGTGTCAATTAGTGCTTTAGACTGCTAGTGCCTAATGTAAGTAGGCAAACTTGGACGTTGTTATAGTGATAGTCACCTAGGTTGTAGGTTGACTTGTTGTTGCGGTGTACTTGTATATATTTATTATTATATTGTATATAGGTGTATATATACAGGTGTCTATTAGTGCGGTGTCTTAGAGACGAATCTATTGGAGAGATTCAGATGTTTGGCGGTTTTGAGTGATCAAGTTCACTGTAAAGACTTTGGTCATTCGGGTGCTAGGATTTATCGCGAGTTATTTTGTGTGAATGTCGCGTCAGTCCGAGTAAAGTACTTTGCGTGACCATGTGAAAACGGTAAGGTACGCAATTGTAATAGTGACTGATCACCATTATTACAACCGTGTATCTTGATGAAAGGACCCGTTCATATACATTATAAATGATTCACAATAGTTGATTTCATTGCGAGGTATTTAACCTCTAAATGATACATTTTACAAACATTGCATTCGTTTTTAAAAAGACAAACTTTCATCACATCAAAAATTGACGGCATGCATACAACTTCTTAATATATTCAACTATAAATGACTTGATAATAATCTTGATGAACTCAATGACTCAAATGCAACGTCTTTTGAAATATGTCATGAATGACTCCAAATAATATCTCTAGAATGAGCAAATGCACAGCGGAAGATTTCTTTCATACCTGAAAATAAACATGCTTTCAAGTGTCAACCAAAAGGTTGTTGAGTTCATTAGTTTATCATAAATAATCATTTCCAATAGTATAATAGACCACAAGATACTCATATTTAGAAAACAATCTGTGCAGGTCTACTCCTGCGGTAAAATCATTCATATGAAGAACACCGGAACCTTTCAAACAACTCACCAACGGTAGCTAATGCGTGCGTGCAATGCAAAATCATCTCACCGTGGGAGTTTATACAAGTTATGGGAGCTAATGCGTGCGTGCAATGCAAAATCATCTCTCCGAGGGTAGCTAAAACGGGAGCTAATGCATGCGTACAATGCAAAATCATCTCTTCGTTACTAACTACAAAATCAAATACAATACCATACAATACATCGGGAGCTAATGCATGCGTGCAATGAAAAATCATCTCGCCGATGTTGGCTAAAACGGGAGCTAATGCGTGCGTGCAATGACAAAATCATCTCTCCATTACTAACTATAAAATTGAACCATTTCGGGAGCTAATGCGTGCGTGCAATGACAAAATCATCTCACCGATGGTCGATAATACAATCTTTATAGAAATCGAACCTCTGAATCTAAATCATTCTATCATTGAATGTAGTTTTGAATACTTGTGTCTATTATATCAATCATTTATAAAAACAGTTCATGTATTCTCAGTTCAAAATATATTTCAAAAGCATTTAATAGAATAGTTATAAAAACAGCACATGTATTCTCAGTCCCAAAAATGTAAAGAGTAAAAGGGAGCAAATGAAACTCACTATACAATATTTTGTAGTAAAAATATGCATAAGACGGAACTAAACAATGCAAGGTTGGCCTCGGATTCACGAACCTATATCATTTATATATACATTAACACATATACTCGTAATCGAACGAATTTATACATTATTAGTGCTATACTCGTTATTTAAATGATTTATGCTTTTCATTAATAACTTACATATATTTATTTTATATATCTTACTTATTATAAAAATATTAATAGAGTTAGGTTATATGTAATATATATATTTTTGTGTAACTAATATCTATTCGGTTAAAATAATACTAATAAATAAAAAGTTGTAATATCTTTATATTAATAATATCAGTAGTTATAATAATAATAATACTCATTTTAAAAATAATGCTAATAATAATAATAATAATAATAATAATAATAATAATAATAATAATAATAATAATAATAATAAGTAAAAAGTTGTAATAATAATAATAATAATAATAATGGTAAAAGTAAAAATTAATGATAATAAATAATAACTATAATACTTAATAACAATAATACTAATAATAATAATAATAATAATAATAATAATAATAATAATAATAATAATAATAATAATAATAATAATAATAATAATAATAATAATAATAATAATAATAATAATAATAATAGAAACTACCTTTAAAGTAATAATTTAAAAAAAAAATGTCATTGCCCTGCCTTGAACCCGAGACCTCTCGCTTAACACAAACACCCAACCATTCATCCGCTACCTGTTTTCTTGTAATGTGTCGCGATTTTAAAAATATAAGATATACAAAGCTGTTATCTTTTTCCTCCCAATTTCATCACCTCTTTTCTTCATCTTCTCATCATGAAATTATCTGTATTAATGTATATGATTATTATGTTCATACATGAACATGACCACATATATAAAAAAATATCACGATCAATCTTCACAGCAATTCATTCATCATCACTAATATCCCAATATCAAACTTAATTGGCTCTCGGCCTAGCAGGAACACTCGGCCCAACAGAAAAAAAGGCAGCCCAAATATAGTATTGACTATTATCTTGGTTCTTATAATTCGGCCCACTAGCTAAACGAGTTTAAGGCCCAAGGGAGTTTTCAGTTGTAAATAAAAATAGATTACAAAACAGAAGTTGGTGGAGAGGATTAACAGTAACCGTATTATTATTAAATTACAAGTTGTCCAAGTGATGTAAACAAATTAGAATTTGTCAGCCATGGAGCTTTAAATTTGTCCCCATAATTTCATTTGTGGGAATTGGTAAACTTTAGTATAAATTAATACTCCATACATCAAGTAGTCGTCTTTAAATTTTGCAACTATCCTCCCTCAATTCATGTTGTTAACTTGCTCGAAAGAAAAAAAATAGACGTGGCAGCGGGTTTCATGGCAACAGAAAACAAGAATAAGGAGAAAAATAATTTATAGCGTTAGAGTGGTGGTTCGTCTAGATGATAAATGTGTTGTTCACAATTTATGAGGGTGGATAAAGGTGGTTATTGATGGTGTTAGAAGGTGGTGAATAATGGTGCTTATAGCCGGTGGTTCTCAGTGATGAGGTAACCGATGGTGATTATATGTGGGTGAGGTCTTTGTGGTCGATGGTATAAATAAAGAAAATACGATACTTGAAGGTGGTGGTGATTGTTTACAGTACCATTAGCAACAACGAATTATTAATAATAAAAGGTGATCGAAGACGTTTAGGTGATGTTTCGATAAGTGTTAAGGTGGTGACAGGGGTTGACTGAAGTAAGAAGAAAGTCACATGATGGTTGTAGTGGTGATGAAAGATTCACGGAGGTGGTGATGTGGGTCTTGGACCGAACACAAGAACAGAAGAAAAAGATGGGTGTTCAAGAATGAAAGTGATTGAAAATTGATAAGGTAAAGTCAATTGATATCATATACACTGGATTTGATTGAGTTTTATAACAATAGATCTCGACAGGAAGAATCAATCGTACACAAAAATATAGAACGATGTCGATTGCTAACAAATTTTGGATTCATCCTATTGTTTTAGATTCTGATTTGTACGAATAAAACCAATCAACTACAGCTTGAAAAGGATTGGAAACGGAATATGTTCCCTTCTGTGTTTATATATGTATATATGGTGTTTATATATTTATATATATGTATATGTAATTAAATATATCTGTATTTCGTGTATATATAAGCATTTATATATAACTGTAGTTATCTGTATAATATATATGTATTGATTTATTGAATATGTAAAGTAACATATTAATATTTATAATACAAACACTAATATTTAATATTAATATTAATAATATTAATAAAACTAATAATAATAATGAATATAGAAATAATAATGATATTAATATCATAATAATACTGATAAGAGTACTAATAATAATAACTTTAAATGAAAATAATAATTTTTATTAATCAAGTTAATATAATAACTTATACATAACAATTATATATATATATTTTTTATATTATGAGTAATAATAATAATACATTTACTGATATCATTATTAACAATGATAAAAGTAGTAATAATAATATTAATATAACAGTTATATTCAAACTTTCAATTAAATTTAATACCATTTATTATTTATGTAATATTATATTATTTGATGACATTTACTGAATAATTAATATTTACATACTATATATATAATAGAAATCATATATATATATATATATATATATATATATATATATATATATATATATATATATATATATATATATATATATATATATATATTAACAATAACGTAATTATTCTAATTATTATTTTTATATTTTAAATTCCAATTAATTAAAGTATACTTTATTAATTCAAGATATTATATATACACTTATATTTATATTTATATAATATTTATATATATTTATTTGCAAATAATTGTTCGTGAATCGTCGAAAATGGTAGAAGTTAAATGAATCCATGTAAACAGTTCAAAAATTTTAAGACTCAACATTACAGACTTTGCCCATCGTGTCGAAATCATTTTAGATTTAAGTTTAAATTTGGTCGATAATTTTCGGGTCGTCACAGTACCTACCCGTTAAAGAAATTTCGTCCCAAAATTTGATTGGGATGGTCATGGCTGACAATAAGTATGTTTTCATAACACATACGAGCTGAAAATTAGAGTTTTATCATCATTGAGTAATATAGATAAAAGAATTCATTTATGTGAAGAATACGAGTGAAGTTATCACAAAAGAGTGAGATGAGTACATGCAGGTTCGTCTTAACTGGTGATGTAGTCACGGTTGATTTTCGGTATTTAAGGAAATTAAAGATAATCTTCGAAACCTATATAAGATTCGGTTCTTTGGTGAATAAGGAATTTAGGATCCTCTTTGGTTAACCGTGACAATCTGTTTTGATTGCTCTGACGGATATTTCACTATAATCCACCCTCTTCATTTCTTTTATATTTTGGAGTTCCATACTTTTGTTTTCTCTTCCTGACTTTAAGTCAAGTGAATAATGGTCTAGAATTCGTAAGTATGAAGTTTTGAATGAACATGACTAATGTTTTAAGATAGATATTGTAATAGCACGATTTTGATTGGTTAAATTACCAGAATCACTGAGAATAGAACTATCAAAAATATACTTTCTTGATATGTTCAGAAGTTAAGCAGAATGAAAGAGTTATGTAACATGGCACATGATGACGTTATGATCTGTGAATCATCACGTCCCATTAGAAACTCAGCATGACTTACTGTAATATAATCACGTTGATCAAGTATCATTATATTATACTAACTCATGCTTCAGTTCCCAACACTACTTCAAAAACATTCATATTTTATATTTGAATTTTTCAGAATTTAGGAACTAAAATAGTTTCCTTTCTGATGTAATTCAGATAACGCGAAGAGATAATTGATTTTAGATAAGAATATTTATGAGAATATCTTTGGAAATATCGAGGATATTTATAATGAAGGATACGATGATATCTTAGAATTTTTAATATTGAAGGATGATGAAAAAGATTTGTCCGTAAAGTGAAGAGTCTGGAACAAGATATTTGCTAAACACTTCAGCATACACTGAATCCTTTGGATTCTTTGAAGGCAGGTTTTGTATTTGTGATTTGTCCCCAGCCTCCTTCGTAATTTCGCATAATCCACTTTTCGCTACCAAATTTTCTGTTGAGCGTTTCCAACACTCCATTCTTTATCATCATACTTTTGACTGTTAAAGTCATTAACAGTTTTCGCTGCTTTATCAGCTTTCTCAAAATGCAAAGAACTAATTCGTAGACTAGAGTGCTTTTCAGAATATCAGAATGGGAGATCATAATTCTAAGAGATAAATGTTATATGTATACATATACTATTGATGTAGAAACGCTGCGAGATTCAAAACTACTAATTGCTGATTTTCTCGGTACTTGGCATGGCAATTCTCGTTATAAGATGCGGATAAGTATATGATAAGGTTTTATTGAACAAATATAATGGTTCTTCAGAGAGACTTAAGCCAATGAGTAATGAAGTTGTCGGTATGTTTACTACTAATGTGGTGGGATATAATCGGTTCTTCGGTAACGATGACGAAAGGTAAACTTATATATCAAAGTTATAATAAGGCTAATTCGAATGAAAGGTCGATATTGACTTGCTGGAGCTGTGACAAAATTGGCTAATTTGAAAAGGAATTGCAAAGTTATTTTCAGTAATAACAACTCCAAAGGAGCTAGCACAGATACGTGTTAAACATTTACTCAGGTTCCGAGTGTTTTCAGGTGCATGTCTATATGCATAAAATCTTTTCTTCCGTAGATGAACTGCGGTTGGATCATCCTCTCAATTGACGTTTTTTCAAGAATTATGAAAGGTTTGAACGTAGATTGTAATCTTCAAGATACAAATGAGGTTTAAGATGAAATCAAGTGGCAAACTTGAAGAAATATTTAGTTTCATATGTTATAATCAATATTTCAATATTTTAATTCATTTTAATTGTCCAATGTTATTAGTCCACAGTTAGTAGTCCACAATTAGTAGTTCAACAATTCATATATAGTTTAATATATAATATTCGAATTAATTAATACGTATCGTGACCCATTGTATACATGTCTCAGACTCGATCACAACTCAAAGTATATATATTATTTTAGAATCAACCTCAACCCTGTATAGCTAACTCGATCATTACCGCATATAGAGTGTCTATGGTTATTCCAAATAATATATATAGATGACGTCGATATGATATGTCAAAACATTGTATACGTGTCCCGATATTTAAAATGCGTAAATAACAGTATTTAAATGACGATAAATAAAGTGCGTAAAATAAATAACAGAAATTAAATGACGATAAATAAAATTGCGAGAATTAAAAATTGCGATAATTAAATGTAATAAGGAATTAACAGTTAGCTAGGAACAGTTAGCTAGGATTTCATTAGCGTGAATTCTTAACAAAATTTCTCATAGTTAATTTGTTTGTTTCTAACAAATTTTATTTTGTTAAATGTTTTCTTCATTATGCCACTTGTAGAATTCTGATAGGTCAAAATCCAAATATGAAATTGAATGAAAATGGTTATTCTGTGATGAACGGATTCGTATATCTTGTGGATGTAAGTAGGATAGTAAATGACTGTTGAATCAGATTCGAAGAATGTACAGTGTAACTTATTAATGTGAAAACTAAATATTCCTCGGGTATTACCTACACGTTAAAATATTTTCACCATTAACCGTTTGTACAAAATAATTCTTAATTACATTCTTTATGAAAATATACTTACATATATATTTTCTTCAGATATAATCATGGATTTAATGAGATAATATGATATTAATCTCATTTGCTTTTCGGTTAGAACAAGAATGTATAATCTCTAAACATTAGAGATTACATAATCGCCATGTAGAACGAAGATAATTGATGTAGAACGATATGTAGAACGATGATTATGCTTGAGGTATAGATTGTGATGTTGAGGCGTAGATTGTTGATGGTACTGATACTGTTACTGATCGTACTGTTGGTGCCGGTGATGTTGCTGAAGCTGGTAATTTTTGCACCATATTTTCCAAATGGATTACTCGAGCGCGAAGTTCGTTGACTTTTTCTATTGTTCCGGGATGATTGTCGGTCGGAACGAGCGGATGAATAAGGTTTAAAATTTTAGATAGAATATAATCGTGGCGAGATGTTCGGGAAATAAGGGTAAAAATGGTGTTTCGGACTGGTTCGCCGGTAAGTGCTTCAGATTCTTCGCCAATAGGTGAATTTGGTTGGTGGAAGGGATCGTCTTCTTCTCGTCTCCATCGGTTAAGTCAACTACGAACCCATTCCCAATTCATCCAGAATTGAAGATGACTAATTTGTTAATCCATTTCGTTTACACTTCTTTAAGAACGTAAGTGAATATCCATGTCGGAATAGCTGTCAGAATAACTATCGGAATAGCTATCGGAATATGAAGGACTCGAACTGGTTGACGGATTCATCTCGTACGATCAGATGAAGGATTTTCGATAAGAAATAGATTATAGGATGTAGATTAGTACCCTGCAATACATAATTTACATATGCATATATAATACTAAAATCCCATAAGTTACGGAGGAATCTAAGGAAGCTGTCAGACAAAGGTAACAATAACAGATACGCTAAGATATGAATTTATCTATACACTGTCTATGCAATAGAGGCAGTAAGACATGTCTAGACTTTAAGGATGATAAGAAAATAATTTTTCGACACTAAGTGATAAGCAAAACTTTTGACATGCAGACACAGTCGAAGTCCAGACCTACTAATGCATCTAAACAACTATCAGTTAGACACACTAATGCACAACCTGGTTTGCTAAGACTACCGCTCTGATACTAACTGAAAGGACCTGTTCATATACATTATAAATGATTCACAATAGTTGATTTCATTGCGAGGTATTTGACCTCTAAATGATACATTTTACAAACATTGCATTCGTTTTTAAAAAGACAAACTTTCATCACATCAAAAATTGACGGCAGGCATACCACTTCTTAATATATCCAACTATAAATGAATTGATAATAATCTTGATGAACTCAATGACTCGAATGCAACGTCTTTTGAAATATCTCATGAATGACTCCAAATAATATCTCTAGAATGAGCAAATGCACAGCGAAAGATTTCTTTCATACCTGAAAATAAACATGCTTTCAAGTGTCAACCAAAAGGTTGGTGAGTTCATTAGTTTATCATAAATAATCATTTCCAATAGTATAATAGACCACAAGATACTCATATTTAGAAAATAATCTGTGCAGGTCTACTCCTGCGGTAAAATCATTCATATGAAGAACACCGGAACCTTTCAAACAACTCACCAACGGTAGCTAATGCGTGCGTGCGATGCAAAATAATCTCACCGTGGTAGTTAATACAATATAATTTTACAACGGGATCTAATGCGTGCGTGCAATGCAAAATTGTGACGACCCGTCCTTACCCACCTGGACGAAGTCATCAACATTTGGTCCCATTGCGATGATCGACTTCAAGTAATGTCCTTAAATTGAGCAAATGCACAGCGGAAGACTTAATTCGTACCTGAGAATATACATGCTTAAAATTGTCAACCAAAAGGTTGGTGAGTTCATAGGTTTATCATAACAATCATTTCAATATCTTAATAGACCACAAGATTTCATATATATAATCGTTTCAATAAAAATATTCTAAGTTGTTGAGCACTTGGTAACCATACTTAACTATTAATCAACGTCGCATATTCCCTTTATTATGAAATCTCACTACACTGTACCAAGTGTAGCCTATAAAACGAAGTACTGTGCAACCGTTGAATACTGGTCGTCCAGTCTGGTTGGGGTTGTCAGGCCCGATAGATCTATCAACAGGATTCGCGTTTACAATACCACATGTAAATAGTAGTTACCAAGCTAAAGGGAAGTATGCCAGTGGTACAACTCAACGTAGAATGTATTTTAAGTACTTGTGTCTATTTCGTAATCATTTATAAAAGCAGCACATGTATTCTTAGCCCAAAAATATATATTACAAAAGCAATTAAAAAGGGAGCAAATGAAACTCACGCATATAAATATTGTAAAATAGTTAATAAAGCATTTGCATGTATTCTCAGCCCAAAATGTAAAGAGTAAAAAAGGGCAAATGAAACTCACCATACTTTATTTTGTAGTAAAAATACATATGACTATATTGAACAATGCGGGGTTGGCCTCGGATTCACGAACCTATATCATTTGTATATATATTATCACATAAAATGGTAATTGAATAAATTCATATATTATATCATCATTTATATGTTATATATTTTAAGTTGTATATATATATTTAATGTAATTAATATTTATATAGTTTTATTAATGTATATATATATATATATATATATATATATATATATATATATATATATATATATATATATATATATATATATATATATATATATATATATATATATATATATATATATATATATGATTAGTATTGATAAAAATCCATAATTTGTTATATTATATAGATTTATATAATTAATATTTATTTGGTAAAATAATATTAATATTTATAACTAAAATAAAATTTGTATCTTTTTATGATAATAATAATAATAATGTTAAAAATATAAGTAATGTTAATACTAATAATAATAATAATAATGATACCTCTAATAATAATAATAAGTTTAATAAGAAGATAAGTTTACTAATAATAATGTTTTTAGTAATAATGACGATAAAAATTCTAATAATAATAATAATAATAATAATAATAATAATAATAATAATAATAATAATAATAATAATAATAATAATAATTAGGTAATAATATTTGTAATAATAATAAAATTTATAATGATAATAATAATTACTATTATTATTATATTTGTATAATACCTAATAAAAGAGTGGAATTTGCATCTGGTGTCGGTTTAAACAGATCGAAATAGCAGAACACCCACACAGGCAAAAAAATTCAAGATTCAGATGTTCTTCGATCCTTAACCAACAATCAAACAAGCAAAACTCAAACAATTTTTAGTATGTCTTCGATTCGCCATCATCAACGCTTAATGTCATCATCATCAATCGGTCCATTAATTGATCAGTCAACTGATTCATGTAAATAATCGATTCTTTGATTGGTGATGTAAGTATCTGGTTCATTAATATTCCCCTAATTTCCTATAATCTTTCTATAAATTCTGTGTATTTATTCGATTGAACAATAGCAGTAATTAATAATGTTCTTGATGTTTTGATTATGATAATGATGGTGTTTGCAGGTGATGATTCTATTGGAGGTGATGGGTTAGGTTTTTGTATTGTTTGAGCAAAGAGTATAACAGTATGTTATTTTGTTCATGAGTTTATGGTATTGGGAGGAATAGTTATCGGTATATAGATAATAATGTATTTACCTTTGATGGTGTTTGAGTAAAGAGCAACAATTTTGTAAATAGAAGTCGATTTGTAGTAGAATAATCTGTTCAATTGATGAGGCTTGATCAGACAGCAGTTTACGACATTAAGGGGTGTTTGTTTGGGTCTTATCGAAATAGAAACAAACGGAACAAGTAAAGTAGACTTCATTTTCTTTTCTTTTAAACCAACAGCAACAGATTCTATGATTTTTGGGTTTTGTTCGTTCGACAGAAATAGTCACAGTCTGCAACAGCAAGGAACTGTAGCTGTAGAATGATTTATGGTTCGATTAGCAATAGAAAACAGAAGTAGCAGCAACATCAGGGTTTAAGGTTGACAGCAGAGCACAAGATGATGACTTGGTTTGGTTTCGATGGTATATGGTTGATGATAGTGTTGTTTTGGTGGTTGTCACTTGTGCAACATAAACACGAAGACACCAGTAGGATTATGCAAATTCATATTGGGTTTAGATGGTGTTGTAAATGGAGGAAAAGTGAAAGTATTGAAGGTGATGGTGGTTAGTCCATGGTGATTTACAGTGGTTGTTTGTAAGTTGAAATTGAGAACGTTATGGTAACAACAACAGTGAACCAAAGTGGCAGTGTGTGTTCTTGAAGAGTTTGGTTAATACTAAAATCGTAAGGTAAGAGATGGATTTTACACGGTTGTTCTCCAGTTGTAATTAGCTGCTAAAAGCTGATGGAGAGGCTGTAATTGACAGCATCAGTAGTAACAGTAGTACAGTAGTATGTAGTGGTGGTTTGGTGATGATTTTGGTAATCTTCGATGGTTTTGAGTGGGTCTCGTTGGGTGGTTGTAGGTTGACAGACAAAAGAAAAACAAAGTTGGTGATGGAGTGGAGAATGAGTGTGTGATGATTTTTAATCTATATGTTGTATGTATATGTAAATATATGTAGAGATAATATGTAACTGAAAATGAAAAGTGATTTGAAAAACACTGTAATTTCACCACCTAATCAATTCACAGGAATTGATACAAATGGGTTTCTCTTATTTCGTCATTCAATCAAGAAAAAAGTAGATAGAAACAAAATTAGTGTGTTTGTGTTGGAATGGTACATCATTCAATAACTTTGTAATTATATATTCACTAGACTTTTTAATACATTGGTTAAAAGTTAAAAGAAATATTAAGAGTGGTGTCATACATATGTTAGTGGGGTCTATGACCTAAATCAATAATTCAGATGTCGAGTGATAAAAAGAAAAAAATGACAAGCAAGGCTTATAGTATATATATAACTTGTGATATAGGTTGAGACATGAAATTTAGAAAACATATAAAAGTAAGTAGTCGTGATGATTATTGTTATCTATCATAAAACTCGTAAAAATATTTTGTGATATATGATTAATATCAAAAATAAAAATCTTCTTATTTTGTACAACAATTTTCTTAAAATTCTTGATAAGATTACTATTGTATACATGTTTAAGGTAAAGTTGACACCCTTAAAATGTCGACATAGACTTTGGGCTTAGTGATTGTTAACAAACTATATCCTATTTTATTTTATTAATTTTTAATAACAACAATATATAATGCTTCAAATTATATTTCAACTTATTATTTATATATATACATACACACATATCTATTTACAATTAATTGTTCATGAATCGCCGAGAACATTCGAAGGTCAATTGAATATATGAAATAGTTCAAAAGTTTTGAGACTCTAACATTACAGACTTTGCTTATTGTGTCGAAATCATATAAGATTAAGTTTAAATTTGGTCGAAAATTCCCGGGTCGTCACAGTACCTACCCGTTAAAGAAATTTCGTCCCGAAATTTGAGTGTGGTCGTCATGGTTAACAATAAGAATGTTTTTATGACAATTATGAATTGATAGATTTTTATTAATGTTGTGTAATATGGATAAGTTAATTCGATTACTCGAAGAGTACGAGTGAAGCTATCACAAAAGATAGAGATAGAGATTTAACTTTTGATGTAGTCAGGGTTAAATTCAGGAATTTAAGGAAATTTAAAAAAATCTTCGAAATCTAAAAGATTTGATTCTTCGACGAATAAGGAAATTAGAATTTCTCTAATTAAATGCAGAGATCTGTCTTGATTACTCTGCCTGGTATTTCCATTATAAATTAAATTCTTCCGTTTCAATATTCTCATCATTCCTATACTTTCTTTCTTAGTTCATACATCCAAACGATTGTGAAAATGCTTAATCCAGTTATGATCCTTGTCCTCATCCTTACTATCGCAACAATCATTCTCCTTTTCCAACTTCCACTAGAGGAATCTGCTTTCTTTTACTTCGCCCTTGGGGTTATAGTTTTTTTTAATTCTCCCGTGTCTTTATGTTGCGATAAACATTGATATACACAGTTTGTAATTGATGTGTAGTGATCGGGCTTTATATTTTCCTTTATATTTCGGAGCTCCATGCTCTTATTTTCTCTTCCCGATTTTAAACCGAGCGAATAATGGTCCAGAATTCGTAGATATAGAGTTTCGAATGATCATGATGTTCTAAGTAGGAAGGAAAGTAATAGCACGATTTGATTTGGTAAATTACCAGAATCACAGAGGATAAAACTATCAAGAATATACTTTCTTGATATGTTCAGAAGTTAAGCAGAATGAAAGAGTTATGTAACATGGCACATGATGAGGGTATGATCTGTGAATCATCACGTTCCATTAGAAACTCAGCATGATTTACTGTAATATAATCACGTTGATCAAGTGTCATTATATTATACTAACTCATGCATCAGTTCCCAACACTACTTCAGAATTCATTCATAGTTTATACTTAGATTTTACAGAAATTTTCCTGTATAATATATTCGGATAGCACGAAGAGGTATATAATTTCGAACGAGAATATTTATGAAAATATCCTCAGAAATATCAAAGATGTTTATGATGATATTTTAGAATTTCTAAGTTTGAAGGTTGATGAAGAAAGATTTTCCTCAAGATTTTTAACACGAGTACGGAGTAAGATATTCGTTGAAGGTTTCATCGGATCCCAAAATTACCTGGATTCTTTGAATATAGGGGTTGGTCCTTGTATTTGTCCTTGGTCTCCTTCATGATTAGCTCAATCCGTTTTTTAGTACCAAATTTTCTATCGAGCGTTCCTAACACTTCTTTTTTTATCATCAACTTTTGGCCATTAAGACCATCAACAACATGCTGCTTCTTCAGTATTTTCAAAGTTAACGGATCTGGGTCATCGGTTATCAAACCGAGGTAGTTTCAGGAGAATTGTATTTTTAGATGATTAAACGCTGATGGTAATATGGTGGAATATAAAAGATTCTCCAGTAACAATAAAGAGTACGCATATATATCAAGGTTATAATAAGGTTGTTTTGGATGAAAAGTCGGAGTTGACTTGCTGGAGTTGTGACAAAATTTGCTACTTTGAAAGGGATTACCAAATCATTTTGGGTAATAATAACACTAAAGGAATTAGCACAGCTACGTGTTAAACGTTTACTCAGTTTCTGAGGGTTTTTCAGGTGCATAGCTATATGCATCAATCTATTCTTACGTAGATGAAGTGCGGCTGGTTCATCCTCTTGATCGAGGTGTTTTCAAGAATCTTGATAGATTTGAACATGGATTGGAATCGTCAAAATTCAAATGAGGTTTAAGATGATATCAAGTGGCAAACTTGAAGAGATGTTTAGTTTCATATGTTATAATCAGTATTTTAATTCATTTTAATTGTCCAAAGTTAGCAGTCCAATAGTCCAATAGTCCAACAATTCATATATAGTTGAATATATAATATTCGAATTAATTAATACGTATTGTGACCCGTGTACCGGTCTCAGTATTGATCACAACTCAAACTATATATATATATATATTTTGGAATCAACCTCAACCCTGTATAGCTAACTCCGTCATTTGCATATAGAGTTTCTATGGTTGTTCCAAGATATATATATAAATGGGTCAATATGATATGTCGAAACCTTGTATACGTGTCCCGTTATTTAAAGTGCGTAAAAGTAAATAACAGAAATTAAATGACGATAAATAAAATTGCGATAAATAAACTGTGATAAATAAAATGTAATCAGTTAGCTAGGAACAGTTAGCTGGAACAGTTAGCGTGGATTCTTAACAAAGTTTTTTTTTTTTTAGTTAATTTGTTTGTTTCTATCATATTTTTATTTCGTCAAATGTTTTCTTCATTATGCCACTTGTTGGATTCCGATAGGTCAAAATCCTAATATGAAATTGAATGAAAATGGTTATTCTGTGGTGAACGGATCTGTATATCGATGAATGTAAGTAGGATAGTAAATGACTGTTGAATCAGATTCGAAGAATGTACAGTGTAACTTATTAATGTGAAACTCCAATATTCTTCGGGTATTACTTACCCGTTAAAATATTTTCACCATTAACAGTTTGTACAAAATAATTTTTAATTACAATCTTTATGAAAATACTTATACATATATATTTTCTTCAGATGTAATCATGAATTTAATGAGTCAATATGATATTAGACTCATTTGATTTATCGTTAGAATAAGAATATATAATCTATAAAACATTAGAGATTACACAATCGCCATGTCGAACGAAGATAATCGATATAAAACGATATGCAGAACGGAGATTAATGATATAGAGCGATATGTAGAACGATGGTTATGCTCGAGATACAGATTGTGATGTCAAGGCTGGTGATGTGGATGTTATTGTTAGTGGTACTGGTGCTGTTGGTACTGTTGCTAAAGCTGGTAGGTTTTGCACCACGTTTTTCCCAATTTATTACTCAAGCGCAAAGCTCGTTGACTTCTTCCATTATTCCGGGATGATTGTCGGTCAGAACGAGCGGATGAATAAGATCTAGGATTTGAGATAATATATAGTCGTGACGAGATACTCTGGAATTGTGACTGAAAATGGTATTTCGAACAGGTTCGCCGGTAAGTGATTCAGGTTCTTCGCCAAAAGGTGAATTCGGTTGGTGGAAGGGATCGCCTTCTTCTCGTCTCCATTGGTTAAGTCGACTACGAACCCATCAGTTAAATTGAGGATGGCTGATTGATTGATTCACTCTGGTGACGCTGCTTCTGGGGCTGGAGTGGGACTCCCTATCGAAATTCGAGGGACTTGATCTAATGGTGAGTTCCATTGCGTACGATTGAATAAGGGATTTTTCGATATGAAATAATTTTCGGATATCGGATGATATTCTAATTATATATAATACCTATGTATAATACAGAAGATCCCGTAGATTACGGAGGAGATTAAGGAAACGTGTCAGGCAAAGTTTACAGTAACAGATACGCTAAGATATGAATTTATTTGTAAACTATCTATCAAATAAGTGCAGGAAGTCATGTATAGACTTAGGAATGATAAGCAGGTAATTTTCCAATAGGAATGACAAACAATACTTATAATATGCAGCTAAGGTCGAAGTCCAGACTCGCTAATGCATCATAACAACTATCAGTCAGATACACTAATGCAAGACATGGTTCGCTAAGACCACCGCTCTGATATCACCTGTGACGACCCGTCCTTACCCACCTGGACGAAGTCATCAACATTTGGTCCCATTGCGATGATCGACTCCAAATAATGTCCTTAAATTGAGCAAATGCACAGCGGAAGACTTAATTCGTACCTGAGAATATACATGCTTAAAAGTGTCAACCAAAAGGTTGGTGAGTTCATAGGTTTATCATAACAATCATTTCAATATCTTAATAGACTACAAGATTTCACATATATAATCGTTTCAATAAAAATATTCTAAGTTGTTGAGCACTTGGTAACCATACTTAACTATTAATCAACGTCGTATATTCCCTTTATTATGAAATCTCACTACAGTGTACCAAGTGTAGCCTACAAAACGAAGTACTGTGCAACCGTTGAATACTGGTCGTCCAGTCCGGTTGGGGTTGTCAGGCCCGATAGATCTATCAACAGGATTCGCGTTTACAATACCACATGTAAATAGTAGTTACCAAGCTACAGGGAAGTATGCCAGTGGTACAACTCAACGTAGAATGTATTTTAAGTACTTGTGTCTATTTCGTAATCATTTATAAAAGCAGCGCATGTATTCTCAGCCCAAAAATATATATTGCAAAAGCAATTAAAAAGGGAGCAAATGAAACTCACGCATATAAATATTGTAAAACAGTTAATAAAGCATTTGCATGTATTCTCAGCCCAAAACGTAAAGAGTAAAAAAGGGCAAATGAAACTCACCATACTGTATTTTGTAGTAAAAATACATATGACTATATTGAACAATGCGGGGTTGGCCTCGGATTCACGAACCTATATCATTTGTATATATATTATCACATAAAATGGTAATTGAATAAATTCATATATTATATCATCATTTATATGTTATATATTTTAAGTTGTATATATATATTTAATGTAATTAATATTTATATAGTTTTATTAATGTATATATATATATATATATATATATATATATATATATATATATATATATATATATATATATATATATATATATATATATATATGATTAGTATTGATAAAAATCCATAATTTGTTATATTATATAGATTTATATAATTAATATTTATTTGGTAAAATAATATTAATATTTATAACTAAAATAAAATTTGTATCTTTTTATGATAATAATAATAATAATGTTAAAAATATAAGTAATGTTAATACTAATAATAATAATAATAATGATACCTCTAATAATAATAAGTTTGATAAGAAGATAAGTTTACTAATAATAATGTTTTTAGTAATAATGATGATAAAAATTCTAATAATAATAATAATAATAATAATAATAATAATAATAATAATAATAATAATAATAATAATAATAATAATAATAATAATAATTAGGTAATAATATTTGTAATAATAATAAAATTTATAATGATAATAATAATTACTATTATTATTATATTTGTATAATACCTAATAAAAGAGTGGAATTTGCATCTGGTGTCGGTTTAAACAGATCGAAATAGCAGAACACCCACACAGGCAAAAAAATTCAAGATTCAGATGTTCATCGATCCTTAACCAACAATCAAACAAGCAAAACTCAAACAATGTTTAGTATGTCTTCGATTCGCCATCATCAACGCTTAATGTCATCTTCATCAATCGGTCCATTAATTGATCAGTCAACTGATTCATGTAAATAATCGATTCTTTGATTGGTGATGTAAGTATCTGGTTCATTAATATTCCCCTAATTTCCTATAATCTTTCTATAAATTCTGTGTATTTATTCGATTGAACAATAGCAGTAACTAATAATGTTCTTGATGTTTTGATTATGATAACGATGGTGTTTGCAGGTGATGATTCTATTGGAGGTGATGGGTTAGGTTTTTGTATTGTTTGAGCAAAGAGTATAACGGTACGTTATTTTGTTCATGAGTTTATGGTATTGGGAGAAATAGTTATCGGTATATAGATAATAATGTATTTACCTTTGATGGTGTTTGAGTAAAGAGCAACAATTTTGTAAATAGAAGTCGATTTGTAGTAGAATAATCTGTTCAATTGATGAGGCTTGATCAGACAGCAGTTCATGACATTAAGGGGTGTTTGTTTGGGTCTTATCGAAATAGAAACAAACGGAACAAGTAAAGTAGACTTCATTTTCTTTTCTTTTAAACCAACAGCAACAGATTCTATGATTTTTGGGTTTTGTTCGTTCGACAGAAATAGTCACAGTCTGCAACAGCAAGGAACTGTAGCTGTAGAATGATTTATGGTTCGTTTAGCAATAGAAAACAGAAGTAGCAGCAACAGCAGGGTTTAAGGTTGACAGCAGAGCACAAGATGATGACTTGGTTTGGTTTCGATGGTATATGGTTGATGATAGTGCTGTTTTGGTGGTTGTCACTTGTGCAACATAAACACGAAAAAAGCAGTAGGATTATGCAAATTAATATTGGTTTTAGATGGTGTTGTAAATGGAGGAAAAGTGAAAGTATTGAAGGTGATGGTGGTTAGTCCATGGTGATTTACAGTGGTTTTTTGTAAGTTGAAATTGAGAATGTTATGGTAACAACAACAGTGAACCGAAGTGGCAGTGTGTGTTCTTGAAGAGTTTGGTTAATACTAAAATCGTAAGGTAAGAGATGGGTTTTACACGGTTGTTCTCCAGTTGTAATTAGCTGCTAAAAGCTGATGGAGAGGCTGTAATTGACAGCATCAGTAGCAATAGTAGTACAGTAGTATGTAGTGGTGGATTGGTGATGATTTTGGTAATCTCCGATGGTTTTGAGTGGGTCTCATTGGGTGGTTGTAGGTTGACAGACAAAAGAAAAACAAAGTTGGTGATGGAGTGGAGAATGAGTGTGTGATGATTTTTAATCTATATGTTGTATGTATATGTAAATATATGTAGAGATAATATGTAACTGAAAATGAAAAGTGATTTGAAAAACACTGTAATTTCACCACCTAATCAATTCACATGAATTGATACAAATGGGTTTCTCTTATTTCGTCATTCAATCAAGAAAAAAGTAGATACAAACAAAATTAGTGTGTTTGTGTTGGAATGGTACATCATTCAATAACTTTGTAATTATATATTCACTAGACTTTTTAATACATTGGTTAAAAGTTAAAAGAAATATTAAGAGTGGTGTCATACATATGTTAGTGGGGTCTATGACCTAAATCAATAATTCAGATGTCGAGTGATAAAAAGAAAAAAATGACAAGCAAGGCTTATTGTATATATATAACTTGTGATATAGGTTGAGACATGAAATTTAGAAAACATATAAAAGTAAGTAGTCGTGATGATTATTGTTATCTATCATAAAACTCGTAAAAATATTTTGTGATATATGATTAATATCAAAAATAAAAATCTTCTTATTTTGTACAACAATTTTCTTAAAATTCTTGATAAGATTACTATTGTATACATGTTTAAGGTAAAGTTGACACCCTTAAAATGTCGACATAGACTTTGGGCTTAGTGATTGTTAACAAAATATATCCTATTTTATTTTATTAATTTTTAATAACAACAATATATAATGCTTCAAATTATATTTCAACTTATTATTTATATATATATATATACAAACACACATATCTATTTACACTTAATTGTTCATGAATCGTCGAGAACATTCGAAGGTCAATTGAATATATGAAATAGTTCAAAATTTTTGAGACTCTAACATTACAGACTTTTCTTATTGTGTCGAAATCATATAAGATTAAGTTTAAATTTGGTCGAAAATTCCCGGGTCGTCACAAAAATCATCTCTCCGAGGGTAGCTAAAATGGGATCTAATGCGTGCGTGCAATGCAAAATCATCTCTCCGTTACTAACTGCAAAATCGAATACAATACCATACAATACATCGGGAGCTAATGCGTGCGTGCAATGAAAAATCATCTCGCCGATGGTAGCTAAAATGGGAGCTAATGCGTGCATGCAATGAAAAAATCATCTCTCCATTACTAACTACAAAATCGAACCATTTCGGGAGCTAATGCGTGCGTGCAATGACAAAATCATCTCACCGATGGTCGATAATACAATCTTTATAGAAATAGAACCTCTGAATCCAAATAATTCTATCATAGAATATAGTTTTGAACACTTGTGTCTATTTCATCAATCATTTATAAAAACAGTTCATGTATTCTCAGTTCAAAATATATCTCAAAAGTATTTAATAGAATAGTTATAAAAACAGCGCATGTATTCTCAGTCCCAAAAATGCAAGGTTGGCCTCAGATTCACGAACCTATATCATTTATATATACAATAACACATATACTCGTAATCGAACGAATTTATACATTATTAGTGATATACTTGTTATTTAAATGATTTATGCTTTTCATTAATAACTTACATATATTTATTTTATATATCTTACTTATTATAAAAATATTAATAGAGTTAGGTTATATGTATTAGATATAATTTTGTGTAACTAATATCTATTCGGTTAAAATAATACTAATAAATAAAAAGTTGTAATATCTTTATATTAATAATATCAGTAGTTATAATAATAATAATAATACTCATTTTAAAAATAATGCTAATAATAATAATAATAATAATAATAATAATAATAATAATAATAATAATAATAATAATAATAATAATAATAATAATAAGTAAAAAGTTGTAATAATAATAATAATAATGGTAAAAGTAATAATTAATTATAATAAATAATATCTATAATACTTAATAACAATAATACTAATAATAATAATAATACTTATAATAATAATAATAATAGTAATAATAATAATAATAATAATAATAATAATAATAATAATAATAATAATAATAATAATAATAATAATAATAATAATAGTAGAAACTATTTAAAGTAATAATTTCCACACAAAAAATGTCATTGCCCTGCCTTGAACCCGAGACCTCTCGCTTAACACAAACACCCAACCATTCATCCGCTACCTATTTTCTTGTAATGTGTCGCGATTTTAAATATATGACATATACAAAGCTGTTATCTTTTTCCTCCCAACTTCATCACCTCTTTTCTTCATCTTCTCATCATGATATTATCCGTATTAATGTATATGATTATTATGTTCATACATAAACATGACCACATATATAAAAAAATATCACGATCAATCTTCACAGCAATTCATTCATCATCACTAATATCCTAATATCAAACTTAATTGGCTCTCAGCCTACCAGGAACACTCAGCCCAAAAGAAAAAAAAGGCAGCCCAAATATAGTATTGACTATTATCTTGGTTCTTATAATTCAGCCCACTAGCTAAACGATTTTAAGGCCCAAGGGAGTTTTCAGTTGTAAATAAAAATAGATTACGAAACAGAAGTTGGTGGAGAGGATTAACAGCGATCGTATTATTATTAAATTGCAAGTTGTCCAAGTGATGTAAACAAATTGGAATTTGTCGGCCATGGAGCTTTAAATTTGTCCCCATAATTTCATTTGTGGGAATTGGTAAACTTTAGTATAAATTAATACTCCATACATCAAGTTGTCATCTTTAAATTTTGCAACTATCCTCCCTCAATTAATGTTGTTAACTTGCTCGAAAGAAAAAAAAATAGATGTGGCAGCGGGTTTGATGGCAACAGAAAACAAAAAGAAGGAGAAAAATAATTTATAGCGTTAGAGTGGTGGTTCGTCTAGATGATAAAGGTGTTTTTCACGATTTATGAGGGTGGATAAAGGTGGTTATTGATGGTGTTAGAAGGTGGTGAATAATGACGGTGATAGCCGGTGGTTCTCGGTGATGAGGTAACCGATGGTGATTATATGTGGGTGAGGTCTTTGTGGTGTGACGACCCGGGAATTTCCGACCAAATTTAAACTTAATCTCAATATGATTTCGACACGATAAGCAAAGGCTGTAAGGTTGAGTCTCAAAAAGTTTGAACTGTTTCATATATTCAATTGACCTTCGACTGCTCTGGACGATTCACGAACAGTTATTTGTAAATAGATATGTGTGTATGTATATATAAATAATAATTCAAAATTTAATTTGAAGTATTATATGTTGTTGTTATTAAAAATTAATAAAATAAAAATATGAAATTATAATAATTATTATTTAAAATATATCTATATATATAAATAAAGTATATTAAAAATAAATATTAAATGATTGTAATACTCGTTTGATGTTCCGATTGATATTAAGCAAGTTAAATTCAAACTTATGTAATTTTAAAATAAACGGTTATACGAAAATGAGTTCTATAAATTTTAGGCTTATTAAAAATATATTTAGGAACTATTTGTTGAATTTTAAAACTTTTTATATTTTACTTGGTGTTGAGAGTGAACAATTAATGTAATTTGTATTTAACCATTAATGACCAAATTTTATACCATAATGACCAAAATAAATACATATAGTTAATTTAAAAATATGAGATTTTTCTGAGAACTTTTATACGCCCCTAATTTACAATGGAACACGATATAATATCCCATATAAACTGTCGGCAGACTAATAGGAATTATATCCGTGATCTCAATATTGAACCATTTGAATCACTGTTTCCTTACGTTAATTATATATGAATTAGTTATACATATATACACAACAGCATATATATTACTACATATACAATTGGATCACACACCATATCATTAAAGTGAATTACTGTATCTCCTTTTGACTCATATGATAATGATTTAGGATGTATGATAATGATATTATATAGCTATATATATAACTATATATATATTTATA